>NC_084635.1:26303050-26640141 GCF_033978795.1 Nerophis ophidion
ATTAGACATTTTGCATGTGTATTTTTGGAGTTATGTTTCAAAAACTGTCATTTTGAGTGTGACCAATATGAGGCCAGTAAAATCCAACATTTGTATGTGTGATTCTTTCCAAAATACCTGATTCTGCTAAAACTTACATAAATTCAATATTAAAGGCTTTTTAAGACAAATGTCATATTTGGTTTTGGAGTTATGATTATAAACCTTTCATATTTAGTATGACAGTTACACTGTTATTTTGGGAAAAAAAAACAACTTGTGTCTTTGCATACCTTACAAAAGATCATTTTTCTAGTACAACTAACCAAAATACATATATCTAGGCATTATTAGCCATTTTGCATTTGTTGTTTAGAAGTTATGTTTGAATACATTTTTATTGCTTTTTTCGCATTATCTCAGGATTCTAAGGCTATTCTAGTCGTATTGAGTAAAAAACTACTTTTTGCATTTGCAAGATTTAAAAAAGCATATGTTTCGAGTAAAACTCCCAAAGATGCATTATTTCAGGCATTATTAGCCATTTTTCTTGTGTGGTGTAGGAGTTATGTTTAAATAACTGTCATATTGAGTGTTACAGTATACAGTCATATTGAGTAAAACCTCATTTTTGTATTTGCAAACCATTGAAAAACAACATTATCTAGTAAAACTCACATGTATTCAATATCACAGGCATTTTTAGACATTTTGTACGTTTGTATTAGGAATTATGTTTGATGACATTTTTATTGCTTTTTTCGCATTATCTCAGGATTCTACGTACATTACTGTCAAATTGAGTAACAAATCAAATTTTGTTTTTGCAAACCTTACCAAAAGTTTTTTTTTTCAGGAAAACTCTCGAAGATGCATTTCTTCAGGCATTATTAGACATTTTGCATGTGTAATTTTGGAGTTATGTTTCAAAAACTGTCATTTTGAGTGTGACCAATATGAGGCCAGTAAAATCTAATATTTGTATTTGTGATTCTTTCCAAAATACCTGATTCTGCTAAAACTTACATAAATTCAATATTAAAGGCTTTTTAACACAAATGTCATATTTGGTTTTGGAATTATGATTCTAAACCTTTCATATTTAGTATGACAGTTACACTGTTATATTGAATAAAAAAAACTAACTTGTGTCTTTGCAAACCTTACAAAAGATCATTTTTCTAGTACAACTAACAAAAAAACATATCTCTAGGCATTATTAGCCATTTTGCATGTGTTTTTTTAGAAGTTATGTTTGAATACATTTTTATTGCTTTTTTCGCATTATCTCAGGATTCTAAGACTATTATAGTCATATTGAGTAAAAAACTACTTTTTGCATTTGCTAGATTTAAAAAAGCATATGTGTCGAGTAAAACTCCCAAAGATGCATCATTTCAGGCATTATTAGCCATTTTTCATGTGTGGTGTAGGAGTTATGTTTAAATAACTGTCATATTGAGTGTTACAGTATACAGTCATATTGAGTAAAACCTAATTTCTGTATTTGCAAACCATTGAAAAACAACTGTATCTAGTAAAACTCACATGTATTCAATATCACAGGCATTTTTAGACAGTTTGCACGTTTGGATTAGGAATTATGTTTGAATACATTTTTATTGCTTTTTTCGCATTATCTCAGGATTCTAAGAACATTACTGTCAAATTGAGTAACAAATCAAATTTTGTTTTTGCAAACCTTACCAAATGTTTTTTTTTTTCAGGAAAACTCTCGAAGATGCATTTTTTCAGGCATTATTAGACATTTTGCATGTGTATTTTTGGAGTTATGTTTCAAAAACTGTCATTTTGAGTGTGACCAATATGAGGCCAGTAAAATCTAATATTTGTATTTGTGATTCTTTCCAAAATACCTGATTCTGCTAAAACTTACATAAATTCAATATTAAAGGCTTTTTAAGACAAATGTCATATTTGGTTTTGGAGTTATGATTATAAACCTTTCATATTTAGTATGACAGTTACACTGTTATTTTGGGAAAAAAAACCAACTTGTGTCTTTGCATACCTTACAAAAGATCATTTTTCTAGTACAACTAACCAAAATACATATATCTAGGCATTATTAGCCATTTTGCATTTGTTGTTTAGAAGTTATGTTTGAATACATTTTTATTGCTTTTTTCGCATTATCTCAGGATTCTAAGGCTATTCTAGTCGTATTGAGTAAAAAACTACTTTTTGCATTTGCAAGATTTAAAAAAGCATATGTTTCGAGTAAAACTCCCAAAGATGCATTATTTCAGGCATTATTAGCCATTTTTCTTGTGTGGTGTAGGAGTTATGTTTAAATAACTGTCATATTGAGTGTTACAGTATACAGTCATATTGAGTAAAACCTCATTTTTGTATTTGCAAACCATTGAAAAACAACATTATCTAGTAAAACTCACATGTATTCAATATCACAGGCATTTTTAGACATTTTGTACGTTTGTATTAGGAATTATGTTTGATTACATTTTTATTGCTTTTTTCGCATTATCTCAGGATTCTACGTACATTACTGTCAAATTGAGTAACAAATCAAATTTTGTTTTTGCAAACCTTACCAAAAGTTTTTTTTTTCAGGAAAACTATCGAAGATGCATTTCTTCAGGCATTATTAGACATTTTGCATGTGTAATTTTGGAGTTATGTTTCAAAAACTGTCATTTTGAGTGTGACCAATATGAGGCCAGTAAAATCTAATATTTGTATTTGTGATTCTTTCCAAAATACCTGATTCTGCTAAAACTTACATAAATTCAATATTAAAGGCTTTTTAACACAAATGTCATATTTGGTTTTGGAATTATGATTCTAAACCTTTCATATTTAGTATGACAGTTACACTGTTATATTGAATAAAAAAACTAACTTGTGTCTTTGCAAACCTTACAAAAGATCATTTTTCTAGTACAACTAACAAAAAAACATATCTCTAGGCATTATTAGCCATTTTGCATGTGTTTTTTTAGAAGTTATGTTTGAATACATTTTTATTGCTTTTTTCGCATTATCTCAGGATTCTAAGACTATTATAGTCATATTGAGTAAAAAACTACTTTTTGCATTTGCTAGATTTAAAAAAGCATATGTGTCGAGTAAAATTCCCAAAGATGCATCATTTCAGGCATTATTAGCCATTTTTCATGTGTGGTGTAGGAGTTATGTTTAAATAACTGTCATATTGAGTGTTACAGTATACAGTCATATTGAGTAAAACCTAATTTCTGTATTTGCAAACCATTGAAAAACAACTGTATCTAGTAAAACTCACATGTATTCAATATCACAGGCATTTTTAGACAGTTTGCACGTTTGGATTAGGAATTATGTTTGAATACATTTTTATTGCTTTTTTCGCATTATCTCAGGATTCTAAGAACATTACTGTCAAATTGAGTAACAAATCAAATTTGGTTTTTGCAAACCTTACCAAATGTTTTTTTTTTTCAGGAAAACTCTCGAAGATGCATTTTTTCAGGCATTATTAGACATTTTGCATGTGTATTTTTGGAGTTATGTTTCAAAAACTGTCATTTTGAGTGTGACCAATATGAGGCCAGTAAAATCTAATATTTGTATTTGTGATTCTTTCCAAAATACCTGATTCTGCTAAAACTTACATAAATTCAATATTAAAGGCTTTTTAAGACAAATGTCATATTTGGTTTTGGAGTTATGATTATAAACCTTTCATATTTAGTATGAAAGTTACACTGTTATTTTGGGAAAAAAAACTAACTTGTGTCTTTGCATACCTTACAAAAGATCATTTTTCTAGTACAACTAACCAAAATACATATATCTAGGCATTATTAGCCATTTTGCATTTGTTGTTTAGAAGTTATGTTTGAATACATTTTTATTGCTTTTTTCGCATTATCTCAGGATTCTAAGGCTATTCTAGTCGTATTGAGTAAAAAACTACTTTTTGCATTTGCAAGATTTAAAAAAGCATATGTTTCGAGTAAAACTCCCAAAGATGCATTTCTTCAGGCATTATTAGACATTTTGCATGTGTATTTTTGGAGTTATGTTTCAAAAACTGTCATTTTGAGTGTGACCAATATGAGGCCAGTAAAATCTAATATTTGTATTTGTGATTCTTTCCAAAATACCTGATTCTGCTAAAACTTACATAAATTCAATATTAAAGGCTTTTTAAGACAAATGTCATATTTGGTTTTGGAATTATGATTATAAACCTTTCATATTTAGTATGACAGTTACACTGTTATATTGAATAAAAAAACTAACTTGTCTCTTTGCAAACCTTACAAAAGATCATTTTTCTAGTACAACTAACAAAAAAATATATCTCTAGGCATTATTAGCCATTTTGCATGTGTTGTTTAGAAGTTATGTTTGAATACATTTTTATTGCTTTTTTCGCATTATCTCAGGATTCTAAGACTATTATAGTCATATTGAGTAAAACACTACTTTTTGCATTTGCAAGATTTAAAAAAGCATATGTTTCGAGTAAAACTCCCAAAGATGCATCATTTCAGGCATTATTAGCCATTTTTCATGTGTGGTGTAGGAGTTATGTTTAAATAACTGTCATATTGAGTGTTACAGTATACAGTCATATTGAGTAAAACCTCATTTTTGTATTTGCAAACCATTGAAAAACAACTGTATCTAGTAAAACTCACATGTATTCAATACCACAGGCATTTTTAGACATTTTGCACGTTTGGATTAGGAATTATGTTTGAATACATTTTTATTGCTTTTTTCGCTTTATCTCAGGATTCTAAGAACATTACTGTCAAATTGAGTAACAAATCAAATTTTGTTTTTGCAAACCTTACCAAATGTTTTTTTTTTCAGGAAAACTCTCGAAGATGCATTTCTTCAGGCATTATTAGACATTTTGCATGTGTATTTTTGGAGTTATGTTTCAAAAACTGCCATTTTGAGTGTGACCAATATGAGGCCAGTAAAAACTTATATTTGTATGTGTGATTCTTTCCAAAATACCTGATTCTGCTAAAACTTACATAAATTCAATATTAAAGGCTTTTTAAGACAAATGTCATATTTGGTTTTGGAGTTATGATTATAAACCTTTCATATTTAGTATGACAGTTACACTGTTATATTGGAAAAAAAAACTAACTTGTGTCTTTGCAAACCTTACAAAAGATCATTTTTCTAGTACAACTAACCAAAATACATATCTCTAGGCATTATTAGCCATTTTGCATTTGTTGTTTAGAAGTTATGTTTGAATACATTTTTATTGCTTTTTCGCATTATCTCAGGATTCTAAGACTATTCTAGTCGTATTGAGTAAAAAACTACTTTTTGCATTTGCAAGATTTAAAAAAGCATATGTTTCGAGTAAAACTCCCAAAGATGCATTATTTCAGGCATTATTAGCCATTTTTCATGTGTGGTGTAGGAGTTATGTTTAAATAACTGTCATATTGAGTGTTACAGTATACAGTCATATTGAGTAAAATGTCATTTTTTTATTTGCAAACTATAGAAAAAAAACTCACATTTTTCATTACCACAGGCATGTTTAGACATTTTGCCCGTTTGGATTAGGAATTATGTTGGAATACATTTTTATTGCTTTTTTTGCATTATCTCAGGATTCTAAGTACATTACTGTCAAATTTAGTAAAAACATTTTTTTTTTTTTGCAAACCTTACCAAATATTTTTTTTCAGGAAAACTCTCAAATATATATTTCTTCAGGCATTATTAGACATTTTGCATTTCTACTTTTGGAGTTATGTTTCAAAATTGTCATTATGAGTGTGACCAATATGAGGCCGGTAAAACCCAATTTTTGTATGTGTGAACCTTTCCAAAATACATGATTCTGCTAAAACTAACATAAATTCAATATTACAGGCTTTTTTTTAGGAAGATTTAATGTTTGGTTTTGGAGTTATGATTTTAAACATTTCATATTTAGTATGACAGTTATACTGTTATATTGAACAAAAAAAAACTAATTTGTGTCTTTGATAACCTTACAAAAGATCATTTTTCTAGTACATCTAACAAAAATTCATATCTCTCGTCATTATTAGCCATTTTGCATGTGCTGTTTGGAAGTTTCGTTTGAATACAATTGTATTGCTTTTTTTCGCATTATCTCAGAATTCAAAGAACATTATAGTCATATTGAGTAAAAAAATACATTTTGCATTTGCAACATTTAAAAAAGCACATGTTTCGAGTAATACTCACAACCATGCATTATTTCAGGCATTATTAGTCATTTTCCATGTGTGGTCTAGAAATTATGTTTAAATAACTGTCATATTTAGTGTTACAGTATACATTCATATTGAGTAAAACCTAAATTTGTATTTGCAAACCATAGAAAAACAAATGTATCTAGTACAACTCACATTTATTGAATATCACAGGCCTTTTTAGACATGTTGCACGTTTGGATTGGGAATTATGTTGGAATACATTAGTATTGCTTTTTTTCGTATTATCTCAGGATTCTAAGTAATTTACAGTCAAATTTAGTAAAAACATACTTTTTGTTAATTCAAACCTTACCAAATGTTTTTTTTTCCAGGAAAACTCTCAAAGATACATTTCTTCAGGCATTATTAGACATTTTGCATGCATATTTTTGGAGTTATGTTTCAAAATTGTCATTTTGAGTGTGATCAATATGAGGCCAGTAAAATCTAATTTTTGTATTTGTGAACTTTTCCAAAATGACTGATTCTTCTAAAACTCACATAAATTCAATATTACAGACTTTTTTTTAGAGAAATTTCTTATATGGTTTTGGAGTTAGGATTATAAAACTTTCATATTTAGTACGACAGTTACACTGTTATATTGAATAAAAAAACTAACTTGTGTCTTTTTGAACCTCACAAAAGATCATTTTTCTAGTACAACTAACGAAAATACATGTCTCTAGGCATTATTAGCCATTTGGCAAGTGTTTTATAGAAGTTATGTTTGAAAACATTTTTATTGCTTTTTTGCATTATCTTAGGATTCTAAGAACATTATAGTCATATTGAGTAGAACAACAATTTTTTGCATTGCAAAGATTTAAAAAAGCAATCGTTTCGAGTAAAACTCCCAAAGATGCATTATTTCAGGCATTATTAGCCATTTTTCATGTGTGGTGTAGGAGTTCTGTTTAAGTAACTGTCATATTGAGTGTTACAGTATACAGTCGTATTGAATAAAACCTAATTTTTGTATTTGCAAACCATAGAAAAGCAACTGTATCTAGTAAAACTCACATGGATTCAATATCACAGGCATTTTTAGACAATTTGCACGTTTGGATTAGGAATTATGTTGGAATACATTTTTATTGCTCTTTTTGCATTATCTCAGGATTTTAAGTACATTACTGTCAAATTGGGTAAAACATTTCTTTTTGTTTTTGCAAACCTTACAAAATGTTTTTTTTTTCCAGTAAAACTCACAAATATACATTTCTTCAGGCATTTTTTTGTAATTTTGCATGTGTATTTTGGAGATATGGTTCAAAAACTGTCTTATTGAGTGTGACCAATGTGAGGCCAGTAAAACCAAATTTTTGTATTTGTGAACCTTTCCAAAATACCTAATTCAGGTAAAACTCACATAAAGTCAATATTACAGGCTTTTTTAGACAGATTTCATGTTTGGTTTTGGAGTTATGTTTATGAACCTTTCATATTTAGTATGACAGTTATACAAAATGCCTGTGATATTGAATACTAGTGAGTTTTACTAGATACAGATGTTTTTCTATGGTTTGCATATACAAAAATGAGGTTTTACTCAATATGACTGTATACTGTTACACTCAATATGACAGTTATTTAAACATAACTCCTACACCACACATGATAAATAGCTAATAATGCCTGAAATAATGCATCTTTGGGAGTTTTACTCGAAACATATGCTTTTTTAAATCTTGCAAGTGCAAAAAGTAGTTTTTTACTCAATGTGACTATAATAGTCTTACAATCCTGAGATAATGCGAAAAAAGCAATAAAAATGTATTCAAACATAACTTCTAAACAACACTTGCAAAATGGCTAATAATGCCTAGAGATATGTATTCTGGTTAGTTGTACTAGAAAAATGATCTTTTGTAAGGTTTGCAAAGACACAAGTTAGTTTTTTTATTCAATATAGCAGTGTAACTGTCATACTAAATATGAAAGGTTTATAATCATAACTCCAAAACCAAATATGAAATTTGTCTTAAAAAGCCTTTAATATTGAATTTATGTAATTTTTAGAAGAATCAGGTATTTTGGAAAGAATCACAAATACAAATATTTGATTTTACTGGCCTCATATTGGTCACACTCAAAATGACAGTTTTTGAAACATAACTCGAAAAATACACATGCAAAATGTCTAATAATGCCCGAAGAAATGCATCTTCGAGAGTTTTCCTTAAAAAAAAAACATTTGGTAAGGTTTGCAAAATCAAAATTTGATTTGTTACTCAATTTGACAGTAATGTACTTAGAATCCTGAGATAATGCGAAAAAAGCAATAAAAATGTAATCAAACATAATTCCTAATCCAAACGTGCAAAATGTCTAAAAATGCCTGTGATATTGAATACATGTGAGTTTTACTAGATACAGTTGTTTCTCAATGGTTTGCAAATACAAAAATGAGGTTTTACTCAATATGACTGTATACTGTAACACTCAATATGACAGTTATTTAAACATAACTCCTACACCACACATAAAAAATGGCTAATAATGCCTGAAATGATGGATCTTTGGGAGTTTTACTCGAAACATATGCTTTTTTAAATCTTGCAAATGCAAAAAGTAGTTTTTTACTCAATATGACTAGAATAGTCTTAGAATCCTGAGATAATGCGAAAAAAGCAATACAAATGTATTCAAACATAACTTCTAAACAACACATGCAAAATGGCTAATAATAGCTAGGGATATGTTCTTTTGTTAGTTGTACTAGAAAAAGGATCTTTTGTAAGGTTTGCAAAGACACAAGTTAGTTTTTTTATTCAATATAACAGTGTAACTGTCATACTAAATATGAAAGGTTTATAATCATAACTCCAAAACCAAATATGAAATTTGTCTTAAAAAGCCTTTAATATTTAATTAATGTAAGTTTTAGCAGAATCAGGTATTTTGGAAAGAATCACACATACAGATATTAGATTTTTCTGGCCTCATATTGGTCACACTCAAAATGACAGTTTTTGAAACATAACTCCAAAAATACACATGCAAAATGTCTAATAATGCCTGAATATATAATAGTCTTACAATCCTGACATAATGCGAAAAAAAGCAATACAAATGTATTCAAACATAACTTCTAAACAACAGATGCAAAATGGCTAATAATGACTAGAGATATGTATTTTTGTTAGTTGTACTAGAAAAATGATATTTTGTAAGGTTTGCAAAGACATACATTTTTTTTAATTTCAATATAACATTATAACTGTCATACTAAATATGAAAGGTTTATAATCATAACTCCAAAACTGAACACGATTTGTTTCTAAAAAAAAGCCTGTAATATTGAATGTATGTGAGTTTTACCAGATTCAGGTATTTTGGAAAGGTTCACAAATACAAAAATTAGGTTTTACTGGCCTCATATTGGTGATACTCAAAATGACCGTTTTTTTAACATAACTCCAAAAGTAGAAATGTAAAATGTCTAATAATGCCTAAAGAAATGCATCTTTTAGAGTTTTCCCTGAAAAAAAAACATTTGTTAGGGTTTGCAAAAACAAAAAGTAATGTTTTACTCAATATGACTCTATACTGTAACACTCAATATGACAGTTATTTAAACATAACTCCTACACCACACATGAAAAATGGCTACTAATGCCTGAAATAATGCATCTTTGGGAGTTTTACTGGGAACATATGCTTTTTTAAATCTTGCAAATGCAAAAAGTAGTGTTTTACTCAATATGACTATAATGTTCTTAGAATCCTGATATAATGCGAAAAAGCAATAGAAAAGTTTTCAAACATAACTTTTAAATAACACATGCAAAACGGCTAATAATGCCTAGAGATGTGTATCTTTGTTAGTTGTAGTAGAAAAACGATCTTTTGTAGGGTTCACTGGGAAAACAAAATCCTATTTGAATGGTTAGTTTACTCTAAATTTCGACTATAATTTTTCAATTTTTTAAATAGGTTTTAAATCTGTAGAATTGAAGACATTATCCGTAAATTTAAAAAAAAGCCTGTTATTTTAAGTAATATGCCAGTAATTACAAACTATGTATATTCCTATTTTTTTTTATAGAAAAATACCAAATTATTTATACATATTATTTTCTGTTTTCTCAAATTACTTTCAATTTCATGTACAATTACAGTAATTAACTTTAATTAAATATGTAGCTTGTTATATAAAAGTATTTGTTCTTACTAACAATCTAACAGTTTTATAAGTAATTTTAAGGTAAATCAAATTTTTTCAATATTTATGTGTATTTTCACATTCAAGTCGAAAAATATATGTAGCCTCTTATAAAAGGTGTATGCTCAAACTGTAATATGACGTACATGAAATACTGCAATAGATTCTTAACAGTCAACAGCCGTACAGATCACACTGACGGTGGCCGTACAAACAACTTTAACAATGTTACAAATATGCGCCACACTGTGGAGCCACATCAAACAAGACTGACAAACACATTTCAGGAGAACATCGTCACCGTAACACAACATTAATACAACAGAAACAATTCCAAGAATTCCATGTGTTACAATATACACCCCCACCACCTAACCCCGCCCAGCTCAACCAACGCACGGAAGGGGGCGGTGATGTTTTGGGGCACGGGGTTGGGTTGTAGCGGGATTGTAGCCCGGAAGAGTCAGCGCTGCTTGGGCTTCTGGGTATTTGTTATGTTGTGTTTATGTTTTATTACAGTGAGGATGTTTTCCTGAAATGTGTTTATCATTCTTGTTCGATGTGGGTTCACAGTGTGGTGCATATTTGTAACAGTGTTAAAGTTGTTTTTACAGCCACCGTCAGTGTGCCCTGTGTGGCTGTTGACCAAGTATATCTTGCAGTCACTTTTCAAATGAACGACGAAGCCGTGCTCATCACATGCCTCAGTTGGCACGCTGATAATTTGATGAATGGGCGTTCAATAAAACCCACCACGGTATTACGTGCCATGTTCGCCCGGCCAAACTTTGAGTCAACCCTACATGAGGGTCAGTGAAATTCTCGTGTTGAAGTGATAGGAATGGTAAGTATGTCGCTAGGGTGGGATAGCCATTAATGCAAGGTTAACCCACTTTGTATCAATTTCCTGCATCCAGTGGCCCCCCGCTAAAGTCAATGAGACACCCCTGTTCCTAACAATTCAGAAAAAATCTGTTAAACAATGGTATTTTTCTGTGGAACCGCCAGCATTGTCACTTCACTAAAGGTGGTTGGTCGTAATAATTTCGAAAAACTCTGAAGAATAAAGGTATTTTTCTGCGGAACTGTTTGCAACGTCACTTTATTAAAGGTGGTTGATCGTAATAATTTGGAAAAACTGAAGAATAAAGGTTTTTTTTTCTGCGGAACTGTTTGCATCGTCACTTTATTAAAGGTGGTTGATCTTAATAATTTTGTAAAAATCTGTAAAATTACGATATTTCTCCCCAAAACATTTCATGAAAATTTCTGTAAATATAATGTTTTTGATCATTATTTGGTCTACAATGTTTTACTTTAATTTTATGGTTTTTGTTTGGCAGCCGTAGCTGCCAGTAAATGACCGTTTTTTTTTACAGAATTTATTTTTACAGTGTTTACAAAGATACAATTTTTTTTTAATTTAATATAACAGTATAACTGTCATACTAAATGTGAAAGGTTCATAAACATAACTCCAAAACCAAACATGAAATCTGTCTAAAAAAGCCTGTAATATTGACTTTATGTGAGTTTTACCTGAATTAGGTATTTTGGAAAGGTTCACAAATACAAAAATTTGGTTTTACTGGCCTCATATTGATCACACTCAAAATTACAATTTTGAAACATAACTCCAAAAATACACATGAAAAATTACAAAAAAATGCCTGAAGAAATGTATCTTTGTGAGTTTTATTGGAAAAAAACATTTTGTAAGGTTTGCAAAAACAAAAATAAATGTTTTGTAATGTTTAGTTAATTTTAAGGTAAATTACTTTTTTTTAATATTTATGTGTATTTTCACACTCAAGGCGAAAAATATATGTAGCCTCTTATAAAAGGTTTATGCTCAAACTAACATTTACATTTTTTTCCCTGTAATATGACATACATGGGTGACTGCAAGACATACTTAATCAACAGTCAACAGCCTTACAGATCACACTGACGGTGGCTGTACAAACAACTTTAACAATGTTACAAATATGCGCCACATTGTGGAGCCACATCAAACAAGAATGACAAACACATTTCAGGAGAACATCTTCACCGTAACACAACATTAACACAACAGAAACAATACCCAGAATTCCATGTGTTACAATATACACCCCCACCACCTAACCCCGCCCACCTCAACCAACGCACGGAGGGGGGCGGTGATGTTTTGGGGCGCGGGGTTGGGTGTTAGCAGGGGTGTAGCCCGGAAGAGTCAGCGCTGCATGGGCTTGTGGGTATTTGTTATGTTATGTTGTGTTAATGTTTTGTTACAGTGAGGATGTTTTCCTGAAATGTGTTTATCATTCTTGTTCGATGTGGATTCACAGTGTGGTGCGTATTTTGTAACAGTGTTAAAGTTGTTTGTACAGCCACCAGCAGTGTGACCTGTGTGGCTGTTGACCAAGTATGTCTTGCAGTCTCTATCACATGCATCACAATATAATGCACATCACACTCATCAATAGGCATGCTGATGATTTGGTGAATGAGCGTATAAAAAGTCACCCGGCCAGACATTGGTCAATCCTACATGAGGGTCAGTAAAATTTTTACAGTGAAATGGTAGGATCGGTAAGTATGTTGCTAGGGAGGGGTAGCCATTCATGCAAGGTGAATCCACTTTGCATCAAGCTCTTGCATCCAGTGGCCCCCCACTAAAGTCAATGAAACACCCCTGATCCTAACTATTCAGAAAAAATCTGTAAAACAATGGTATTTTTCTGTGGAACCGTTAGCATTGTCACTTCACTAAAGGTGCTTGATCGTAATAATTTGGAAAAACTCTTTAGAATAAAGGTATTTTTCTGCAGAACTGTTTGCATTGTCACTTTATTAAAGGTGGTTGATCTTAATAATTTAGTAAAAATCTGTAAAATTAAGATATTTCACCCCAAAACGTTTCTTGAAAATTTCTGTAAATATAATATTTTTGATCATTATTTTGTTTACAATGTTTTACTTTAGTTTTATGGTTTTTGTTTGGCAGCCGTAGCTGCCAGTAAATGACCGTTTTTTTTTTAATTTATTTTTACAGTGTTTGCAAAGATAAAAGTTAGTTTTTTTAATTCAATATAACAGTAAAACTGTCATACTAAATATGAAAGGTTAATAAACATTACTCCAAAACCAAACATGAAATCTGTCTAAAAAAGCCGGTAATATTGACTTTATGTGAGTTTTACCTGAATGAGGTATTTTGGAAAGGTTCACAAATACAAAAATGTGGTTTTACTGGCCTCACATTGTTCACACTCAATAAGACAGTTTTTGAACCCTATCTCCAAAAATACACATGCAAAATTACAAAAAAATGCCTGAAGAAATGTATCTTTGTGAGTTTTACTGGATAAAAAAAAACATTTTGTAAGGGTTGCAAAAACAAAAAGAAATGTTTTACCCAATTTGACAGAAATGTACTTAAAATCCTGAGATAATGCAAAAAGAGCAATAAAAATGAATTCCAACATAATTCCTAATCCAAACTTGCAAAATGTCTAAAAATCCCTGTGATATTGAATACATGTGAGTTTTACTAGATACAGTTGATTTTCTATGGTTTGCAAATCCAAAAATTAGGTTTTACTCAATATGACTATATACTGTAACACTCAATATGACAGTTATTTAAACATAACTCCTACACCACACATGGCTAATAATGCCTGAAATAATGCATCTTTGGGAGTTTTACTCGAAACGATTGCTTTTTTAAATCTTTGCAATGCAAAAAATTGTTGTTTTACTCAATATGACAATAATGTTCTTGGAATCCTGAGATAATGCGAATAAAGCAATAAAAATGTTTTCAAACACAACTTTTAAACAACACATGCAAAACGGCTAATAATGCCTAGAGATGTGTATCTTTGTTAGTTGTAGTAGAAAAAATATATTTTGTAAGGTTCACTGTAAAAAAAAAAAAATCACATTTTTATGGTTAGTTTACTCTAAATTTCTACTGTAATTTTTCAATTTTTTTAGATAGGTTATAAAACTGTAGAATTCATGACATTATCTGTAAATAAACAAACCGCCTGTTTTTTTGAATAATATACCAGTAATGACGAACTATGTATATTCCTATTTTTTTACAGAAAAATACCAAATTAATTATACATATTATTTTCTGTTTTCTCAAATTACTTTCAATTTCATGTAAAATTACAGTAATTAACTTTAATTAAATATGTAGCTTGTTATATAAAAGTATTTGTCCATACTAACAATCTAAAAGTTTTATATGTAATTTAAGGTAAATCAAATTTTTTTAATATTTATGTGTATTTTCACATTCAAAGCGAAAAATATATGTAGCCTCTTATAAAAGGTTTATGCTCAAACTAACTATTACATTTTTTTCCCTGTAATATGACATACATGAATGACTGCAAGACATACTTAATCAACAGTCAACAGCCTTACATATCACACTGACGGTGGCCGTACAAACGACTTTAACAATGTTACAAATATGCGCCACACTGTGGAGCCACATCAAACAAGACTGACAAACACATTTCAGGAGAACATCGTCACCGTAACACAACATTAACACAACAGAAACAATTCATAGAATTCCATGTGTTACAATATACACCCCCACCACCAAACCCCGCCCAGCTCAACCAACGCACGGGGGGGGGGGCGGTAGCGGGATTGTAGCCCGGAAGAGTCAGCGCTGCTTGGGCTTCTGGGTATTTGTTATGTTGTGTTTATGTTTTATTACAGTGAGGATGTTTTCCTGAAATGTGTTTATCATTCTTGTTCGATGTGGGTTCACAGTGTGGTGCATATTTGTACCAGTGTTAAAGTTGTTTGTACAGCCACCGTCAGTGTGACCTGTGTGGCTGTTGACCAAGTATAACTTGCAGTCGTTTTTCAAATGAACGACAAATCCGTGCTCATCACATACCTCAAATTGCACGCTGATGATTTGATGAATGAGCGTTCAATAAAACCCACCACGGTATTACGTGTCATATTCGCCCGGCCAAGCTTTGGGTCGACCCTACATGAGGGTCAGTGAAATTCTCGTGGTGAAATGATAGGAATGGTAAGAATGTGGCTAGGGTGGGATAGCCAATCATGCAAGGTTAACCTACTTTGTATCATTTTCCTGCATCCAGTGGCCCCTGCTAAAGTCAATGAGACACCCCTGATCCTAACAATTCAGAAAAAATCTGTTAAACAATGGTATTTTTCTGTGGAACCGCCAGCATTGTCACTTCACTAAAGGTGGTTGATCGTAATAATTTGGAAAAAACTCTGAAGAATAAAGGTTTTTTTTTCTGCGGAACTGTTTGCATCGTCACTTTATTAAAGGTGGTTGATCTTAATAATTTAGTAAAAATCTGTAAAATTACGATATTTCTCCCCAAAACGTTTCATGAAATTTTTTGTAAATATAATGTTTTTGATCATTATTTGGTTTACAATGTTTTACTTTAATTTTATGGTTTTTGTTTGGCAGCCGTAGCTGCCAGTAAATGCCCGTTTTTTTACAGAATTTATTTTTACAGTGTTTGCAAAGATACAATTTTTTTTTATTTAACATAACAGTATAACTGTCATACTAAATATGAAAGGTTCATAAACATAACTCCAAAACCAAACATGAAATCTGTCTAAAAAAGCCTGTAATATTGACTTTATGTGAGTTTTACCTGAATTAAGTATTTTGGAAAGGTTCACAAATACAAAAATTTGGTTTTACCGGCCACACATTGGTCACACTGAATAAAACAGTTTTTGAACCATATCTCCAAAAATACACATGCAAAATTACAAAAAATGCCTGAAGAAATGTATCTTTGTGAGTTTTACTGGAAAAAAAACATTTTGTAAGGTTTGCAAAAACAAAAAGAAATGTTTTGTAATGTTAATGTAATTTTAAGGTAAATTATTTTTTTTTGATATTAATGTGTATTTTCACATTCAAGGCGAAAAATATATGTAGCCTCTTATAAAAGGTTTATGCTCAAATTAACATTTACATTTTTTCCCCTATAATATGACATACTTGAGTGACTGCAAGACATACTTAATCAACAGTCAACAGCCTTACAAATCACACTGACGGTGGCCGTACAAACAACTTTAACAATGTTACAAATATGCACCACATTGTGGAGCCACATCAAACAAGAATGACAATTACATTTCAGAAGAACATCTTCATCGTAACACAACATTAACACAACAGAAACAATACCCAGAATTCCATGTGTTACAATATACACCCCCACCACCTAACCCCGCCCACCTCAACCAACGCATGGAGGGGGGCGGTGATGTTTTGGGGCGCGGGGTTGGGTGTTAGCAGGGGTGTAGCCCGGAAGAGTCAGCGCTGCATGGGCTTGTGGGTATTTGTTATGTTATGTCGTGTTTATGGTTTGTTACAGTGAGGATGTTTTCCTGAAATGTGTTTATCATTCTTGTTCGATGTGGATTCACAGTGTGGTGCATATTTTGTAACAGTGTTAAAGTTGTTTGTACAGCCACCAGCAGTGTGACCCGTGTGGCTGTTGACCGGGTATGTTTTGCAGTCACTATCACGTGCATGACAATACCATGCACATCACACTCATCAGTAGGCATGCTGATGATTTGGTGAATGAGCGTATAAAAAGTCAACCGGCCAGACTTTGGGTCAATCCTACATGACGGTCAGTAAAATTCTCACAGTGAAATGGTAGGATTGGTAAGTATGTTGCTAGGGTGGGGTAGCCATTCATGCAAGGTGAATCCACTTTGCATCAAGTTCCTACATCCAGTGGCCCCCCGCTAAAGTCAATGAGACAACCCTGATCCTAACAATTCAGAAAAAATCTGTAAAACAATGGAATTTTTCTGTGGAACCGCCAGCATTGTCTCTTCACTAAAAGTGGTTGATCGTAATAATTTGGAAAAACTCTTTAGAATAAAGGTATTTTTCTGCAGAACTGTTTGCATCGTCACTTTATTAAAGGTGGTTGATCTTAACAATTTAGTAAAAATCTGTAAAATGACGATATTTCACCCCAAAACGTTTCATGAAAATTTCTGTAAATATAATATTTTTGATCATTATTTGGTTTACAATGTTTTACTTTAGTTTTATGGTTTTTGTTTGGCAGCCGTAGCTGCCAGTAAATGACCGTTTTTTTTTTAAATTATTTTTACAGTGTTTGCAAAGATAAAAGTTAGTTTTTTTATTCAATATAACAGTAAAACTGTCATACTAAATATGAAAGGTTAATAAACATAACTCCAAAACCAAACATGAAATCTGTCTAAAAAAGCCTGTAATATTGACTTTATGTAAGTTTTACCTGAATTAGGTATTTTGGAAAGGTTCACAAATACAAAAATTTGGTTTTACTGGCCTCACATTGTTCACACTCAATAAGACAGTTTTTGAACCCTATCTCCAAAAATACACATGCAAAATTACAAAAAAATGCCTGAAGAAATGTATCTTTGTGAGTTTTACTGGATAAAAAAAAACATTTTGTAAGGGTTGCAAAAACAAAAAGAAATGTTTTACCCAATTTGACAGTAATGTACTTAAAATCCTGAGATAATGCAAAAAGAGCAATAAAAATGTATTCCAACATAATTCCTAATCCAAACTTGCAAAATGTCTAAAAATGCCTGTGATATTGAATACATGTGAGTTTTACTAGATACAGTTGATTTTCTATGGTTTGCAAATCCAAAAATTAGGTTTTACTCAATATGACTATATACTGTAACACTCAATATGACAGTTATTTAAACATAACTCCTACACCACACATGGCTAATAATGCCTGAAATAATGCATCTTTGGGAGTTTTACTCGAAACGATTGCTTTTTTAAATCTTTGCAATGCAAAAAATTGTTGTTTTACTCAATATGACAACAATGTTCTTGGAATCCTGAGATAATGCGAATAAAGCAATAAAAATGTTTTCAAACACAACTTTTAAACAACACATGCAAAACGGCTAATAATGCCTAGAGATGTGTATCTTTGTTAGTTGTAGTAGAAAAATGATCTTTTGTAAGGTTCACTGTAAAAAAAAAAAATCACATTTTTATGGTTAGTTTACTCTAAATTTCTACTGTAATTTTTCAATTTTTTTAGATAGGTTATAAAACTGTAGAATTCATGACATTATCTGTAAATAAACAAACCGCCTGTTTTTTTGAATAATATACCAGTAATGACGAACTATGTATATTCCTATTTTTTTACAGAAAAATACCAAATTAATTATACATATTATTTTCTGTTTTCTCAAATTACTTTCAATTTCATGTAAAATTACAGTAATTAACTTTAATTAAATATGTAGCTTGTTATATAAAAGTATTTGTCCATACTAACAATCTAAAAGTTTTATATGTAATTTTAAGGTAAATCAAATTTTTTTAATATTTATGTGTATTTTCACATTCAAAGCGAAAAATATATGTAGCCTCTTATAAAAGGTTTATGCTCAAACTAACTATTACATTTTTTTCCCTGTAATATGAAATACATGAATGACTGCAAGACATACTTAATCAACAGTCAACAGCCTTACATATCACACTGACGGTGGCCGTACAAACGACTTTAACAATGTTACAAATATGCGCCACACTGTGGAGCCACATCAAACAAGACTGACAAACACATTTCAGGAGAACATCGTCACCGTAACACAACATTAACACAACAGAAACAATTCATAGAATTCCATGTGTTACAATATACACCCCCACCACCAAACCCCGCCCAGCTCAACCAACGCACGGAGGGGGGCGGTGATGTTTTGGGGCACGGGGTTGGGCGGTAGCGGGATTGTAGCCTGGAAGAGTCAGCGCTGATTGGGCTTCTGGGTATTTGTTATGTTGTGTTTATGTTTTATTACAGTGAGGATGTTTTCCTGAAATGTGTTTATCATTCTTGTTCGATGTGGGTTCACAGTGTGGTGCATATTTGTAACAGTGTTAAAGTTGTTTGTACAGCCACCGTCAGTGTGACCTGTGTCGCTGTTGACCAAGTATATCTTGCAGTCGCTTTTCAAATGAACGACAAAACCGTGCTCATCACATTCCTCAAATGGCACGCTGATGATTTGATGAATGAGCGTTCAATAAAACCCACCACGGTATTACGTGTCATATTCGCCCGGCCAAGCTTTGAATCAACCCTACATGAGGGTCAGTGAAATTCTCGTGGTGAAATGATAGGAATGGTAAGTATGTAGCTAGGGTGAGATAGCCAATCATGCAAGGTTAATCTACTTTGTATCAATTTCCTGCATCCAGTGGCCCCCTGCTAAAGTCAATGAGACACCCCTGATCCTAACAATTCAGAAAAAAATCTGTTAAACAATGGTATTTTTCTGTGGAACCGCCAGCATTGTCACTTCAGTAAAGGTGATTGATCGTAATAATTTGGAAAAACTCTTTAGAATAAAGGTATTTTTCTGCAGAACTGTTTGCATTGTCACTTTATTAAAGGTGGTTGATCTTAATAATTTTGTAAAAATCTGTAAAATTACGATATTTCTCCCCAAAACATTTCATGAAAATTTCTGTAAATATAATGTTTTTGATCATTATTTGGTTTACAATGTTTTACTTTAATTTTATGGTTTTTGTTTGGCAGCCGTAGCTGCCAGTAAATGACCGTTTTTTTACAGAATTTATTTTTACAGTGTTTTCAAAGATACAAGTTTGTTTTTTTTATTCGATATAACAGTATTACTGTCATACTAAATATGAAAGGTTCATAAACATAACTCCAAAACCAAACATGAAATCTGTCTAAAAAAGCCTGTAATATTGACTTTATGTGAGTTTTACCTGAATTAAGTATTTTGGAAAGGTTCACAAATACAAAAATTTGGTTTTACTGGCCTCACATTGGTCACACTCAATAAGACAGTTTTTGAACCATATCTCCAAAAATACACATGCAAAATTACAAAAAAATGCCTGAAGAAATGTATATTTGTGAGTTTTACTGGAAAAAAAACATTTTGTAAGGTTTGCAAAAACAAAAAGAAATGTTTTACCCAATTTGACAGTAATGTACTTAAAATCCTGAGATAATGCAAAAAGAGCAATAAAAATGTATTCCAACATAATTCCTAATCCAAACTTGCAAAATGTCTAAAAATGCCTGTGATATTGAATACATGTGAGTTTTACTAGATACAGTTGATTTTCTATGGTTTGCAAATCCAAAAATTAGGTTTTATTCAATATGACTGTATACTGTAACACTCAATATGACAGTTACTTAAACATAACTCCTACACCACACATGAAAAATGGCTAATAATGCCTGAAATAATGCATCTTTGGGAGTTTTACTCGAAACGATTGCTTTTTTAAATGTTTGCAATGCAAAAAATTGTTGTTCTACTCAATAAGATAATGCAAAAAAGCAATAAAAATGTTTTCAAACATAACTTCTATAAAACACTTGCAAAATGGCTAATAATGCCTAGAGACATGTACTTTCGTTAGTTGTACTAGAAAAATGATCTTTTGTGAGGTTCAAAAAGACACAAGTTAGTTTTTTTATTCAATATAACAGTGTAACTGTCATACTAAATATGAAAGGTTTATAATCTTAACTCCAAAACCATATAAGAAATTTCTCCAAAAAAAGTCTGTAATATTGAATTTATGTGAGTTTTAGAAGAATCAGTCATTTTGGAAAAGTTCACTAATATAAAAATTAGGTTTTACTGGCCTCATATTGATCACACTCAAAATGACAATTTTGAAACATAACTCCAAAAATATGCATGCAAAATGTCTAATAATGCCTGAAGAAATTTATCTTTGATAGTTTTCCTGGAAAAAAAACATTTGGTAAGGTTTGAATAAACAAAAAGTATTTTTTTACTAAATTTGACTGTAAATTACTTAGAATCCTGAGATAATACGAAAAAAAGCAATAAAAATGTATTCCAACATAATTCCCAATCCAACTGTGCAACATGTCTAAAAAGGCCTGTGATATTCAATAAATGTGAGTTGTACTAGATACACTTGTTTTTCTATGGTTTGCAAATACAAATTTAGGTTTTACTCAATATGAATGTATACTGTAACACTAAATATGACAGTTATTTAAACATAATTCCTAGACCACACATTAAAAATTACTAATAATGCCTGAAATAATGCATGGTTGTGAGTATTACTCGAAACATGTGCTTTTTTAAATGTTGTAAATGCAAAATGTATTTTTTTACTCAATATGACTATAATGTTCTTTGAATTCTGAGATAATGCGAAAAAAAGCAATAAAATTGTATTCAAACATAACTTCCAAACAACACATGCAAAATGGCTAATAATGACGAGAGATATGAATTTGTGTTGGATGTACTAGAAAAATTATCTTTTGTAAGGTTATCAAAGACACAAGTTAGTTTTTTTTGTTCAATATAACAGTATAACTGTCATACTAAATATGAAAGGTTTAAAATCATAACTCCAAAATCAAACATTAAATCTTCCTAAAAAAAAGCCTGTAATATTGAATGTATGTTAGTTTTAGCAGAATCATGTATTTTGGAAAGGTTCACACATACAAAAATTGGGTTTTACCGGCCTCATATTGGTCACACTCATAATGACAATTTTGAAACATAACTCCAAAAGTAGAAACGCAAAATGTCTAATAATGCCTGAAGAAATGTATCTTTGAGAGTTTTCCTGAAAAAAAATATTTGGTAAGGTTTGCAAAAAAAAAAAAATGGTTTTACTAAATTTGACAGTAATGTACTTAGAATCCTGAGAAAATAAGAAAAAAGCAATAAAAATGTATTCCAACATAATTCCTAATCCCAACGGGCAAAATGTCTAAACATGCCTGTGGTAAGGAAAAATGTGAGTTTTTTTTCTATAGTTTGCAAATAAAAAAATGAGATTTTACTCAATATGACTGTATACTGTAACACTCAATATGACAGTTATTTAAACATAACTCCTACACCACACATGAAAAATGGCTAATAATGCCTGAAATAATGCATCTTTGGGAGTTTTACTCGAAACATATGCTTTTTTAAATATTGCAAATGAAAAAAGTATTTTTTTACTCAATATGACTATAATAGTCTTAGAATCCTGAGCTACATCCAGCGGCCTGTGAAGCAGCGGAGTCTAGTAGCAGCGGGGGCCGTCTACGGAGCAGACGCCAGCGGTGTGATCGGAAATGCGGATCTCGAGCGGGGCTAGAAACAAAGCAGAAGGCTAATCCCCACAGAACACCACTTCCCTCCATCCTGAAGACGGATTTAAATGGAAAATGCGAGACTACTGGTCTGGGTAAGGAGTCAGTTAAATTAGAACACGTATTTCTGCTTTGAGTGTTTCAGAGTTGGACATGTGTTTTACTGAGGTGGCTAACTATGATGCGTGCAGTTTATCAAAGCAACAAACAAACAATCGGAAAATCCCCGTTACTGAGGTGGCTAACCATGATGCGTATAGTTTATCAAAGCAACAATCAAACAATCGGAAAATTCCTGTCGTATCAATTCCTAGATATGGTCGTAATTATGCTAAATGCACTGGGCATAATAAACACAACATTATTAATATTGCTACTACGGATAATTTGATCAAAAACTCCCTAAAACAGCCCACTACCTATAATATAGGTTTTTTAAACATAAGATCATTGTCTCCCAAAACGTTATTAGTTAATGATATTATCAGAGACAACAATCTTAACGTCATCGGTCTCAGCGAAACCTGGCTTAAACCAAATAACTTTTTTGCGCTAAATGAGGCATGTCCTCCTAACTTTACACATGCGCATATTGCCCGTCCGCTTAAAAGGGGTGGGGGGGTCGCACTAATATACAACGAAAACTTTAACCTTAGTCCTAACATAAATAATAAATATAAATCGTTTGAGGTGCTTACTATGAAGTCTGTCACACCGCTGCCTCTACACCTGGCTGTTATCTACCGCCCCCCAGGGCCCTATTCGGACTTTATCAATGAATTCTCAGAGTTCGTTGCTGATCTAGTGACACACGGCGATAATAAAATCATAATGGGGGACTTTAATATCCATATGGCACCATTCCCAAGGTATGTGGGCTCTATTGATAACCTCACTAACAACTTTAACGACACCCTGCGCGAAACCATTGATAACATAGCACCGCTAAAGTTAAAAAAGGCTCCAAAAAAAGCGCAACTCGTGGTTTACAGAAGAAACTAGAGCTCAGAAATTATTATGTAGAAAGCTGGAACGCAAATGGCGCACGACTAAACTTGAGGTGCACCATCAAGCATGGAGTGATGGTTTAATAACTTATAAACGCATGCTTACCTTAGCTAAAGCTAAATATTACTCAAATCTCATCCACCGTAATAAAAACGATCCTAAATTTTTGTTTAGCACGGTAGCATCGCTAACCCAACAAGGGACCCCTTCCAGTAGCTCAACCCACTCAGCTGATGACTTTATGCAATTCTTTAGTAAGAAAATTGAAGTCATTAGAAAGGAGATTAAAGACAATGCGTCCCAGCTACAACGGAGTTCTATTAACACTGATACGATGGTATATACGGCGGATACTGCCCTCCAAAATAGTTTCTCTCGTTTTGAGGAAATAACATTAGAGGAATTGTTACAACGTGTAAATGGAATAAAACAGACAACATGCTTACTTGACCCTCTTCCTGGGAAACTGATCAAGGAGCTCTTTGTATTATTAGGTCCATCAGTGCTAAATATTATAAACTTATCACTTTCCTCGGGCACTGTTCCCCTAGCATTCAAAAAAGCGGTTATTCATCCTCTTCTTAAAAGACCTAACCTCGATCCTGACCTCATGGTAAACTACCGACCGGTGTCTCACCTTCCCTTTATTTCAAAAATCCTTGAAAAAATTGTTGCGGAGCAGTTAAATGAACACTTAGCGTCTAACAATCTATGTGAAACCTTTCAATCCGGTTTCAGAGCAAATCACTCCACGGAGACAGCCCTCGCAAAAATGACTAATGATCTATTGCTGACGATGGATTCTGACGCGTCATCTATGTTGCTGCTCCTCGATCTTAGCGCTGCTTTCGATACCGTCGATCATAATATTTTATTAGAACGTATCAAAACACGAATTGGTATGTCAGACATAGCCCTGTCTTGGTTTAACTCTTATCTTACTGATAGGATGCAGTGTGTCTCCCATAACAATGTGACCTCGGACTACGTTAAGGTAACGTGTGGAGTTCCCCAGGGTTCGGTCCTTGGCCCTGCACTCTTCAGCATCTACATGCTGCCGCTAGGTGACATCATACGCAAATACGGTGTTAGCTTTCACTGTTATGCTGATGACACCCAACCCTACATGCCCCTAAAGCTGACCAACACGCCGGATTGTAGTCAGCTGGAGGCGTGTCTTAATGAAATTAAACAATGGATGTCCGCTAACTTTTTGCAACTCAACGCCAAAAAAACGGAAATGCTGATTATCGGTCCTGCTAGACACCGAACTCTATTTAATAATACAACTCTAACATTTGACAACCAAACAATTAAACAAGGCGACACGGTAAAGAATCTGGGTATTATCTTCGACCCAACTCTCTCCTTTGAGGCACACATTAAAAGCGTTACTAAAACGGCCTTCTTTCATCTCCGTAATATCGCTAAAATTTGCTCCATTCTGTCCACTAAAGACGCTGGGATCATTATCCATGCGTTTGTTACGTCTCGCCTCGACTACTGTAACGTATTATTTTCGGGTCTCCCCATGTCTAGCATTAAAAGATTACAGTTGGTACAAAATGCGGCTGCTAGACTTTTGACAAGAACAAGAAAGTTTGATCACATTACGCCTGTACTGGCTCACCTGCACTGGCTTCCTGTGCACTTAAGATGTGACTTTAAGGTTTTACTACTTACGTATAAAATACTACACGTTCTAGCTCCATCCTATCTTGCCGATTGTATTGTACCATATGTCCCGGCAAGAAATCTGCGTTCAAAGGACTCCGGCTTGTTAGTGATTCCCAAAGCCCAAAAAAAGTCTGCGGGCTACAGAGCGTTTTCCGTTCGGGCTCCAGTACTCTGGAATGCCCTCCCGGTAACAGTTCGAGATGCCACCTCAGTAGAAGCATTTAAGTCTCACCTTAAAACTCATTTGTATACTCTAGCCTTTAAATAGACTCCCTTTTGAGACCAGTTGATCTGCCGTTTCTTTTCTTTTTCTTCTATGTCGCACTCTCCCTTGTGGAGGGGGTCCGGTCCGATCCGGTGGCCATGTACTGCTTGCCTGTGTATAGGCTGGGGACATCTCTGCGCTGCTGATCCGCCTCCGCTTGGGATGGTTTCCTGCTGGCTCCACTGTGAACGGGACTCTCGCTGCTGTGTTGGATCCGCTTTGGACTGGACTCTCGCGACTGTGTTGGATCCATTGTGGATTGAACTTTCACAGTATCATGTTAGACCCGCTCGACATCCATTGCTTTCCTCCTCTCTTAGGTTCTCAGAGTCATTATTGTCACCGACGTCCCACTGGGTCATTATTGTCACCGATATCCCACTGGGTGTGAGTTTTCCTTGCCCTTATGTGGGCCTACCGAGGATGTCGTGGTGGTTTGTGCAGCCCTTTGAGACACTAGTGATTTAGGGCTATATAAGTAAACATTGATTGATTGATTGATTGATTGATAATGCGAAAAAAGCAATAAAAATGTATTCAAACATAACTTCTAAACAACACATGCAAAATGGCTAATAATGCCTAGAGATATGTTTTTTTGTTAGTTGTACTAGAAAAATGATCTTTTGTAAGGTTTGCAAAGACACAAGTTAGTTTTTTGTATTCAATATAACAGTGTAACTGTCATAATAAACATGAAAGGTTTATAATCATAACTCCAAAACCAAACATGAAATTTGGCTAAAAAATTCTGTAATATTGAATATTTGTGAGTTTTGGCAGAATCAGGTATTTTGGAAAGAATCACAAATACAAAAATTTGGTTTTACTGGCCTCATATTGGTCACACTCAAAATGACAGTTTTTGAAACATAACTCCAAAAATAGACATGCAAAATGTCTAATAATAACTGAAAAAATGCATCTTTGAGAGGTTTCCTAAAAAAAGAAACATTTGGTAAGGTTTGCAAAAAAAAATTAATTTGTTACTCAATTTGACAGTAATGTACTTAGAATCCTGAGATAATGCTAAAAAAGCAATAAAAATGTATTCCAATATAACTCTAAATCCAAACGTGCAAAATGTCTAAAAATGCCTGTGATATTGAATACACCTGTATTCAATATCACAGGCATTTTTAGACATTTTGCACCACACATGAAAAATAGATAATAATGCCTGAAATAATGCATCTTTGGGAGTTTTACTCGAAACATATGATTTTTTTAAATCTTGCAAGTGCAAAAAGTAGTTTTTTAGTCAATGTGACTATAATAGTCTTACAATCCTGAGATAAATCGAAAAAAGCAATAAAAATGTATTCAAACATAACTTCTAAACAACACATGCAAAATGGCTAATAATGCCTAGAGATATGTTTTTTTTTGTTAGTTTACTAGAAAAAATGATCTTTTGTAAGGTTTGCAAAGACACAAGTTAGTTTTTTATTCAATATAACAGTGTAACTGTCATACTAAATATGAAAGGTTTATAATCATAACTCCAAAACCAAATATGAAATTTGTCTTAAAAAGCCTTTAATATTGAAATTATGTAAGTTTTACCAGGATCAGGTATTTTGGAAAGAATCACAAATACAAATATTAGATTTTACTGGCCTCATATTGGTCACACTCAAAATGACAGTTTTTGAAACATAACTCCAAAAATACAAATGCAAAATGTCTAAAAATGCCCGAAAAAAAGCATATTCGAGAGTTTTCTAGAAAAAAAACATTTGGTAAGGTTTGCAAAAACAAAATTTTATTTGTTACTCAATTTGACAGTAATGTACTTAGAATACTGAGATAATGCGAAAAAAGCAATAAAAATGTATTCAAACATAATTCCTAATCTAAACGTGCAAAATGTCTAAAAATGCCTGTGATATTGAATACATGTGAGTTTTACTAGATACAGTTGTTTTTCAATGGTTTGCAAATACAAAAATGAGGTTTTACTCAATATGACTGTATACTGTAACACTCAATATGACAGTTATTTAAACATAACTCCTACACCACACATGAAAAATGGCTAATAATGCCTGAAATAATGCATCTTTGAAGTTTTACTCGAAACATATGCTTTTTTAAATCTTGCAAATGCAAAAAGTAGTTTTTTACTCAATATGACTATAATAGTCTTAGAATCCTGAGATAATGCGAAAAAAGCAATAAAAATGTATTCAAACATAACTTCTAAACAACACATGCAAAATGGCTAATAATGCCTAGAGATATGTTTTTTTGTTAGTTGTACTAGAAAAATGATCTTTTGTAAGGTTTGCAAAGACACAAGTTAGTTTTTTTATTCAATAAAACAGTGTAACTGTCATACTAAATATGAAAGGTTTATAATCATAACTCCAAAACCAAATATGAAATTTGTCTTAAAAAGCCTTTAATATTGAATTTATGTAAGATTTTGCAGAATCAGGTATTTTGGAAAGAATCACAAATACAAATATTAGATTTTACTGGCCTCATATTGGTCACACTCAAAATGACAGTTTTTGAAACATAACTCCAAAAATACACATGCAAAATGTCAAATAATGCCCGAAGAAATGCAACTTCGAGAGTTTTCCTGAAAAAAAAACATCTGGTAAGGTTTGCAAAAACAAAATTTGATGTGTTACTCAATTTGACAGTAATGTACTTAGAATCCTGAGATAATGCGAAAAAAGCAATAAAAATGTATTCCAACATAATTCTAAATCCAAACGTGGAAAATGTCTTAAAATGCCTGTGATATTGAATACTTGTGAGTTTTACTAGATACAGATGTTTTTCTATGGTTTGCAAATACAAAAATGAGGTTTTACTCAATATGACTGTATACTGTAACACTCAATATGACAGTTATTTAAACATAACTCCTACACCACACATGATAAATAGCTAATAATGCCTGAAATAATGCATCTTTGGGAGTTTTACTCGAAACATATGCTTTTTTAAATCTTGCAAGTGCAAAAAGTAGTTTTTTACTCAATGTGACTATAATAGTCTTAGAATCCTGAGATAATGCGAGAAAAAGCAATAAAAATGTATTCAAACATAACTTCTAAACAACACATGCAAAATAGCTAATAATCGCTAGAGATATGTTTTTTTGTTAGTTGTACTAGAAAAATGATCTTTTGTAAGGTTTGCAAAGACACAAGTTAGTTATTTTATTCAATATAACAGTGTAACTGTCATACTAAATATGAAAGGTTTATAATCATAACTCCAAAACCAAATATGAAATTTGTCTTAAAAAGCCTTTAATATTGAATTTATGTAAGTTTTACCAAAATCAGGTATTTTGGAAAGAATCACAAGTACAAATATTAGATTTTACTGGCCTCATATTGGTCACACTCAAAATGACAGTTTTTGAAACATAACTCCAAAAATACACATGCAAAATGTCTAATAATGCCCGAAGAAATGCATCTTTGAGAGTTTTCCTGGAAAAAAAACATTTGGTAAGGTTTGCAAAAACAAAATTTGATTTGTTACTCAATTTCAATCAATCAATCAATCAATGTTTACTTATATAGCCCTAAATCACTAGTGTCTCAAAGGGCTGCACAAACCACCACGACATCCTCGGTAGGCCCACATAAGGGCAAGGAAAACTCACACCCAATGGGACATCGGTGACAATAATGATCCAGTGGGACGTCTGTGACAATAATGACTATGAGAACCTTAGAGAGGAGGAAAGCAATGGATGTCGAGCGGGTCTAACATGATACTGTGAAAGTTCAATCCACAATGGATCCAACACAGTCGCGAGAGTCCAGTCCAAAGCGGATCCAACACAGCAGCGAGAGTCCCGTTCACAGCGGAGCCAGCAGGAAACCATCCCAAGCGGAGGCGGATCAGCAGCGCAGAGATGTCCCCAGCCGATACACAGGCAAGCAGTACATGGCCACCGGATCGGACTGGACCCCCTCCACAGGGGAGAGTGGGACATAGAAGAAAAAGAAAAGAAACAGCAGATCAACTGGTCTAAAAAGGGAGTCTATTTAAAGGCTAAAGTATACAAATGAGTTTTAAGGTGAGACTTAAATGCTTCTACTGAGGTGGCATCTCGAACTGTTACCGGGAGGGCATTCCAGAGTACTGGAGCCCGAACGGAAAACGCTCTATAGCCCGCAGACTTTTTTTGGGCTTTGGGAATCACTAACAAGCCGGAGTCCTTTGAACGCAGATTTCTTGCCGGGACATATGGTACAATACAATCGGCAAGATAGGATGGAGCTAGACCGTGTAGTATTTTATACGTAAGTAGTAAAACCTTAAAGTCACATCTTAAGTGCACAGGAAGTCAGTGCAGGTGAGCCAGTACAGGCGTAATGTGATCAAACTTTCTTGTTCTTGTCAAAAGTCTAGCAGCCGCATTTTGTACCAACTGTAATCTTTTAATGCTAGACATGGGGAGACCCGAAAATAATACGTTACAGTAGTCGAGGCGAGACGTAACAAACGCATGGATAATGATCTCAGCGTCTTTAGTGGACAGAATGGAGCGAATTTTAGCGATATTACGGAGATGAAAGAAGGCCGTTTTAGTAACGCTTTTAATGTGTGCCTCAAAGGAGAGAGTTGGGTCGAAGATAATACCCAGATTCTTTACCGTGTCGCCTTGTTTAATTGTTTGGTTGTCAAATGTTAGAGTTGTATTATTAAATAGAGTTCGGTGTCTCGCAGGACCGATAATCAGCATTTCCATTTTTTTGGCGTTGAGTTGCAAAAAGTTAGCGGACATCCATTGTTTAATTTCATTAAGACACGCCTCCAGCTGACTACAATCCGGCGTGTTGGTCAGCTTTAGGGGCATGTAGAGTTGGGTGTCATCAGCATAACAGTGAAAGCTAACACCGTATTTGCGTATGATGTCACCTAGCGGCAGCATGTAGATGCTGAAGAGTGCAGGGCCAAGGACCGAACCCTGGGGAACTCCACACGTTACCTTAACGTAGTCCGAGGTCACATTGTTATGGGAGACACACTGCATCCTATCAGTAAAATAAGAGTTAAACCAAGACAGGGCTAAGTCTGACATACCAATTCGTGTTTTGATACGTTCTAATAAAATATTATGATCGACGGTATCGAAAGCAGCGCTAAGATCGAGGAGTAGCAACATAGATGACGCATCAGAATCCATCGTTAGCAATAGATCATTAGTCATTTTTGCGAGGGCTGTCTCCGTCGAGTGATTTGCCCTGAAACCGGATTGAAAGGTTTACATAGATTGTTAGACGCTAAGTGTTCATTTAACTGCCCCGCAACAATTTTTTCGAGGATTTTTGAAATAAAGGGAAGGTGAGACACCGGTCGGTAGTTTACCATGAGGTCAGGATCGAGGTTAGGTCTTTTAAGAAGAGGATGAATAACCGCTTTTTTGAATGCTAGGGGAACAGTGCCCGAGGAAAGTGATAAGTTTATAATATTTAGCACTGATGGACCTAATAATACAAAGAGCTCCTTGATCAGTTTCCCAGGAAGAGGGTCAAGTAAACATGTTGTTTGTTTTATTCCATTTACACGTTGTAACAATTCCTCTAATGTTATTTCCTCAAAACGAGAGAAACTATTTTGGAGGGCAGTATCCGCCTTATATACAATCGTGTCAGTGTTAATAGAACCCCGTTGTAGCTGGGACGCATTGTCTTTAATCTCCTTTCTAATGACTTCAATTTTCTTACTAAAGAATTGCATAAAGTCATCAGCTGAGTGGGTGGAGCTACTGGAAGGAGTCCCTTGTTGGGTTAGCGATGCTACCGTACTAAACAAAAATTTAGGATCGTTTTTATTACGGTGGATGAGATTTGAGTAATAATTAGCTTTAGCTAAGGTAAGCATGCGTTTATAAGTTATTAAACCATCACTAAATGCTTGATGGTGCACCTCAAGTTTAGTCGTGCGCCATTTGCGTTCCAGCTTTCTGCATAATAATTTCTGAGCTCTAGTTTCTTCTGTAAACCACGGGGTGCGCTTTTTTGGAGCCTTTTTTAACTGTAGCGGTGCTATGTTATCAATGGTTTCGCGCAGGGCGTCGTTAAAGTTGTTAGTGAGGTTATCAATAGAGCCCACATACTTTGGGAATGGTGCCATTACCGAGGGCAGTAGGTCACTAAGAGTTGTCGTTGTGGCCGTATTAATGTTGCGGCTGCTATAGCAGTTATAATTATTATTAGTTTGACGAACATGCGTCTGAACCTCGAATTTTATAAGGTAATGATCGGACAATACTTTAGTATACAGGAGTATCGTAACTTTGGAAGCGGTGATACCCCTGACAAGCACTAGGTCTATCGTATTACCGTTGCGATGCGTGGGTTCATTTATTATTTGTGTGAGACCACAGCTATCAATTATAGTCTGGAGCGCTACGCACGGTGGGTACGATGGGGTATTCATATGGATATTAAAGTCCCCCATTATGATTATTTTATCGGCGTGTGTCACTAGATCAGCAACGAACTCTGAGAATTCATTGATAAAGTCCGAACAGGGCCCTGGGGGGCGGTAGATAACGGCCAGGTGTAGAGGCAGCGGTGTGACAGACCTCATAGTAAGCACCTCAAACGATTTATATTTATTATTTATGTTAGGACTAAGGTTAAAGTTTTCGTTGTATATTAGTGCGACCCCCCCACCCCTTTTAAGCGGACGGGCAATATGCGCATGTGTAAAGTTAGGAGGACATGCCTCATTTAGCGCAAGAAAGTCGTTTAGTTTAAGCCAGGTTTCACTGAGACCGATGACGTTAAGATTGTTGTCTCTGATGATATCATTAACTAACAACGTTTTGGGAGACAATGATCTTGTGTTTAAAAAACCTATATTATAGGTAGTGGGCTGTTTTAGGGAATTTTTGATCAAATTATCCGTATTAGCAATATTAATAATGTTGTGTTTATTATGCCCAGTGCATTTAGTATAGTTACGACCATATCTAGGAATTGATACGACGGGAATGTTCCGATTGTTTGATTGTTGCTTTGATAAACTGCACGCATCATGGTTAGCCTCCTCAGTAACGGGGATTTTCCGATTGTTTGTCTGTTGCTTTGATAAACTGCACCTATCATAGTTTGACAGTAATGTACTTAGAATCCTGAGATAATGCGAAAAAAGCAATAAAAATGTATTCCAACATAATTCCAAATCCAAACGTGCAAAATGTCTAAAAATGCCTGTGATATTGAAAACTTGTGAGTTTTACTAGATACAGATGTTTTTCTATGGTTTGCAAATACAAAAATGAGGTTTTACTCAATATGACTGTATACTGTAACACTCAATATGACAGTTATTTAAACATAACTCCTACACCACACATGATAAAGAGCTAATAATGTCTGAAATAATGCATCTTTGGGAGTTTTACTCGAAACATATGCTTTTTTAAATCTTGCAAGTGCAAAAAGTAGTTTTTTACTCAATGTGACTATAATAGTCTTAGAATCCTGAGATAATGCGAAAAAAGCAATAAAAATGTATTCAAACATAATTTCTAAACAACACATGCAAAATGGCTAATAATAGCTAGGGATATGTTTTTTTGTTAGTTGTACTAGAAACATGATCTTTTGTAAGGTTTGCAAAGACACAACTTAGTTTTTTTATTCAATATAACAGTGAAACTATCATACTAAATATGAAAGGTTTATAATCATAACTCCAAAACCAAATATGAAATTTGTCTTAAAAAGCCTTTAATATTGAATTTATGTAAGTTTTACCAGAATCAGGTATTTTGGAAAGACTCACAAATACAAATATTATATTTTACTGGCCTCATGTTGGTCACACTCAAAATGACAGTTTTGGAAACATAACTCCAAAAATACACATGCAAAATGTCTAATAATGCCTGAAGAAATGCATCTTTGAGAGTTTTCCTGAAAAAAAAAAAACATTTGGTGAAGTTTGCAAATATTTTTTTTTTTTTTTACTCAATTTGACGGCAATGTACATAGGATCCTGAGATAATGCGAAAAAAGCAATAAAATCTATTCCAGAATAATTCCTAATCCAAACATGCAAAATGTCTAAAAATGCCTGTGGTATTGAATACTTGTGAGTTTTACTAGATACAGTTGTTTTTCTATGGTTTGCAAATACAAATATGAGGTTTTACTCAATATGACTGTATAATGTAACACTCAATATGACAGTTATTTAAACATAACTCCTACACCACACATGAAAAATGGCTAATAATGCCTGAAATAATGCATCTTTGGGAGTTGTACTCGAAACATATGCTTTTTTAAATCTTCCAAATGCAAAAAGTAGTTTTTTACTCAATATGACTATAATAGTCTTACAAATCCTAAGATAATGCGAAAAAAGCAATAAAAATGTATTCAAACATAACTTCTAAACAACACATGCAAAATGGCTAGTAATGCCTAGAGAAATATGTATTTTTGTTAGTAGTACTAGAAAAATGATCTTTTGTAAAGTTTGCAAAGACATAAGATAGTTTTTTTATTTAATATAACAGTATAACTGTCATACTAAATATGAAAGGTTTATAATCATAACTCCAAAACCAAACATAAAATTTGACTTAAAAAGCCTGTAATTTTGAATTTATGTGAGTTTTACCGGAATCAGGTATTTTGGAAAGGTTCACAAATACAAATATCAGGTTTTACTGGCCTCATATTGGTCAAACTCAAAATGTCAGTTTTTGAAACATAACTCCAAAAATACACATGCAAAATGTCTAATAATACCTGAAGAAATGCATCTTTGAGACTTTTCCTGAAAAAAAAAAAAAAATTGGTTGGGTTTTCAAAAACAAAAAGTATTTTTTTTACTCAATTTGACAGTAATGTACTTAGAATCCTGAGATAATTTGAAAAAAGCAATAAAAACGTATTCAAACATAATTCCTAATCCAAACGTGCAAAATGTCTAAAAATGCCTGTGATATTGAATACATGTGAGTTTTACTAGATACAGTTGTTTTTCTATGGTTTGCAAATACACAATTGAGGTTTTACTCAATATGACTGTATACCGTAACACACAATATGACGTTATTTAAACATAAGTCCTACACCACACATGAAAAATGGCTAATAATGACTGAAATAATGCATCTTTGGGAGTTTTACTCGAAACATATCCTTTTTTAAATCTTGCAAATGCAAAATGTAGTTTTTTACTCAATATGACTATAATGTTCTTAGAATCCTGAGATAATGCGAAAAAAGCAATAAAAATGTATTCAAACATAATTTCTAAACAACACATGCAAAATGGCTAATAATGCCTAGAGATATGTATTTTTGTTAGTTGTACTAGAAAAATGATCTTTTGTAAGGTTTGCAAAGACATAAGTTAGTTTTTTTATTCAATATAACAGTATAACCGTCATAATAAATATGAAAGGTTTATAATCATAACTCCAAAACTAAACACGATTTTTTTTCTAAAAAAGCCTGTAATATTGAATGTATGTGAGTTTTACCAGAATCAGGTATTTTGGAAAGGTTCACAAATACAAAAATTAGGTTTTACTGGCCTCATATTGGTGATACTCAAAATGAACGTTTTTGAAACATAACTCCAAAAGTAGAAATGCAAAATGTCTAATAATGCGTGAAGAAATGTATCTTTGAGACTTTTATTGGAAAAAATAAACATTTGGTAAGGCTTGCAAAAACAAATTTTAGTTATTTTATTAAATTTTACAGTAATGTACTTAGAATCCTGAGATAATGCGAAAAAAGCAATAAAAATAAATTCCAACAAAATTCCTAATCCTAACGTGCAAAATGTCTAAAAAGGCCTGTGATATTGAATATTGTGAGTCTTACTAAATACAAATGTTTTTCTATGGTTTGCAAATACACAATTTAGGTTTTACTCAATACGACTGTATACTCTATCACACAATATGACAGTTATTTAAACATAACTCCTACACCACACATGAAAAATGGCTAATAATGCCTGAAATAATGCATCTTTGGGAGTTTTACTCGAAACATATGCTTTTTTAAATTTTGCAAATGCAAAAAGTAGTTTTTACTCAATATGACTATAATAGTCTTACAATCCTGACATAATGCGAAAAAAAGCAATAAAAATGTATTCAAACATAACTTCTAAACAACACATGCAAAATGGCTAATAATGACTAGAGATATGTATTTTTGTTAGTTGTACTAGAAAAATGATCTTTTGTAAGGTTTGCAAAGACATACATTTTTTATTTATTTCAATATAACATTATAACTGTCATACTAAATATGAAAGGTTTATAATCATAACTCCAAAACTAAACACAATTAGTTTCTAAAAAAAAAGCCTGTAATATTGAATGTATGTGAGTTTTACCAGATTCAGGTATTTTGGAAAGGTTCACAAATACAAAAATTAGGTTTTACTGGCCTCATATTGGTGATACTCAAAATTACCGTTTTTTTTAACATAACTCCAAAAGTAGAAATGTAAAATGTCTAATAATGCCTAAAGAAATGCATCTTTTAGAGTTTTCCCTGAAAAAAAAAACATTTGGTAGGGTTTGCAAAAACAAAAAGTAATGTTTTACTCAATTTAACAGTAATGTACTTAGAATTCTGAGATAATGCGAAAAAAGCAATAAAAATGTATTCCAACACAATTCCTAATCCAAACGTGCAAAATGTCTAATGTCTTACTCGGAACATATGCTTTTTTAAATCTTGCAAATGCAAAAAGTAGTGTTTTACTCAATATGACTATAATGTTCTTAGAATCTGAGATAATGCGAAAAAGCAATACAAAAGTTTTCAAACATAACTTTTAAACAACACATGCAAAACGGTTAATAATTCCTAGAGATGTGTATCTTTGTTAGTTGTAGTAGAAAAATTATCTTTTGTAGGCTTCACTGGGAAAACAAAATCCTATTTGTATGGTTAGTTTACTCTAAATTTCGACTATAAGTTTTAAATTTTTTTAAATAGGTTTTAAATCCGTAGAATTGAAGACATTATCTGTAAATAAAAAAAATGCCTGTTATTTTAAGTAATATGCCAGTAATGACAAACTATGTATATTCCTATTTTTTTTACAGAAAAATACCAAATTATTTATACATATTATTTTCTGTTTTCTCAAATTACTTTCAATTTCATGTAAAATTAGAGTAATTAACTTTAATTAAATATGTAGCTTGTTATATAAAAGTATTTGTTCATACTAACAATCTAACAGTTTTATATGTAATTTTAAGGTAAATCAAATTTTTTCAATATTTATGTGTATTTTCACATTCAAGTCGAAAAATATATGTAGCCTCTTATAAAAGGTGTATGCTCAAACTGTAATACGACGTACATGAAATACTGCAAGAGATTCTTAACAGTCAACAGCCATACAGATCACACTGACGGTGGCCGTACAAACATCTTTAACAATGTTACAAATATGCGCCACACTATGGAGCCACATCAAACAAGACTGACAAACACATTTCAGGAGAACATCGTCACCGTAACACAACATTAACACAACAGAAACAATTCCAAGAATTCCATGTGTTACAATATACACCCCCACCACCTAACCCCGCCCAGCTCAACCAACGCACGGAGGGGGGCGGTGATGTTTTTTGGCACGGGGTTTGGTGGTAGCGGGATTGTAGCCCGGAAGAGTCAGCGCTGCTTGGGCTTCTGGGTATTTGTTATGTTGTGTTTATGTTTTATTACAGTGAGGATGTTTTCCTGAAATGTGTTTATCATTCTTGTTCGATGTGGGTTCACAGTGTGGTGCATATTTGTAACAGTGTTAAAGTTGTTTGTACAGCCACCGTCAGTGTGACCTGTGTGGCTGTTGACCAAGTATATCTTGCAGTCACTTTTCAAATGAACGACGAAACCGTGCTCATCACATGCCTCAGTTGGCACGCTGATGATTTGATGAATGAGCGTTCACCAAAACCCACCACGGTATTACGTGTCATGTTCGCTTGGCCAAGCATTGAGTCAACCCTACATGACGGTCAGTGAAATTCTCGTGTTGAAGTGATAGGAATGGTAAGTATGTCGCTAGGGTGGGATAGCCATTAATGCAAGGTTAACCCACTTTGTATCAATTTCCTGCAACCAGTGGCCCCCCGCTAAAGTCAATGAGACACCCCTGTACCTAACAATTCAGAAAAAATCTGTTAAACAATGGTATTTTTCTGTGGAACCGCCAGCATTGTCACTTCACTAAAGGTGGTTGGTCGTAATAATTTGGAAAAACTCTGAAGAATAAAGGTATTTTTCTGCGGAACTGTTAGCATCGTCACTTTATTAAAGGTGGTTGATCGTAATAATTTGGAAAAACTCTGAAGAATAAAGTTTTTTTTTTCTGCGGAACTGTTTGCATCGTCACTTTATTAAAGGTGGTTGATCTTAATAATTTGGTAAAAATCTGTAAAATTACGATATTTCTCCCTTAAACGTTTCATGAAAATTTCTGTAAATATGTTTTTGATCATTATTTGGTTTACAATGTTTTACTTTAATTTTATGGTTTTTGTTTGGCAGCCGTAGCAAATGCAAAAAGTAGTTTTTTTACTCAATATGACTATAATAGTCTTAGAATCCTGAGATAATGCGAAAAAGCAATAAAAATGTATTCAAACATAACTTCTAAACAACAAATGCAAAATGGCTAATAATGCCTAGGTATATATATTTTGGTTAGTTGTACTAGAAAAATGATCTTTTGTAAGGTTTGCAAAGACACAAGTTAGTTTTTTTTTTCAATATAACAGTGTAACTGTCATACTAAATATGAAAGGTTTATAATCATAACTCCAAAACCAAATATGAAATTTGTCTTAAAAAGCCTTTAATATTGAATTAATGTGAGTTTTAGCAGAATCAGGTATTTTGGAAAGAATCACAAATACAGATATTAGATTTTACTGGCCTCATATTGGTCACACTCAAAATGACAGTTTTTGAAACATAACTCCAAAAATACACATGCAAAATGTCTAACAATGCCTGAAGAAATGCATCTTCAAGAGTTTTCCAGAAAAAAAAAACATTTGGTAAGGTTTGCGAAAACAAAATTTGATTTGTTACTCAATTTGACAGTAATGTACTTAGAATCCTGAGATAATGCGAAAAAAGCAATAAAAATGTATTCAAACATAATTCCTAATCCAAACGTGCAAAATGTCTAAAAATGCCTGTGATATTGGATACATGTGAGTTTTACTAGATACAGTTGTTTTTCAATGGTTTGCAAATACAAAAATGAGGTTTTACTCAATATGACTGTATACTGTAACACTCAATATGACAGTTATTTAAACATAACTCCTACACCACACATGAAAAATGGCTAATAATGCCTGAAATAATGCATCTTTGGGAGTTTTACTCGAAACATATGCTTTTTTAAATCGTGCAAATGCAAAAAGTAGTTTTGTACTCAATATGACTATAATAGTCTTAGAATCCTGAGATAATGCGAAAAAACTAATAAAAATGTATTCACACATAACTTCTAAACAACACATGCAAAATGGCTAATAATGCCTAGAGATATGTTTTTTTGTTAGTTGTACTAGAAAAATGATCTTTTGTAAGGTTTGCAAAGACACAAGTTAGTTTTTTTATTCAATATAACAGTGTAACTGTCATACTAAATATGAAAGGTTTATAATCATAACTCCAAAACCAAATATGACATTTGTCTTAAAAAGCCTTTAATATTGAATTTATGTAAGTTTTAGCAGAATCAGGTATTTTGGAAAGAATCACGAATACAACTATTAGATTTTACTGGCCTAATATTGGTCACACTCAAAATGACAGTTTTTGAAACATAACTCCAAAAATACACATGCAAAATGTCTAATACTGCCTGAAGAAATGCATCTTCGAGAGTTTTCCTGAAAAAAAAAAACATTTGGTAAGGTTTGCAAAAACAACATTTGATTTGTTACTCAATTCGACAGTAATGTACTTAGAATCCTGAGATAATGCGAAAAAAGCAATAAAAATGTATTCACACATAATTCCTAATCCAAGCGTGCAAAATGTCTAAAAATGCCTGTGATATTGAATACATGTGAGTTTTACTAGATACAGTTGTTTTTCAATGGTTTGCAAATACAAAAATGAGGTTTTACTCAATATGACTGTATACTGTAACACTCAATATGACAGTTATTTAAACATAACTCCTACACCACACATGAAAAATGGCTAATAATGCCTGAAATAATGCATCTTTGGGAGTTTTACTCGAAACATATGCTTTTTTAAATCTTGCAAATGCAAAAAGTAGTTTTTTACGCAATATGACTATAATAGTCTTAGAATCCTGAGATAATGCGAAAAAAGCAATAAAAATGTATTCAAACATAACTTCTAAACAACACATGCAAAATGGCTAATAATGCCTAGAGATATGTTTTTTTGTTAGTTGTACTAGAAAAATGATCTTTTGTAAGGTTTGCAAAGACACAAGTTAGTTTTTTTATTCAATATAACAGTGTAACTGTCATACTAAATATGAAAGGTTTATAATCATAACTCCAAAACCAAATATGAAATGTGTCTTAAAAAGCCTTTAATATTGAATTTATTTGAGTTTTAGCAGAATCAGGTATTTTGGAAAGAATCACAAATACATATATTAGATTTTACTGGCCTCATATTGGTCACACTCAAAATGACAGTTGAAACATAACTCCAAAAATACACATGCAAAATGTCTAATAATGCCTAAGAAATGCATCTTCGAGAGTTTTCCTGAAAAAAAAAACTTTTGGTAAGGTTTGCAAAAACAAAATTTGATTTGTTACTCAATTTGACAGTAATGTACTTAGAATCCTGAGATAATGCGGAAAAAGCAATACAAATGTATTCAAACATAATTCCTAATCCAAACGTGCAAAATGTCTAAAAATGCCTGTGATATTGAATACATGTGAGTTTTACTAGATACAGTTGTTTTTCAATGGTTTGCAAATACAAAAATGAGGTTTTACTCAATATGACTGTATAATGTAACACTCAATATGACAGTTATTTAAACAGAACTCCTACACCACACATGAAAAATGGCTGATAATGCCTGAAATAATGCATCTTTGGGAGTTTTACTCGAAACATATGCTTTTTTAAATCTTGCAAATGCAAAAAGTAGTTTTTTAATTAATGTGACTATAATAGTCTTAGAATCCTGAGATAATGCGAAAAAAGCAATAAAAATGTATTCAAACATAACTTCTAAACAACACATGCAAAATGGCTAATAATGCCTAGAGATATGTTTTTTTGTTAGTTGTACTAGAAAAAGTATCTTTTGTAAGGTTTGCAAAGACGCAAGTTAGTTTTTTTATTCAATATAACAGTGTAACTGGCATACTAAATATGAAAGGTTTATAATCATAACTCCAAAACCAAATATGACATTTGTCTTAAAAAGCCTTTAATATTGAATTTATGTAAGTTTTAGCAGAATCAGGTATTTTGGAAAGAAACACAAATACAAATATTAGATTTTACTGGCCTCATATTGGTCACACTCAAAATCAATCAATTAATCAATCAATGTTTACTTATATAGCCCTAAATCCCTAGTGTCTCAAAGGGCTGCACAAACCACCACGACATCCTCGGTAGGCCCACATAAGGGCAAGGAAAACTCACACCCAGTCGGACATCGGTGACAATAATGATCCAGTGGGACGTCTATGACAATAATGATTATGAGAACCTTAGAGAGGAGGAAAGCAATGGATGTCGAGCGGGTCTAACATGATACTGTGAAAGTTCAATCCACAATGGATCCAACACAGTCGCGAGAGTCCAGTCCAAAGCGGGTCCAACTCAGCAGCGAGAGTCCCGTTCACAGCGGAGCCAGCAGGAAACCATCCCAAGCGGAGGCGGATCAGCAGCGCAGAGATGTCGAGGCGGATCAGCAGCGCAGAGATGTCCCCAGCCGATACACAGGCAAGCAGTACATGGCCACCGGATCGGACCGGACCCCCTCCACAGGGGAGAGTGGGACATAGAAGAAAAAGAAAAGAAACAGCAGATCAACTGGTCTAAAAAGGGAGTCTATTTAAAGGCTACAGTATACAAATGAGTTTTAAGGTGAGACTTAAATGCTTCTACTGAGGTGGCATCTCGAACTGTTACCGGGAGGGCATTCCAGAGTACTTTAGCCCGAACGGAAAACGCTCTATAGCCCGCAGACTTTTTTTGGGCTTTGGGAATCACTAACAAGCCGGAGTCCTTTGAACGCAGATTTCTTGCCGGGACATATGGTACAATACAATCGGCAAGATAGGATGGAGCTAGACCGTGTAGTATTTTATACGTAAGTAGTAAAACCTTAAAGTCACATCTTAAGTGCACAGGAAGCCAGTGCAGGTGAGCCAGTACAGGCGTAATGTGATCAAACTTTCTTGTTCTTGTCAAAAGTCTAGCAGCCGCATTTTGTACCAACTGTAATCTTTTAATGCTAGACATGGGGAGACCCGAAAATAATACGTTACAGTAGTCGAGGCGAGACGTAACAAACGCATGGATAATGATCCCAGCGTCTTTAGTGGACAGAATGGAGCAAATTTTAGCGATATTACGGAGATGAAAGAAGGCCGTTTTAGTAACGCTTTTAATGTGTGCCTCAAAGGAGAGAGTTGGGTCGAAGATAATACCCAGATTCTTTACCGTGTCGCCTTGTTTAATTGTTTGGTTGTCAAATGTTAGAGTTGTATTATTAAATAGAGTTCGGTGTCTTATTAAATAGAGTTCGGTGTCTAGCAGGACCGATAATCAGCATTTCTGTTTTTTTGGCATTAAGTTGCAAAAAGTTAGCGGACATCCATTGTTTGATTTCATTAAGACACGCCTCCAGCTGACTACAATCCGGCGTGTTGGTCAGCTTTAGGGGCATGTAGAGTTGGGTGTCATCAGCATAACAGTGAAAGCTAACACCGTATTTGCGTATGATGTCACCTAGCGGCAGCATGTAGATGCTGAAGAGTGCAGGGCCAAGGACCGAACCCTGGGGAACTCCACACGTTACCTTAACGTAGTCCGAGGTCACATTGTTATGGGAGACACACTGCATCCTATCAGTAAGATAAGAGTTAAACCAAGACAGGGCTAAGTCTGACATACCAATTCGTGTTTTGATACGTTCTAATAAAATATTATGATCAACGGTATCGAAAGCAGCGCTAAGATCGAGGAGCAGCAACATAGATGACGCATCAGAATCCATCGTTAGCAATAGATCATTAGTCATTTTTGCGAGGGCTGTCTCCGTCGAGTGATTTGCCCTGAAACCGGATTGAAAGGTTTCACATAGATTGTTAGACTCTAAGTGTTCATTTAACTGCACCGCAACAATTTTTTCGAGGATTTTTGAAATAAAGGGAAGGTGAGACACCGGTCGGTAGTTTACCATGAGGTCAGGATCGAGGTTAGGTCTTTTAAGAAGAGGATGAATAACCGCTTTTTTGAATGCTAGGGGAACAGTGCCCGAGGAAAGTGATAAGTTTATAATATTTAGCACTGATGGACCTAATAATACAAAGAGCTCCTTGATCAGTTTCCCAGGAAGAGGGTCAAGTAAACATGTTGTTTGTTTTATTCCATTTACACGTTGTAACAATTCCTCTAATGTTATTTCCTCAAAACGAGAGAAACTATTTTGGAGGGCAGTATCCGGCGTATATACAATCGTGTCAGTGTTAATAGAACCCCGTTGTAGCTGGGACGACGCATTGTCTTTAATCTCCTTTCTAATGACTTCAATTTTCTTACTAAAGAATTGCATAAAGTCATCAGCTGAGTGGGTGGAGCTACTGGAAGGAGTCCCTTGTTGGGTTAGCGATGCTACCGTACTAAACAAAAATTTAGGATCGTTTTTATTACGGAGGATGAGATTTGAGTAATAATTAGCTTTAGCTAAGGTAAGCATGCGTTTATAAGTTATTAAACCATCACTAAATGCTTGATGGTGCACCTCAAGTTTAGTCGTGCGCCATTTGCGTTCCAGCTTTCTGCATAATAATTTCTGAGCTCTAGTTTCTTCTGTATGTATGTATGACAGTTTTTGACAGTTTTTGAAACATAACTCCAAAAATACACATACAACATGTCTAATAATGCCTGAAGAAATGCATCTTCGAGAGTTTTCCTGAAAAAAAAAAACATTTGGTAAGGTTTGCAAAAACAAAATTTGATTTGTTACTCAATTTGACAGTAATGTACTTAGAATCCTGAGATAATGCGAAACAAGCAATAAAAATGTATTCAAACATATGTCACAACCACTGGCTTGTTAGTGGCTGTAACATTAAGGGAGACCACACCGATTTGTACATTTTAGCCAACAGATCTTTTATTTACAACATGTATCAGTGATCAGTAATGTGAATTAACCAAGGAATGTATCAGTAAATGAGTGTTGTCCCAAAAGGGTGTTAGTGTGGTGCTAATCCCGGCCGTCGTTGCCGTGACCATACGGTCACCAAACGAATGTGCCTGTGGGACGAGAGAGAGAAAGAGAGAGAGCATGAGAGAGCGAGCATGCTGATGGGAGGCCTTTTATAGGCCGCCCAATCAGCAGCCCTCTGAGATGTTGCACGTCTTCACAGACCAGCTCCACCTGCGGGTCGGAGGACCAAAGTGCCCCAAACACTAACCGGCAGCAACCGACAGCTCCACCTGCGGGTCGGAGGACCAAAGTGCCCCAAACACTAACCGGCAGAGCCGGGCATGACATCCCCCCCCTTAAAAACAGAGACCCGTGTTAACTGGGTCTCTGAAGCACCATCAAAAAATAGAAAACCAAAACCTACAGTAGCCCCAGTAGCTATATTCTAGTCCCAATGACGCACCTCCCCTCCACCCCAGACCAACCAGAACCCAAACCATCCCAAACACCCTCCTTACCCTCCGACCTTCCCTGCACCCAGCAAATCCTGGTACCCGGACAGTGACCTTTAAGGGAAACAGAGAAAAACCGCAGGTTAGGAGTGAGTGGAGATGATTAGACCTCCTGGTCCAGAGCCCGAGAGAGCGCATCAGCCATTACATTTTCCACCCCGCGAATATGGCGGATCAACAGGTGGAATGGCTGCAGAAACAGTGCCCAGCGCAACAGGCGCTGGTTGGTGGACCCTTTGAAAGACTGTAGAAAAGTGAGAGGGTTGTGATCTGAGTAGACCACAATTGGATGGAGACCCCCTCCCACATAGACTTCAAAGTGTTGCAATGCCCAAATCAATGCTAATGCTTCCTTTTTAATCACTGAATAATTAAATTGGTATTTGTTGAATTTTTTTGAAAAATAGCAAACCGGTCTGGCTACTCCATCATCATCAGCCTGCAGGAGGACCGCACCTGCTCCCACCTGGCTTGCATCCACCTGCAGCTGGAATGGCAGATCCAGTTTGGGTGCAGCCAGGACCGGAGCTGATGTTAACAAAAGCTTTGCATTCTGGAAAGCCTGCTGACACTCCTCCGACCAAATGAATTTGGCGCCACCCTTCAACAAATTGGTCAGAGGAGATACAACATTTGAAAAATTGCAGCAAAAATTGCGGTAGTACCCGATCATACCCAAAAAGCGCATAAGTTCTTTCTTCGTCGCCGGCACAGGGAAATTATCAATAGCTGCCACCTTTGCGTTAACGGGCCGCACCATCCCCTGGCCGACTACTTTACCCAAATAGACGACTGTGGCACGCGCAAACTCGCATTTCGCTAAATTTACTGTGAGGTTTGCTGCCACCAACCTCTGGAAAAGCGCTCGAATGCGAGCCAAATGTTCGTCCCAACTGTCTGAATGACAAACGGCGTCGTCCAAATAAACCGAGCACCCCTGCAGCCCCCCAACGACCCTATTCATGAGCCGTTGGAAGGTTGCAGGAGCATTCCGCAAACCGAAGCTCATTCGAGTATACGAGTACAAACCGGAAGAGGTAATGAATGCAGATATCTCCTGCGCTCTCTGCGTCAAAGGCACTTGATAGTAACCTTTCAATAAATCAAATTTGCTGACATAACGAGCACTCCCAACCTGATCCACACAGTCCTCGATACGTGGCAATGGAAAAGAATCTGGTCTAGTCACAGCATTTACTTTCCTATAATCCGTACAGAATCTATAGGTGTTATCTGACTTTTTCACCAGTAGACATGGCGATGCCCAACTGGAGTAAGATGGCTTGGCGAGACCATGATCAAGCAGATACTGCACACTGTCCTCCATACTCTTCTGTTTATCGGGAGCCACTCGATAAAATCTTTGTCGTATTGGGCGGGCCCCCTGTGTGTCAATGTCATGTTCAATTAGTGTGGTACAGGTTGGAGTGTCGGAAAACAAAGGCAAAAATTCAAAAATCAAATCCGACAACTGTTTACGCTGTACCTCACTTAAATGACCGAGGAGACTATCTAGCTCCTTTAACTGCTGAGTATTATCTAAGCGCCCGTGTAACACTGAATCGTCAGGTGCGCGCACTTCATCCCAAGCTGCCACCTCCGGCCAGTTGAGCGGTTCCCCAACTCCAACGGCTAGACCCACTGGACTCGCAGCAATCCCACCCGCCTTGTCGGAACCTGCAGAGTGGTAAGGCTTGAGTAAATTCACATGACACAGTTGCTGTGATCGTTTACGATCAGGAGTTGACAGTAAATAATTGAGATCTGACACTTGGCTCATAACCGTAAATGGACCAGAGTATTTTGCTGTAAATGGTGACCCCGGAATGGGCAGCAAAGCTAAAACTTGATCACCTGGATTGAAAACTCTGATCTTCGCTTTACGGTCATAACGCAGCTTCATTTTCACCTGAGCTTTAGTCAAATGCTCGGTTGCCTCTTTCCATGCAAGCAACAGCCTACGACGAAAACCATCTACATACTCAGTGAAACTGACGGGAGTGTTCTGCAGATCCAGATTGGCATTTAAAACAGACAGTGAGGTCCGGACTTTGTGGCCAAAGACTAGGTCATTTGGACTAAAACCAGTGCTTTCTTGAACTACACCACGCGCAGACAACAAGAGCCATGGCAACGCCTCCTCCCAATCTCTCCGCATCTCAACACAGTAAGCGCGCAAGAGAGACTTCAACGTGGCATGCCAGCGCTCCAATGCCCCCTGACTCTGTGCGTGATACGCGCTGCTCAAATTGTGCTTCACCTGCATCGACTTCAACGCTGCAGCAAATGTTCTGGAGGTAAAGTTAGACCCTCTGTCGCTCTGAATTACCTTCGGAATGCCAAAGACAGAAATGAATTTAGACAAACATTTCAATATTGACCTTGTGGTAATTGTTCTCAAGGCATACGCTGCTGGATACCGAGTGGCCTGGCACATGATGGTAAAGAGGTACACACAACCAGATTTCGAAGGGGGTAGTGGACCTACACAATCAATAATGAGATGCTCAAATGGTGTGCCAACAGACGGAATAGGTTGAAGTGGTGCAGGTTTTTTTCGCATTAAAAAAGCTGAGCCACATCAAACAAGAATGACAAGCACATTTCAGGAGAACATCTTCACCGTAACACAACATTAACGCAACAGAAACAATACCCAGAATTCCATGTGTTACAATACACACCCCCACCACCTAAACCCGCCCACCTCAACCAACGAACGGAGGAGGGCGGTGATGTTTTGGGGCGCGGGGTTGGGTGGTAGCGGGGATGTAGCACGGAAAAGATAGCGCTGCATGGTTTTGTGGGTATTTGTTATGTTGTGTTTATGTTTTATTACAGTGAGGATGTTTTCCTGAAGTGTGTTTATCATTCTTGTTCAATGTGGGTTCACAGTGTGGTGCATATTTGTAACAGTGTTAAAGTTGTTTGTGCAACCACCGTCAGTGTGACCTGTGTGGCTGTTGACCAAGTATATCTTGCAGTCACCATCATATGCACAACAATACCGTGCACATCACATGCCTCGACTGGCACACTTATGATTTGATGAATGAGCGTGCAAAAAAGCCCACCGCGGTACGACTTGTCATATTCGCCTGGCCAAGCTTTGGGTCAATCCAATATGAGGGTAGTGAAATTCTCGGGGTGAAATGGTGGGATTGGTAAGTACGTTGCTTGGTTGGGATAGCGATTCAAGCAAGGTTAACCCACTTTGTATCAATTTCCTGCATCCAGTGGCCCACCGGTAAAGTGAATGAGACACCCCTGATCCTAACAATTCAGAAAAAATCTGTTAAACAACGGTATTTTTCTGTGGAACCGCCAGCATTGTCACTTCACTAAAGGTGATTGATCGTAATACTTTGGAAAAACTCTTTAGAATAAAGGTATTTTTCTGCAGAACTGTTTGCATCGTCACTTTATTAAAGGTGGTTGATCGTAATAATTTTGCTAAAATCTGTAAAATTACGATATTTCTCCCCAAAACATTTCATGAAAATTTCTGTAAATATAATGTTTTTGATCATTATTTGGTTTACAATGTTTTACTTTAATTTTATGATTTTTGTTTGGCAGCCGTAGCTGCCAGTAAATGACCTTTTTTTTACAGAATTTATTTTTACAGTGTTTTCAAAGATACAAGTTTGTTTTTTTTATTCGATATAACAGTATTACTGTCATACTAAATATGAAAGGTTCATAAACATAACTCCAAAACCAAACATGAAATCTGTCTAAAAAAGCCTGTAATATTGACTTTATGTGAGTTTTACCTGAATTAGGTATTTTGGAAAGGTTCACAAATACAAAAATTTGGTTTTACTGGCCTCACATTGGTCACACTCAATAAGACAGTTTTTGAACCATATCTCCAAAAATACACATGCAAAATTACAAAAAAATGCCTGAAGAAATGTATATTTGTGAGTTTTACTGGGAAAAAAACCTTTTGTAAGGTTTGCAAAAACAAAAAGGAATGTTTTACCCAATTTGACAGTAATGTACTTAAAATCCTGAGATAATGCAAAAAGAGCAATAAAAATGTATTCAAACATAATTCCTAATCCAAACGTGCAATTTGTCTAAAAAAGCCTGTAATATTGAATTTGTGTGAGTTTTAGCAAAATCGGGTATTTTGGAAAAGTTCCCAAATACAAAAATTTGGTTTTACTGGCCTCATATTGGTCAAACTCAAAATGACAGTTTTTGAAACATAACTCCTAAAATACACATGCAAAATGTCTAATAATGCCTGAAGAAATGCATCTTTGAGAGTTTTCCTGAAGAAAAAAAAACATTTGGTGAGGTTTTAAAAACAACATTTTATTTGTTACTCAATTTGACAGTCATGTACTTAGAATCCTGAGATAATGCGAAAAAAGCAATAAAAATGTATTCCAATATAATTCCTAATCCAAACGTGCAAAATGTCTAAAAATGCCTGTGATATTGAATACATGTGAGTTTTACTAGATACAGTTGTTTTTCTATGGTTTGCAAATACAAAAATGAGGTTTTACTCAATATGACTGTATACTTTAACACTCAATATTACAGTTATTTAAACATAACTCCTACACCACACATGAAGAATGGCTAATAATGCCTGAAATAATGCATCTTTGGGAGTTTTACTCGAAACATATGCTTTTTTAAATCTTGCAAATGCAAAAAGTAGTTTTTTACTCAATATGACTATAATAGTCTTAGAATCCTGAGATAATGCGAAATAAGCAATAAAAATGTATTCAAACATAACTTCTAAACAACAAATGCAAAATGGCTAATAATGCCTAGAGATATGTATTTTGGTTAGTTGTACTAGAAAAATGATCTTTTGTAAGGTTTGCAAAGACAAAAGTTGTTTTTTTTTTTCAATATAACAGTGTAACTGTCATACTAAATATCAATCAATCAATCAATCAATCAATCAATGTTTACTTATATAGCCCTAAATCACTAGTGTCTCAAAGGGCTGCACAAACAACTACGACATCCTCGGTAGGCCCACATAAGGGCAAGGAAAACTCACACTCTGTGGGACATCGGTGACAATAATGACCCAGTGGGACGTCGGTGACAATGATGACTATGAGAACATGATACTGTGAAAGATCAATCCATAATGGATCCAACACAGTCGCGAGAGTCCAGTCCAGAGCGGATCCAACACAGCAGCGAGAGTCCCGTTCACAGCGGAGCCAGCAAGAAACCATCCCAAGAGGAGGCTGATCAGCAGCGCAGAGATGTCCCCAGCCGATACACAGGCGATGAAAGGTTTATAATCTTTATAAACCTTTCATATTTAGTATGACAGTTACACTGTTATATTGAATAAGAAAAACTAACTTGTGTCTTTGCAAACCTTACAAAAGATCATTTTTCTAGTACAACTAACAAAAAAACATATCTCTAGGCATTGTTAGCCATTTTGCATGTGTTGTTTAGAAGTTATGTTTGAATACATTTGTATTGCTTTTTTCGCATTATCTCAGGATTCTAAGACTATTATAGTCACATTAATTAAAAAACTACTTTTTGCATTTGCAAGATTTAAAAAAGCATATGTTTCGAGTAAAACTCCCAAAGATGCATTATTTCAGGCATTATCAGCCATTTTTCATGTGTGGTGTAGGAGTTATGTTTAAATAACTGTCATATTGAGTGTTACAGTATACAGTCATATTGAGTAAAACCTCATTTTTGTATTTGCAAACCATTGAAAAACAACTGTATCTAGTAAAACTCACATGTATTCAATATCACAGGCATTTTTAGACATTTTGCACGTTTGGATTAGGAATTATATTGGAATACATTTTTATGGCTTTTTTCGCATTATCTCAGGATTCTAAGTACATTACTGTCAAATTGAGTAACAAATCAAATTTTCTTTTTGCAAACCTTACCAAAAGTTTTTTTTTTCAGGAAAACTCTCGAAGATGCATTTCTTAGGCATTATTAGACATTTTGCATGTGTATTTTTGGAGTTATGTTTCAAAAACTGTCATTTTGAGTGTGACCAATATGAGGCCAGTAAAATCTAATATTTGTATTTGTGATTCTTTCCAAAATACCTGATTCTGCTAAAACTCACATAAATTCAATATTAAAGGCTTTTTAAGACAAATGTCATATTTGGTTTTGGAGTTATGATTATAAACCTTTCATATTTAGTATGAGAGTTACACTGTTATATTGAATAAAAAACTAACTTGTGTCTTTGCAAACCTTACAAAAGATCATTTTTCTAGTACAACTAACAAAAAAACATATCTGTAGGCATTATTAGACATTTTGCACGTTTGGATTAGGAATTATGTTTGAATACATTTTTATTGCTTTTTTCGCATTATCTCAGGATTCTAAGACTATTATAGTCATATTGAGTAAAATACTACTTTTTGCATTTGCAAGATTTAAAAAAGCATATGTTTCGAGTAAAACTCCCAAAGATGCATTATTTCAGGCATTATTAGCCATTTTTCATGTGTGGTGTAGAAGTTATGTTTAAATAACTGTCATATTGAGTGTTACAGTATACAGTCATATTGAGTAAAACCTCATTTTTGTATTGGCAAACCATTGAAAAACAACTGTATCTAGTAAAACTCACATGTATTCAATATCACAGGCATTTTTAGAATATTTGCGCGTTTGGATTAGGAATTATGTTTGAATACATTTTTATAGCTTTTTTCGCATTATCTCAGGATTTTAAGTACATTATAGTCAAATTGAGTAACAAATCAATTTTTTTTTTTGCAAACCTTACCAAATGTTTTTTTTTTTCAGGAAAACTCTCGAAGATGCATTTCTTCAGGCATTATTAGACATTTTGCATGTGTATTTTTGGAGTTATGTTTCAAAAACTGTCATTTTGAGTGTGACCAATATGAGGCCAGTAAAATCTAATATTTGTATTTGTGATTCTTTCCAAAATACCTGATTCTGCTAAAACTTACATAAATTTAATATTAAAGACTTTTTAAGACAAATGTCATATTTGGTTTTGGAATTATGATTATAAACCTTTAACATTTAGTATGACAGTTACACTGTTATATTGAATAAAAAAACTAACTTGCGTCTTTGCAAACCTTACAAAAGATATTTTTTCTAGTACAACTAACAAAAAAACATATCAGTAGGCATTATTAGCCATTTTGCATGTGTTGTTTAGAAGTTATGTTTGAATACATTTTTATTGCTTTTTTCGCATTATCTCAGGATTCTAAGACTATTATAGTCATATTGCGTAAAAAACTACTTTTTGCATTTGCAAGATTTAAAAAAGCATATGTTTCGAGTAAAACTCCCAAAGATGCATTATTTCAGGCATTATTAGCCATTTTTCATGTGTGGTGTAGGAGTTATGTTTAAATAACTGTCATATTGAGTGTTACAGTATACAGTCATATTGAGTAAAACCTCATTTTTGTATTTGCAAACCATTGAAAAACAACCGTATCTAGTAAAACTCACATGTATTCAATATCACAGGCATTTTTGGACATTTTGCACGTTTGGATTAGGAATTATATTTGAATACATTTTTATTGTTTTTTTCGCATTATCTCAGGATTCTAAGTACATTACTGTCAAATTGAGTAACAAATCAAAATTTGTTTTTGCAAACCTTACCAAATGTTTTTTTTCTGGAAAACTCTCGAAGATGCATTTCTTCAGGCATTATTAGACATTTTGCATATGTATTTTTGGAGTTATGTTTCAAAAACTGTCATTTTGAGTGTGACCAATATGAGGCCAGTAAAATCTAATATTTGTATTTGTGATTCTTTCCAAAATACCTGATTCTGCTAAAACTTACATAAATTCAATATTAAAGGCTTTTTAAGACAAATGTCATATTTGGTTCTGGAGTTATCATTATAAACCTTTCATATTTAGTATGACAGTTACACTGTTATATTGAATAAAAAAATTAACTTGTGTCTTTGCAAACCTTACAAAAGATAATTTTTCTAGAACAACTAACAAAAAAACATATCTCTAGGCATTATTAGCCATTTTGCATGTGTTGTTTAGAAGTTATTTGTGAATACATTTTTATTGCTTTTTTCGCATTATCTCAGGATTCTAAGACTATTATAGTCATATTGAGTAAAAAACTACTTTTTGCATTTGCAAGATTTAAAAAAGCATATGTTTCGAGTAAAACTCCCAAAGATGCATTATTTCAGGCATTATTAGCCATTTTTCATGTGTGGTGTAGGAGTTATGTTTAAATAACTGTCATATTGAGTGTTACAGTATACAGTCATATTGAGTAAAACCTCATTTTTGTATTTGCAAACCATTGAAAAACAACTTTATCTAGTAAAACTCACATGTATTCAATATCACAGGCATTTTTAGACATTTTGCACGTTTGGATTAGGAATTATGTTTGAATACATTTTTATTGCTTGTTTCGCATTATCTCAGGATTCCAAGTACATTACTGTCAAATTGAGTAACAAATCAAATTTTGTTTTTGCAAACCTTACCAAATGTTTTTTTTTTTCAGGAAAACTCTCGAAGATGCATTTCTTCAGGCATTATTAGACATGTTGTATGTGTATTTTTGGAGTTATGTTTCAAAAACTGTCATTTTGAGTGTGACCAATATGAGGCCCGTAAAATCTAATATTTGTATTTGTGATTCTTTCCAAAATACCTGATTCTGCTAAAACTTACATAAATTCAATATTAAAGGCTTTTTAAAACAAATGTCATATTTGGTTTTGGAGTTATGATTATAAACCTTTCATATTTAGTATGCCAGTTACACTGTTATATTGAATAAAAAAACTAACTTGCGTCTTTGCAAACCTTACAAAAGATAATTTTTCTAGTACAACTAACAAAAAAACATATCTCTAGGCATTATTAGCCATTTTGCATGTGTTGTTTAGAAGTTATGTTTGAATACACTTTATTGCATTTATTGCTTTTTTCGCATTATCTCAGGATTCATATTTAGTATGACAGTTACACTGTTATATTGAATAAAAAAATTAACTTGTGTCTTTGCAAACCTTACAAAAGATCATTTTTCTAGTACAAATAACAAAAAAACATATATCTAGGCATTATTAGCCATTTTGCATGTGTTGTTTAGAAGTTATGTGTGAATACATTTTTATTGCTTTTTTCGCATTATCTCAGGATTCTAAGACTATTATAGTCATATTGAGTAAAAAACTACTTTTTGCATTTGCAAGATTTAAAAAAGCATATGTTTCGAGTAAAACTCCCAAAGATGCATTATTTCAGGCATTATTAGCCATTTTTCATGTGTGGTGTAGGAGTTATGTTTAAATAACTGTCATATTGAGTGTTACAGTATACAGTCATATTGAGTAAAACCTCATTTTTGTATTTGCAAACCATTGAAAAACAACTGTATCTAGTAAAACTCACATGTATTCAATATCACAGGCATTTTTAGACATTTTTGCACGTTTGGATTAGGAATTATGTTTGAATACATTTTTATTGCTTTTTTCGCATTATCTCAGGATTCTAAGTACATTACTGTCAAATTGAGTAACAAATCAAATGTTGTTTTTGCAAACCTTACCAAATGTTTTTTTTTTCAGGAAAACCCTCGAAGATGCATTTCTTCAGGCATTATTAAACATTTTGCATGTGTATTTTTGGAGTTATGTTTCAAAAACTGTCATTTTGAATGTGACCAATATGAGGCCAGTAAAATCTAATATTTGTATTTGTGATTCTTTCCAAAATACCTGATTCTGCTAAAACTTACATAAATTCAATATTAAAGGCTTTTTAAGCCAAATGTCATATTTGGTTTTGGAATTATGATTATAAACCTTTCATATTTAGTATGACAGTTACACTGTTATATTGAATAAAAAAAACTAACGTGCGTCTTTGTAAACCTTACAAAAGATCATTTTTCTAGTACAACTAACAAAAAAACATATCTCTAGGCATTATTAGCCATTTTAAATGTGTTGTTTAGAAGTTATGTTTGAATACATTTGTATTGCTTTTTTCGCATTATCTCAGGATTCTAAGACTATTATAGTCACATTGAGTAAAAAAATACTTTTTGCATTTGCAAGATTTAAAAAAGCATATGTTTCGAGTAAAACTCCCAAAGATGCATTATTTCAGGCATTATTAGCCATTTTTCATGTGTGGTGTAGGAGTTATGTTTAAATAACTGTCATATTGAGTGTTACAGTATACAGTCATATTGAGTAAAACCTCATTTTTGTATTTGCAAACCATTGAAAAACAACTGTATCTAGTAAAACTCACATGTATTCAATATCACAGGCATTTTTAGACATTTTGCACGTTCGGATTAGGAATTATGTTTGAATACATTTTTATTGCTTTTTTCGCATTATCTCAGGATTCTAAGTACATTACTGTCAAATTGAGTAACAAATCAAATTTTCTTTTTGCAAACCTTACCAAAAGTTTTTTTTTTCAGGAAAACTCTCGAAGATGCATTTCTTAGGCATTATTAGACATTTTGCATGTGTATTTTTGGAGTTATGTTTCAAAAACTGTCATTTTGAGTGTGACCAATATGAGGCCAGTAAAATCTAATATTTGTATTTGTGATTCTTTCCAAAATACCTGATTCTGCTAAAACTTACATAAATTCAATATTAAAGGCTTTTTAAGCCAAATGTCATATTTGGTTTTGGAATTATGATTATAAACCTTTCATATTTAGTATGACAGTTACACTGTTATATTGAATAAAAAAAACTAACGTGCGTCTTTGTAAACCTTACAAAAGATAATTTTTCTTGCACAACTAACAAAAAAACATATCTCTAGGCATTGTTAGCCATTTTGCATGTGTTGTTTAGAAGTTATGTTTGAATACATTTTTATTGCTTTTTTCGCATTATCTCAGGATTCTAAGATTATTATAGTCACATTGAGTAAAAAACTACTTTTTGCATTTGCAAGATTTAAAAAAGCATATGTTTCGAGTAAAACTCCCACAGATGCATTATTTCAGGCATTATTAGCCATTTTTTTGTGTGGTGTAGGAGTTATGTTTAAATAACTGTCATATTGAGTGTTACAGTATACAGTCATATTGAGTAAAACCTCATTTTTGTATTTGCAAACCATTGAAAAACAACTGTATCTAGTAAAACTCACATGTATTCAATATCACAGGCATTTTTAGACATTTTGCACGTTTGGATTAGGAATTATGTTTGAATAAATTTTTATTGCTTTTTTCGCATTATCTCAGGATTCTAAGTACATTACTGTCAAATTGAGTAACAAATCAAATTTTGTTTTTGCAAACCTCACCAAATGTTTTTTTTCTGGAAAACTCTCGAAGATGCATTTCTTAGGCATTATTAGACATTTTGCATGTGTATTTTTGGAGTTATGTTTCAAAAACTGTCATTTTGAGTGTGACCAATATGAGGCCAGTCAAATCTAATATTTGTATTTGTGATACTTTCCAAAATACCTGATTCTGCTAAAACTTACATAAATTCAATATTAAAGGCTTTTTAAGACAAATGTCATATTTGGTTTTGGAGTTATGATTATAAACCTTTCATATTTAGTATGACAGTTACACTGTTATATTGAATAAAAAAATTAACTTGTGTCTTTGCAAACCTTACAAAAGATCATTTTTCTAGTACAAATAACAAAAAAACATATCTCTAGGCATTATTAGCCATTTTGCATGTGTTGTTTAGAAGTTATGTGTGAATACATTTTTATTGCTTTTTTCTCATTATCTCAGGATTCTAAGACTATTATAGTCATATTGAGTAAAAAACTACTTTTTGCATTTGCAAGATTTAAAAAAGCATATGTTTCGAGTAAAACTCCCAAAGATGCATTATTTCAGGCATTATTAGCCATTTTTCATGTGTGGTGTAGGAGTTATGTTTAAATAACTGTCATATTGAGTGTTACAGTATACAGTCATATTGAGTAAAACCTCATTTTTGTATTTGCAAACCATTGAAAAACAACTGTATCTAGTAAAACTCACATGTATTCAATATCACAGGCATTTTTAGACATTTTTGCACGTTTGGATTAGGAATTATGTTTGAATACATTTTTATTGCTTTTTTCGCATTATCTCAGGATTCTAAGTACATTACTGTCAAATTGAGTAACAAATCAAATGTTGTTTTTGCAGACCTTACCAAATGTTTTTTTTTTCAGGAAAACCCTCGAAGATGCATTTCTTCAGGCATTATTAAACATTTTGCATGTGTATTTTTGGAGTTATGTTTCAAAAACTGTCATTTTGAGTGTGACCAATATTAGGCCAGTAAAATCTAATATTTGTATTTGTGATTCTTTCCAAAATACCTGATTCTGCTAAAACTTACATAAATTCAATATTAAAGGCTTTTTAAGCCAAATGTCATATTTGGTTTTGGAATTATGATTATAAACCTTTCATATTTAGAATGACAGTTACACTGTTATATTGAATAAAAAAAACTAACGTGCGTCTTTGTAAACCTTACAAAAGATCATTTTTCTAGTACAACTAACAAAAAAACATATCTCTAGGCATTATTAGCCATTTTGCATGTGTTGTTTAGAAGTTATGTTTGAATACATTTGTATTGCTTTTTTCGCATTATCTCAGGATTCTAAGACTCTTATAGTCACATTGAGTAAAAAACTACTTTTTGCATTTGCAAGATTTAAAAAAGCATATGTTTCGAGTAAAACTCCCAAAGATGCATTATTTCAGGCATTATTAGCCATTTTTCATGTGTGGTGTAGGAGTTATGTTTAAATAACTGTCATATTGAGTGTTACAGTATACAGTCATATTGAGTAAAACCTCATTTTTGTATTTGCAAACCATTGAAAAACAACTGTATCTAGTAAAACTCACATGTATTCAATATCACAGGCATTTTTAGACATTTTGCACGTTTGGATTAGGAATTATGTTTGAATACATTTTTATTGCTTTTTTCGCATTATCTCAGGATTCTAAGTACATTACTGTCAAATTGAGTAACAAATCAAATTTAGTTTTTGCAAACCTTACCAAATGTTTTTTTTCTGGAAAACTCTCGAAGATGCATTTCTTCAGACATTATTAGACATTTTGCATGTGTATTTTTGGAGTTATGTTTCAAAAACTGTCATATTGAGTGTGACCAATATGAGGCCAGTCAAATCTAATATTTGTATTTGTGATTCTTTCCAAAATACCTGATTCTGCTAAAACTTATAAAAATTCAATATTAAAGGCTTTTAAAGACAAATATCATATTTGGTTTTGGAGTTATGATTATAAACCTTTCATATTTAGTATGACAGTTACACTGTTATATTGAATAAAAAAACTAACTTGTGTCTTTGCAAACCTTACAAAAGATCATTTTTCTAGTACAACTAACAAAAAAACATATCTCTAGGCATTATTAGCCATTTTGCATGTGTTGTTTAGAAGTTATGTTTGAATACATTTTTATTGCTTTTTTCGCATTATCTCAGGATCCTAAGACTATTATAGTCATTTTAATTAAAAAACTACTTTTTGCATTTGCAAGATTTAAAAAAGCATATGTTTCGAGTAAAACTCCCAAAGATGCATTATTTCAGGCATTATTAGCCATTTTTCATGTGTGGTGTAGGAGTTATGTTTAAATAACTGTCATATTGAGTGTTACAGTATACAGTCATATTGAGTAAAACCTCATTTTTGTATTTGCAAACCATTGAAAAACAACTTTATCTAGTAAAACTCACATGTATTCAATATCACAGGCATTTTTAGACATTTTGCACGTTTGGATTAGGAATTATATTGCAATACATTTTTATTGCTTTTTTCGCATTTTCTCAGGATTCTAAGTACATTACTGTCAAATTGAGTAACAAATCAAATTTTGTTTTTGCAAACCTTACCAAAAGTTTTTTTTTTCAGGAAAACTCTAAAAGATGCATTTCTTAGGCATTATTAGACATTTTGCATGTGTATTTTTGGAGTTATGTTTCAAAAACTGTCCTTTTGAGTGTGACCAATATGAGGCCAGTAAAATCTAATATTTGTATTTGTGATTCTTTCCAAAATACCTGATTCTGCTAAAACTTACATTAATTCAATATTAAAGGCTTTTTAAGACAAATGTCATATTTGGTTTTGGAGTTATGATTATAAACATTTCATATTTAGTATGACAGTTACACTGTTATATTGAATAAAAAAATTAACTTGTGTCTTTGCAAACCTTACAAAAGATCATTTTTCTAGTACAACTAACAAAAAAACATATCCCTAGGCATTATTAGCCATTTTGCATGTGTTGTTTAGAAGTTATGTGTGAGTACATTTTTATTGCTTTTTTCGCATTATCTCAGGATTCTAAGATTATTATAGTCATATTGAGTAAAAAACTACTTTTTGCATTTGCAAGATTTAAAAAAGCATATGTTTCGAGTAAAACTCCCAAAGATGCATTATTTCAGGCATTATTACCCATTTTTCATGTGTGTTGTAGGAGTTATGTTTAAATAACTGTCATGTTGAGTGTTACAGTATACAGTCATATTGAGTAAAACCTCATTTTTGTATTTGCAAATCATTGAAAAACAACTGTATCTAGTAAAACTCACATGTATTCAATATCACAGGCATTTTTAGACATTTTGCACGTTTGGATTAGGAATTATGTTTGAATACATTTTTATTGCTTTTTTCGCATTATCTCAGGATTCTAAGTACATTACTGTCAAATTGAGTAACAAATCAAATTTTCTTTTTGCAAACCTTACCAAAAGTTTTTTTTTTCAGGAAAACTCTCGAAGATGCATTTCTTCAGGCATTATTAGACATTTTGCATGTGTATTTTTGGAGTTATGTTTCAAAAACTGTCATTTTGAGTGCGACCAATATGAGGCCAGTAAAATCTAATATTTGTTTTTGTGATTCTTTCCAAAATACCTGATTCTGCTAAAACTTACATAAATTCAATATTGAAGGCTTTTTAAGACAAATGTCATATTTGGTTTTGGAGTTATGATTATAAACCTTTCATATTTAGTATGACAGTTACACTGTAATATTGAATAAAAAAATTAACTTGTGTCTTTGCAAACCTTACAAAAGATCATTTTTCTAGTACAAATAACAAAAAAACATATCTCTAGGCATTATTAGCCATTTTGCATGTGTTGTTTAGAAGTTATGTGTGAATACATTTTTATTGCTTTTTTCGCATTATCTCAGGATTCTAAGACTATTATAGTCATATTGAGTAAAAAACTACTTTTTGCATTTGCAAGATTTAAAAAAGCATATGTTTCGAGTAAAACTCCCAAAGATGCATTATTTCAGGCATTATTAGCCATTTTTCATGTGTGGTGTAGGAGTTATGTTTAAATAACTGTCATATTGAGTGTTACAGTATACAGTCATAATGAGTATACCTCATTTTTGTATTTGCAAACCATTGAAAAACAACTGTATCTAGTAAAACTCACATGTATTCAATATCACAGGCATTTTTAGACATTTTGCACGTTTGGATTAGGAATTATGTTTGAATACATTTTTATTGCTTTTTTCGCATTATCTCAGGATTCTAAGACTATTATAGTCATATTGAGTAAAATACTACTTTTTGCATTTGCAAGATTTAAAAAAGCATATGTTTCGAGTAAAACTCCCAAAGATGCATTATTTCAGGCATTATTTGCCATTTTTCATGTGTGGTGTAGGAGGTATGTTTAAATAACTGTCACATTGAGGGTTACAGTATACAGTCATATTGAGTAAAACCTCATTTTTGTATTTGCGAACCATTGAAAAACAACTGTATCTAGTAAAACTCACATGTATTCAATATCACAGGCATTTTTAGACATTTTGCACGTTTGGATTAGGAATTATGTTTGAATACATTTTTATTGCTTTTTTCGCATTATCTCAGGATTCTAAGTACATTACTGTCAAATTGAGTAACAAATCAAAATTTGTTTTTGCAAACCTTACCAAATGTTTTTTTTCTGGAAAACTCTCGAAGATGCATTTCTTCAGGCATCATTAGACATTTTGCATGTGTATTTTTGGAGTTATGTTTCAAAAACTGTCATTTTGAGTGTGACCAATATGAGGCCAGTAAAATCTAATATTTGTATTTGTGATTCTTTCCAAAATACCTGATTCTGCTAAAACTTACATAAATTTAATATTAAAGGCTTTTTAAGACAAATGTCATATTTGGTTTTGGAATTATGATTATAAACCTTTCATATTTAGTATGACAGTTACACTGTTATATTGAATAAAAAAAACTAACTTGCGTCTTTGCAAACCTTACAAAAGATAATTTTTCTAGTACAACTAACAAAAAAACATATCTCTAGGCATTGTTAGCCATTTTGCATGTGTTGTTTAGAAGTTATGTTTGAATACATTTTTATTGCTTTTTCGCATTATCTCAGGATCCTAAGACTATCATAGTCACATTAATTAAAAAAACTACTTTTTGCATTTCCACGATTCAAAAAAGAATATGTTTCGAGTAAAACTCCCAAAGATGCATTATTTCAGGCATTATTAGCCATTTTTCATGTGTGGTGTAGGAGTTATGTTTAAATAACTGTCATATTGAGTGTTACAGTATACAGTCATTTTGAGTAAAACCTCATTTTTGTATTTGCAAACCATTGAAAAACAACTGTATCTAGTAAAACTCACATGTATTCAATATCACAGGCATTTTTAGACATTTTGCACGTTTGGATTAGGAATTATGTTTGAATACATTTTTATAGCTTTTTTCGCATTATCTCAGGATTCTAAGTACATTACTGTCAAATTGAGTAACAAATCAAATTTTCTTTTTGCAAACCTTACCAAAAGTTTTTTTTTTCAGGAAAACTCTCGAAGATGCATTTCTTCAGGCATTATTAGACATTTTGCATGTGTATTTTTGGAGTTATGTTTCAAAAACTGTCATTTTGAGTGCGACCAATATGAGGCCAGTAAAATCTAATATTTGTTTTTGTGATTCTTTCCAAAATACCGGATTCTGCTAAAACTTACATAAATTCAATATTGAAGGCTTTTTAAGACAAATGTCATATTTGGTTTTGGAGTTATGATTATAAACCTTTCATATTTAGTATGACAGTTACACTGTATTATTGAATAAAAAAATTAACTTGTGTCTTTGCAAACCTTACAAAAGATCATTTTTCTAGTACAAATAACAAAAAAACATATCTCTAGGCATTATTAGCCATTTTGCATGTGTTGTTTAGAAGTTATGTGTGAATACATTTTTATTGCTTTTTTCGCATTATCTCAGGATTCTAAGACTATTATAGTCATATTGAGTAAAAAACTACTTTTTGCATTTGCAAGATTTAAAAAAGCATATGTTTCGAGTAAAACTCCCAAAGATGCATTATTTCAGGCATTATTAGCCATTTTTCATGTGTGGTGTAGGAGTTATGTTTAAATAACTGTCATATGGAGTGTTACAGTATACAGTCATATTGAGTAAAACCTCATTTTTGTATTTGCAAACCATTGAAAAACAACTGTATCTAGTAAAACTCACATGTATTCAATATCACAGGCATTTTTAGACATTTTGCACGTTTGGATTAGGAATTATGTTTGAATACATTTTTATTGCTTTTTTCTCATTATCTCAGGATTCTAAGACTATTATAGTCATATTGAGTAAAATACTACTTTTTGCATTTGCAAGATTTAAAAAAGCATATGTTTCGAGTAAAACTCCCAAAGATGCATTATTTCAGGCATTATTAGCCATTTTTCATGTGTGGTGTAGGAGGTATGTTTAAATAACTGTCACATTGAGTGTTACAGTATACAGTCATATTGAGTAAAACCTCATTTTTGTATTTGCAAACCATTGAAAAACAACTGTATCTAGTAAAACTCACATGTATTCAATATCACAGGCATTTTTAGACATTTTGCACGTTTGGATTAGGAATTATGTTTGAATACATTTTTATTGCTTTTTTCGCATTATCTCAGGATTCTAAGTACATTACTGTCAAATTGAGTAACAAATCAAAATTTTTTTTTGCAAACCTTACCAAATGTTTTTTTTCTGGAAAACTCTCGAAGATGCATTTCTTCAGGCATCATTAGACATTGTGCATGTGTATTTTTGGAGTTATGTTTTAAAAAACTGTCATTTTGAGTGTGACCAATATGAGGCCAGTCAAATCTAATATTTGTATTTGTGATTCTTTCCAAAATACCTGATTCTGCTAAAACTCACATAAATTCAATATTAAAGGTTTTTTAAGACAAATGTCATATTTGGTTTTGGAGTTATGATTATAAACCTTTCATATTTAGTATGAGAGTTACACTGTTATATTGAATAAAAAAACTAACTTGTGTCTTTGCAAACCTTACAAAAGATCATTTTTCTAGTACAACTAACAAAAAAACATACTGTAACACTCAATATGACAGTTATTTAAACATAACTCCTACACCACACATGAAAAATGGCTAATAATGCCTGAAATAATGCATCTTTGGGAGTTTTACTCGAAACATATGCTTTTTTAAATCTTCCAAATGCAAAAAGTATTTTTTTACTCAATATGACTATAATAGTCTTACAATCCTGAGATAATGCGAAAAAAGCAATAAAAATGTATTCACACATAACTTCTAAACAACACATGCAAAATGGCTAATAATGCCTACAGATATGTTTTTTTGTTAGTTGTACTAGAAAAATGATCTTTTTTAAGGTTTGCAAAGACACAAGTTAGTTTTTTTATTCAATATAACAGTGTAACTCTCATACTAAATATGAAAGGTTTATAATCATAACTCCAAAACCAAATATGACATTTGTCTTAAAAAGCCTTTAATATTGAATTTATGTGAGTTTTAGCAGAATCAGGTATTTTGGAAAGAATCACAAATACAAATATTAGATTTTACTGGCCTCATATTGGTCACACTCAAAATGACACTTTTTGAAACATAACTCAAAAAATACACATGCAAAATGTCTAATAATGCCTAAGAAATGCATCTTCGAGAGTTTTCCTGAAAAAAAAAAAACTTTTGGTAAGGTTTGCAAAAACAAAATTTGATTTGTTACTCAATTTGACAGCAATGTACTTAGAATCCTGAGATAATGCGAAAAAAGCAATACAAATGTATTCAAACATAATTCCTAATCCAAACGTGCAAAATGTCTAAAAATGCCTGTGATATTGAATACATGTGAGTTTTACTAGATACAGTTGTTTTTCAATGGTTTGCAAATACAAAAATGAGGTTTTACTCAATATGACTGTATACTGTAACACTCAATATGACAGTTATTTAAACATAACTCCTACACCAAACAAGAAAAATGGCTAATAATGCCTGAAATAATGCATCTTTGGGAGTTTTACTCGAAACATATGCTTTTTTGAATCTTGGAAATGCAAAAAGTAGTTTTTTACTCAATACGACTAGAATAGTCTTAGAATCCTGAGATAATGCGAAAAAAGCAATAAAAATGTATTCAAACATAACTTCTAAACAACACATGCAAAATGGCTAACAATGCCTAGAGATATGTTTTTGTGTTAGTTGTACTAGAAAAATGATCTTTTGTAAGGTTTGCAAAGACGCAAGTTAGTTTTTTTATTCAATATAACAGTGTAACTGTCATACTAAATATGAAAGGTTTATAATCATAATTCCAAAACCAAATATGACATTTGTCTTAAAAAGCCTTTAATATTAAATTTATGTAAGTTTTAGCAGAATCAGGTATTTTGGAAAGAATCACAAATACAAATATTAGATTTTACTGGCCTCATATTGGTCACACTCAAAATGACAGTTTTTGAAACATAACTCCAAAAATACACATGCACAATGTCTAATAATGCCTGAAGAAATGCATCTTCGAGAGTTTTCCTGAAAAAAAAAGACATTTGGTATGGTTTGCAAAAACAAAATTTGATTTGTTACTCAATTTGACAGTAATGTACTAAGAATCCTGAGATAATGCGAAAAAAGCAATAAAAATGTATTCAAACATAATTCCTAATCCAAACGTGCAAAATGTCTAAAAATGCCTGTGATATTGAATACATGTGAGTTTTACTAGATACAGTTGTTTTTCAATGGTTTGCAAATACAAAAATGAGGTTTTACTCAATATGACTGCATACTGTAACACTCAATATGACAGTTATTTAAACATAACTTCTACACCACACATGAAAAAATGGCTAATAATGCCTGAAATAATGCATCTTTTGGAGTTTTACTCGAAACATATGCTTTTTTAAATCTTGCAAATGCAAAAAGTAGTATTTTACTCAAAAAGACTATAATAGTCTTAGAATCCTGAGATAATGCGAAAAAAGCAATAAAAATGTATTCAAACATAATTCCTAATCCAAACGTGCAAAATGTCTAAAAATGCCTGTGATATTGAATACATGTGAGTTTTACTAGATACAGTTGTTTTTCAATGGTTTGCAAATACAAAAATGAGGTTTTACTCAATATGACTGTATACTGTAACACTCAATATGACAGTTATTTAAACATAACTCCTACACCACACATGAAAAATGGCTAATAATGCCTGAAATAATGCATCTTTGGGAGTTTTACTCGAAACATATGCTTTTTTAAATATTGCAAATGCAAAAAGTAGTTTTTTTTACTCAATATGACTATAATAGTCTTAGAATCCTGAGATAATGCGAAAAAAGCAATAAAAATGTATTCAAACATAACTTCTAAACAACACATGCAAAATGGCTAATAATGCCTACAGATATGTTTTTTTGTTAGTTGTACTAGAAAAATTATCTTTTGTAAGGTTTGCAAAGACACAAGTTAGTTTTTTTATTCAATATAACAGTGTAACTCTCATACTAAATATGAAAGGTTTATAATCATAACTCCAAAACCAAATATGACATTTGTCTTAAAAAGCCTTTAATATCGAATTTATGTGAGTTTTAGAAGAATCAGGTATTTTGGAAAGAATCACAAATACAAATATTGGATTTTACTGGCCTCATATTGGTCACACTCAAAATGACAGTTTTTGAAACATAACTCCAAAAATACATATGCAAAATGTCTAATAATGCCTGTAGAAATGCATCTTCGAGAGTTTTCCAGAAAAAAAAACATTTGGTAAGGTTTGCAAAAACAAATTTTGATTTGTTACTCAATTTGACAGTAATGTACTTAGAATCCTGAGATAATGCGAAAAAAGCAATAAAAATGTGTTCAGACATAATTCCTAATCCAAGCGTGCAAAATGTCTAAAAAATGCCTGTGATATTGAATACATGTGAGTTTTACTAGACACAGTTGTTTTTCAATGGTTTGCAAATAGAAAAATGAGGTTTTACTCAATATGACTGTATACTGTAACACTCATTATGACAGTTATTTAAACATAACTCCTACACCACACATGAAAAATGGCTAATAATGCCTGAAATAATGCATCTTTGGGAGTTTTACTCGAAACATATGCTTTTTTGAATCTTGGAAATGCAAAAAGTAGTTTTTTACTCAATACGACTAGAATAGTCTTAGAATACTGAGATAATGCGAAAAAAGCAATAAAAATGTATTCAAACATAACTTCTAAACAAAACATGCAAAATGGCTAACAATGCCTAGAGATATGTTTTTTTGTTAGTTGTACTAGAAAAATTATCTTTTGTAAGGTTTGCAAAGACGCAAGTTAGTTTTTTTTATTCAATATAACAGTGTAACTGTCAAACTAAATATGAAAGGTTTATAATCATAATTCCAAAACCAAATATGACATTTGTCTTAAAAAGCCTTTAATATTAAATTTATGTAAGTTTTAGCAGAATCAGGTATTTTGGAAAGAATCACAAATACAAATATTAGATTTTACTGGCCTCATATTGGTCACACTCAAAATGACAGTTTTTGAAACATAACTCCAAAAATACACATGCAAAATGTCTAATAATGCCTGAAGAAATGCATCTTCGAGAGTTTTCCTGAAAAATAAGACATTTGGTAAGGTTTGCAAAAACAAAATTTGATTTGTTACTCAATTTGACAGTAATGTACTAAGAATCCTGAGATAATGCGAAAAAAGCAATAAAAATGTATTCAAACATAATTCCTAATCCAAACGTGCACAATGTCTAAAAATGCCTGTGATATTGAATACATGTGAGTTTTACTAGATACAGTTGTTTTTCAATGGTTTGCAAATACAAAAATGAGGTTTTACTCAATATGACTGTATACTGTAACACTCAATATGACAGTTATTTAAACATAACTTCTACACCACACATGAAAAATGGCTAATAATGCCTGAAATAATGCATCTTTTGGAGTTTTACTCGAAACATATGCTTTTTTAAATCTTGCAAATGCAAAAAGTAGTATTTTACTCAAAAAGACTATAATAGTCTTAGAATCCTGAGATAATGCGAAAAAAGCAATAAAAATGTATTCAAACATAATTCCTAATCCAAACGTGCAAAATGTCTAAGAATGCCTGTGATATTGAATACATGTGAGTTTTACTAGATACAGTTGTTTTTCAATGGTTTGCAAATACAAAAATGAGGTTTTACTCAATATGACTGTATACTGTAACACTCAATATGACAGTTATTTAAACATAACTCCTACACCACACATGAAAAATGGCTAATAATGCCTGAAATAATGCATCTTTGGGAGTTTTACTCGAAACATATGCTTTTTTAAATATTGCAAATGCAAAAAGTAGTTTTTTACTCAATATGACTATAATAGTCTTAGAATCCTGAGATAATGCGAAAAAAGCAATAAAAATGTATTCAAACATAACTTCTAAACAACACATGCAAAATGGCTAATAATGCCTACAGATATGTTTTTTTGTTAGTTGTACTAGAAAAATGATCTTTTGTAAGGTTTGCAAAGACACAAGTTAGTTTTTTTATTCAATATAACAGTATAACTCTCATACTAAATATGAAAGGTTTATAATCATAACTCCAAAACCAAATATGACATTTGTCTTAAAAAGCCTTTAATATTAAATTTATGTAAGTTTTAGCAGAATCAGGTATTTTGGAAAGAATCACAAATACAAATATTAGATTTTACTGGCCTCATATTGGTCACACTCAAAATGACAGTTTTTGAAACATAACTCCAAAAAGACACATGCAAAATGTCTAATAATGCCTGAAGAAATGCATCTTCGAGAGTTTTCCTGAAAAATAAGACATTTGGTAAGGTTTGCAAAAACAAAATTTGATTTGTTACTCAATTTGACAGTAATGTACTAAGAATCCTGAGATAATGCGAAAAAAGCAATAAAAATGTATTCAAACATAATTCCTAATCCAAACGTGCACAATGTCTAAAAATGCCTGTGATATTGAATACATGTGAGTTTTACTAGATACAGTTGTTTTTCAATGGTTTGCAAATACAAAAATGAGGTTTTACTCAATATGACTGTATACTGTAACACTCAATATGACAGTTATTTAAACATAACTTCTACACCACACATGAAAAATGGCTAATAATGCCTGAAATAATGCATCTTTTGGAGTTTTACTCGAAACATATGCTTTTTTAAATCTTGCAAATGCAAAAAGTAGTATTTTACTCAAAAAGACTGTAATAATCTTAGAATCCTGAGATAATGCGAAAAAAGCAATAAAAATGTATTCAAACATAATTCCTAATCCAAACGTGCAAAATGTCTAAGAATGCCTGTGATATTGAATACATGTGAGTTTTACTAGATACAGTTGTTTTTCGATGGTTTGCAAATACAAAAATGAGGTTTTACTCAATATGACTGTATACTGTAACACTCAATATGACAGTTATTTAAACATAACTCCTACACCACACATGAAAAATGGCTAATAATGCCCGAAATAATGCATCTTTGGGAGTTTTACTCGAAACATATGCTTTTTTAAATATTGCAAATGTAAAAAGTAGTTTTTTACTCAATATGACTATAATAGTCTTAGAATCCTGAGATAATGCGAAAAAAGCAATAAAAATGTATTCAAACATAACTTCTAAACAACACATGCAAAATGGCTAATAATGCCTACAGATATGTTTTTTTGTTAGTTGTACTAGAAAAATGATCTTTTGTAATGTTTGCAAAGACACAAGTTAGTTTTTTTATTCAATATAACAGTGTAACTCTCATACTAAATATGAAAGGTTTATAATCATAACTCCAAAACCAAATATGACATTTGTCTTAAAAAGCCTTTAATATTGAATTTATGTGAGTTTTAGCAGAATCAGGTATTTTGGAAAGAATCACAAATACAAATATTAGATTTTACTGGCCTCATATTGGTCACACTCAAAATGACAGTTTTTGAAACATAACTCCAAAAATACATATGCAAAATGTCTAATAATGCCTGTAGAAATGCATCTTCGAGAGTTTTCCAGAAAAAAAAACATTTGGTAAGGTTTGCAAAAACTAATTTTGATTTTTTACTCAATTTGACAGTAATGTACTTAGAATCCTGAGATAATGCGAAAAAAACAATAAAAATGTGTTCAGACATTATTCCTAATCCAAGCGTGCAAAATGTCTAAAAAAATGCCTGTGATATTGAATACATGTGAGTTTTACTAGATACAGTTGTTTTTCAATGGTTTGCAAATAGAAAAATGAGGTTTTACTCAATATGACTGTATACTGTAACACTCAATATGACAGTTATTTAAACATAACTCCTACACCACACATGAAAAATGGCTAATAATGCCTGAAATAATGCATCTTTGGGAGTTTTACTCGAAACATATGCTTTTTTGAATCTTGGAAATGCAAAAAGTAGTTTTTTACTCAATACGACTAGAATAGTCTTAGAATCCTGAGATAATGCGAAAAAAGCAATAAAAATGTATTCAAACATAACTTCTAAACAACACATGCAAAATGGCTAACAATGCCTAGAGATATGTTTTTTTGTTAGTTGTACTAGAAAAATTATCTTTTGTAAGGTTTGCAAAGACGCAAGTTAGTTTTTTTATTCAATATAACAGTGTAACTGTCAAACTAAATATGAAAGGTTTATAATCATAATTTCAAAACCAAATATGACATTTGTCTTAAAAAGCCTTTAATATTAAATTTATGTAAGTTTTAGGAGAATCAGGTATTTTGGAAAGAATCACAAATACAAATATTAGATTTTACTGGCCTCATATTGGTCACACTCAAAATGACAGTTTTTGAAACATAACTCCAAAAATACACATGCAAAATGTCTAATAATGCCTGAAGAAATGCATCTTCGAGAGTTTTCCTGAAAAAAAAAGACATTTGGTAAGGTTTGCAAAAACAAAATTTGATTTGTTACTCAATTTGACAGTAATGTACTAAGAATCCTGAGATAATGCGAAAAAAGCAATAAAAATGTATTCAAACATAATTCCTAATCCAAACGTGCAAAATGTCTAAAAATGTCTGTGATATTGAATACATGTGAGTTTTACTAGATACAGTTGTTTTTCAATGGTTTGCAAATACAAAAATGAGGTTTTACTCAATATGACTGTATACTGTAACACTCAATATGACAGTTATTTAAACATAACTTTTACACCACACATGAAAAATGGCTAATAATGCCTGAAATAATGCATCTTTTGGAGTTTTACTCGAAACATATGCTTTTTTAAATCTTGCAAATGCAAAAAGTAGTATTTTACTCAATATGACTATAATAGTCTTAGAATCCTGAGATAATGCGAAAAAAGCAATAAAAATGTATTCAAACATAATTCCTAATCCAAACGTGCAAAATGTCTAAAAATGCCTGTGATATTGAATACATGTGAGTTTTACTAGATACAATTGTTTTTCAATGGTTTGCAAATACAAAAATGAGGTTTTACTCAATATGACTGTATACTGTAACACTCAATATGACAGTTATTTAAACATAACTCCTACACCACACATGAAAAATGGCTAATAATGCCTGAAATAATGCATCTTTGGGAGTTTTACTCGAAACATATGCTTTTTTAAATATTGCAAATGCAAAAAGTAGTGTTTTACTCAATATGACTATAATAGTCTTAGAATCCTGAGATAATGCGAAAAAAGCAATAAAAATGTATTCAAACATAACTTCTAAACAACACATGCAAAATGGCTAATAATGCCTACGGATATGTTTTTTTGTTAGTTGTACTAGAAAAATGATCTTTTGTAAGGTTTGCAAAGACACAAGTTAGTTTTTTTATTCAATATAACAGTGTAACTCTCATACTAAATATGAAAGGTTTATAATCATAACTCCAAAACCAAATATGACATTTGTCTTAAAAAGCCTTTAATATTGAATTTATGTGAGTTTTAGCAGAATCAGGTATTTTGGAAAGAATCACAAATACAAATATTAGATTTTACTGGCCTCATATTGGTCACACTCAAAATGACAGTTTTTGAAACGCAACTCCAAAAATACATATGCAAAATGTCTAATAATGCCTGTAGAAATGCATCTTCGAGAGTTTTCCAGAAAAAAAAAAACATTTGGTAAGGTTTGCAAAAAGAAAATTTGATTTGTTACTCAATTTGACAGTAATGTACTTAGAGTCCTGAGATAATGCGAAAAAAGCCATAAAAATGTATTCCAATATAATTACTAGTCCAAACGTGCAAAATGTCTAAAAATGCCTGTGATATTGAATACATGTGAGTTTTACTAGATACAGTTGTTTTTCAATGGTTTGCAAATACAAAAATGAGGTTTTACCCAATATGACTGTATACTGTAACACTCAATATGACAGTTATTTAAACATAACTCCCACACCACACATGAAAAATGGCTGTTAATGCCTGAAATAATGCATCTTTGGGAGTTTTACTCGAAACATATGCTTTTTTAAATCTTGCAAATGCAAAAAGTAGTTTTTTAATTAATGTGACTATAATAATCTTAGAATCCTGAGATAATGCGAAAAAAGCAATACAAATGTATTCAAACATAACTTCTAAACAACACATGCAAAATGGCTAATAATGCCTAGAGATATGTTTTTTTGTTAGTTGTACTAGAAAAATGATCTTTTGTAAGGTTTGCAAAGACACAAATTAGTGTTTTTTATTCAATATAACAGTGTAACTGTCATACTAAATATGAAAGGTTTATAATCATAACTCCAAAACCAAATATGACATTTGTCTTAAAAAGCCTTTAATATTGAATTTATGTAAGTTTTAGCAGAATCAGGTATTTTGGAAAGAATCACAAATACAAATATTAGATTTTACTGGCCTCATATTGGTCACACTCAAAATGACAGTTTTTTAAAACATAACTCCAAAAATACACATGCAAAATGTCTAATAATTCCTGAAGAAATGCATCTTCGAGAGTTTTCCAGAAAAAAAACATTTGGTAAGGTTTGCAAAAACGAATTTTGATTTGTTACTCAATTTGACAGTAATGTACTTAAAATCCTGAGATAATGCGAAAAAAGCAATAAAAATGTATTCAAACATACTTCCTAATCCAAACGTGCAAAATGTCTAAAAATGCCTGTGATATTGAATACATGTGAGTTTTACTAGATACAGTTGTTTTTCAATGGTTTGCAAATACAAAAATGAGGTTTTACTCAATATGACTGTATACTGTAACACTCAATATGACAGTTATTTAAACATACCTCCTACACCACACATGAAAAATGGCTAATAATGCCTGAAATAATGCATATTTGGGAGTTTTACTCGAAACATATGCTTTTTTAAATCTTGCAAATGCAAAAAGTAGTTTTTTACTCAATATGACTATAATAATCTTAGAATCCTGAGATAATGCAAAAAAAGCAATAAAAATGTATTCACACATAACTTCTAAACAACACATGCAAAATGGCTAATAATGCCTAGGGATATGTTTTTTTTGTTAGTTGTACTAGAAAAATGATCTTTTGTAAGGTTTGCAAAGACACAAGTTAATTTTTTTATTCAATATAACAGTGTAACTGTCATACTAAATATGAAAGGTTTATAATCATAACTCCAAAACCAAATATGACATTTATCTTAAAAAGCCTTTAATATTGAATTAATGTAAGTTTTAGCAGAATCAGGTATTTTGGAAAGAATCACAAATACGAATATTAGATTTTACTGGCCTCATATTGGTCACACTCAAAATGACAGTTTTTGAAACATAACTCCAAAAATACACATGCAAAATGTCCAATAATGCCTGAAGAAATGCATCTTCGAGAGTTTTCCTGAAAAAAAAGACATTCGGTAAGGTTTGCAAAAACAAAATTTGATTTGTTACTCAATTTGACAGTAATGTACTTAGAATCCTGAGATAATACGAAAAAAGCAATAAAAATGTATTCAAACATAATTCCTAATCCAAAGGTGCAAAATGTCTAAAAATGTCTGTGATATCGAATACATGTGAGTTTTACTAGATACAGTTGTTTTTCAATGGTTTGCAAATACAAAAATGAGGTTTTACTCAATATGACTGTATACTGTAACACTCAATGTGACAGTTATTTAAACATACCTCCTACACCACACATGAAAAATGGCTAATAATGCCTGAAATAATGCATCTTTGGGAGTTTTACTCGAAACATATGCTTTTTTAAATCTTGCAAATGCAAAAAGTAGTATTTTACTCAGTATGACTATAATAGTCTTAGAATCCTGAGATAATGCGAAAAAAGCAATACAAATGTATTCAAACATAATTCCTAATCCAAACGTGCAAAATGTCTAAAAATGCCTGTGATATTGAATACATGTGAGTTTTACTAGATACAGTTGTTTTTCAATGGTTTGCAAATACAAAAATGAGGTTTTACTCATTATGACTGTATACTGTAACACTCAATATGACAGTTATTTAAACATAACTCCTACACCACACATGAAAAATGGCTAATAATGCCTGAAATAATGCATCTTTGGGAGTTTTAATCGAAACATATGCTTTTTTAAATATTGCAAATGCAAAAAGTAGTTTTTTACTCAATATGACTATAATAGTCTTAGAATCCTGAGATAATGCGAAAAAAGCAATAAAAATGTATTCACACATAACTTCTAAACAACACATGCAAAATGGCTAATAATGCCTAGAGATATGTTTTTTTGTTATTTGTACTAGAAAAATGATCTTTTGTAAGGTTTGCAAAGACACAAGTTAATTTTTTTTATTCAATAATACAGTGTAACTGTCATACTAAATATGAAAGGTTTATAATCATAACTCCAAAACCAAATATGACATTTGTCTTAAAAAGCCTTCAATATTGAATTTATGTACGTTTTAGCAGAATCAGGTATTTTGGAAAGAATCACAAAAACAAATATTAGATTTTACTGGCCTCATATTGGTCGCACTCAAAATGACAGTTTTTGAAACATAACTCCAAAAATACACATGCAAAATGTCTAATAATGCCTGAAGAAATGCATCTTCGAGAGTTTTCCTGAAAAAAAAAACTTTTGGTAAGGTTTGCAAAAAGAAAATTTGATTTGTTACTCAATTTGACAGTAATGTACTTCGAATCCTGAGATAATGCGAAAAATGCAATAAAAATGCATTCAAACATAATTCCTAATCCAAACGTGCAAAATGTCTAAAAATGCCTGTGATATTGAATACATGTGAGTTTTACTAGATACAGTTGTTTTTCAATGGTTTGCAAATACAAAAATGAGGTTTTACTCAATATGACTGTATACTGTAACACTCAATATGACAGTTATTTAAACATAACTCCTACACCACACATGAAAAATGGCTAATAATGCCTGAAATAATGCATCTTTGGGAGTTTTACTCGAAACATATTCTTTTTTGAATCTTGGAAATGCAAAAAGTAGTTTTTTTAATTAATGTGACTATGATAGTCTTAGGATCCTGAGATAATGCGAAAAAAGCAATAAAAATGTATTCAAACATAACTTCTAAACAACACATGCAAAATGGCTAACAATGCCTAGAGATATGTTTTTTTGTTAGTTGTACTAGAAAAATTATCTTTTGTAAGGTTTGCAAAGACGCAAGTTAGTTTTTTTATTCAATATAACAGTGTAACTGTCATACTAAATATGAAAGGTTTATAATCATAATTCCAAAACCAAATATGACATTTGTCTTAAAAAGCCTTTAATATTAAATTTATGTAAGTTTTAGCAGAATCAGGTATTTTGGAAAGAATCACAAATACAAATATTAGATTTTACTGGCCTCATATTGGTCACACTCAAAATGACAGTTTTTGAAACATAACTCCAAAAATACACATGCAAAATGTCTAATAATGCCTGAAGAAATGCATCTTCGAGAGTTTTCCTGAAAAAAAAAACATTTGGTAAGGTTTGCAAAAACTAAATTTGATTTGTTACTCAATTTGACAGTAATGTACTTAGAATCCTGAGATAATGCGAAAAAAGCAATAAAAATGTATTCAAACATAATTCCTAATCCAAACGTTTAAAATGCCTAAAAATGCCTGCGATATTGAATACATGTGAGTTTTACTAGATACAGTTGTTTTTCAATGGTTTGCCAATACAAAAATGAGGTTTTACTCAATATGACTGTATACTGTAACACTCAATATGACAGTTATTTAAACATAACTCCTACACCACACATGAAAAATGGCTAATAATGCCTGAAATAATGCATCTTTGGGAGTTTTACTCGAAACATATGCTTTTTTAAATCTTGCAAATGCAAAAAGTAGTTTTTTTACTCAATATGACTATAATAGTCTTAGAATCCTGAGATAATGCGAAAAAATATTTGGTTTTGGAGTTATGATTATAAACATTTCATATTTAGTATGAGAGTTACACTGTTATATTGAATAAAAAAACTAACTTGTGTCTTTGCAAACCTTACAAAAGATCATTTTTCTAGTACAACTAACAAAAAAACATATCTGTAGGCATTATTAGCCATTTTGCATGTGTTGTTTAGAAGTTATGTTTGAATACATTTTTATTGCTTTTTTCGCATTATCTCAGGATTCTAAGACTATTATAGTCATATTGAGTAAAAAACTACTTTTTGCATTTGCAATATTTAAAAAAGCATATGTTTCGAGTAAAACTCCCAAAGATGCATTATTTCAGGCATTATTAGCCATTTTTCATGTGTGGTGTAGGAGTTATGTTTAAATAACTGTCATATTGAGTGTTACAGTATACAGTCATATTGAGTAAAACCTCATTTTTGTATTTGCAAACCATTGAAAAACAACTGTATCTAGTAAAACTCACATGTATTCAATATCACAGGCATTTTTAGACATTTTGCACGTTTGGATTAGGAATTATGTTTGAATACATTTTTATTGCTTTTTTCGCATTATCTCAGGATTCTAAGACTATTATAGTCATATTGAGTAAAATACTACTTTTTGCATTTGCAAGATTTAAAAAAGCATATGTTTCGAGTAAAACTCCAAAAGATGCATTATTTCAGGCATTATTAGCCATTTTTCATGTGTGGTGTAGGAGTTATGTTTAAATAACTGTCATATTGAGTGTTACAGTATACAGTCATATTGAGTAAAACCTCATTTTTGTATTTGCAAACCATTGAAAAACAACTGTATCTAGTAAAACTCACATGTATTCAATATCACAGGCATTTTTAGACATTTTGCACGTTTGGATTAGGAATTATGTTTGAATACATTTGTATTGCTTTTTTCGCATTATCTCAGGATTCTAAGTACATTACTGTCAAATTGAGTAACAAATCAAATTTTGTTTTTGCAAACCTTACCAAAAGTTTTTTTTTTTCAGGGAAACTCTCGAAGATGCATTTCTTGGGCATTATTAGACATTTTGCATGTGTATTTTTGGAGTTATGTTTCAAAAACTGTCATTTTGAGTGTGACCAATATGAGGCCAGTAAAATCTAATAGTTGTATTTGTGATTCTTTCCAAAATACCTGATTCTGCTAAAACTCACATAAATTCAATATTAAAGGCTTTTTAAGACAAATGTCATATTTGGTTTTGGAGTTATGATTATAAACCTTTCATATTTAGTATGAGAGTTACACTGTTATATTGAATAAAAAAACTAACTTGTGTCTTTGCAAACCTTACAAAAGATAATTTTTCTAGTACAACTAACAAAAAAACATATCTGTAGGCATTATTAGCCATTTTGCATGTGTTGTTTAGAAGTTATGTTTGAATACATTTTTATTGCTTTTTTCGCATTATCTCAGGATTCTAAGACTATTATAGTCATATTGAGTAAAAAACTACTTTTTGCATTTGCAATATTTAAAAAAGCATATGTTTCGTATAAAACTCCCAAAGATGCATTATTTCAGGCATTATTAGCCATTTTTCATGTGTGGTGTAGGAGTTATGTTTAAATAACTGTCATATTGAGTGTTACAGTATACAGTCATATTGAGTAAAACCTCATTTTTGTATTTGCAAACCATTGAAAAACAACTGTATCTAGTAAAACTCACATGTATTCAATATCACAGGCATTTTTAGACATTTTGCACGTTTGGATTAGGAATTATGTTTGAATACATTTGTATTGCTTTTTTCGCATTATCTCAGGATTCTAAGACTATTATAGTCTTTTTGAGTAAAATACTACTTTTTGCATTTGCAAGATTTAAAAAAGCATATGTTTCGAGTAAAACTCCAAAAGATGCATTATTTCAGGCATTATTAGCCATTTTTTCATGTGTGGTGTAGAAGTTATGTTTAAATAACTGTCATATTGAGTGTTACAGTATGCAGTCATATTGAGTAAAACCTCATTTTTGTATTTGCAAACCATTGAAAAACAACTGTATCTAGTAAAACTCACATGTATTCAATATCACAGGCATTTTTAGACATTTTGCACGTTTGGATTAGGAATTATGTTTGAATACATTTTTATTGCTTTTTTCGCATTATCTCAGGATTCTTAGTACATTACTGTCAAATTGAGTAACAAATCAAATTTTGTTTTTGCAAACCTTACCAAATGTCTTTTTTTTTAAGGAAAACTCTCGAAGATGCATTTCTTCAGGCATTATTAGACATTTTGCATGTGTATTTTTGGAGTTATGTTTCAAAAACTGTCATTTTGAGTGTGACCAATATGAGGCCAGTAAAATCTAATATTTGTATTTGTGATTCTTTCCAAAATACCTGATTCTGCTAAGACTTACATAAATTTAATATTAAAGGCTTTTTAAGACAAATGTCATATTTGGTTTTGGAATTATGATTATAAACCTTTCATATTTAGTATGACAGTTATACTGTTATATTGAATAAAAAAACTAACTTGCGTCTTTGCAAACCTTACAAAAGATAATTTTTCTAGTACAACTAACAAAAAAACATATCTCTAGGCATTGTTAGCCATTTTGCATGTGTTGTTTAGAAGTCATGTTTGAATACATTTTTATTGCTTTTTTCGCATTATCTCAGGATTCTAAGACTATTCTAGTCGTATTGAGTAAAAAACTACTTTTTGCATTTCCAAATTCAAAAAAGCATATGTTTCGAGTAAAACTCCCAAAGATGCATTATTTCAGGCATTATTAGCCATTTTTCTTGTTTGGTGTAGGAGTTATGTTTAAATAACTGTCATATTGAGTGTTACAGTATACAGTCATATTGAGTAAAACCTCATTTTTGTATTTGCAAACCATTGAAAAACAACTGTATCTAGTAAAACTCACATGTATTCAATATCACAGGCATTTTTAGACATTTTGCACGTTTGGATTAGGAATTATGTTTGAATACATTTGTATTGCTTTTTTCGCATTATCTCAGGATTCTAAGTACATTACTGTCAAATTGAGTGACAAATCAAATTTTGTTTTTGCAAACCTTACCAAAAGTTTTTTTTTTTCAGGAAAACTCTCGAAGATGCATTTCTTAGGCATTATTAGACATTTTGCATGTGTATTTTTTTAGTTATGTTTCAAAAACTGTCATTTTGAGTGTGACCAATATGAGGCCAGTAAAATCTAATATTTGTATTTGTGATTCTTTCCAAAATACCTGATTCTGCTAAAACTCACATAAATTCAATATTAAAGGCTTTTTAAGACAAATGTCATATTTGGTTTTGGAGTTATGATTATAAACCTTTCATATTTAGTATGAGAGTTACACTGTTATATTGAATAAAAAAACTAACTTGTGTCTTTGCAAACCTTACAAAAGATAATTTTTCTAGTACAACTAACAAAAAAACATATCTGTAGGCATTATTAGCCATTTTGTATGTGTTGTTTAGAAGTTATGTTTGAATACATTTTTATTGCTTTTTTCGCATTATCTCAGGATTCTAAGACTATTATAGTCATATTGAGTAAAAAAATACTTTTTTCATTTGCAATATTTAAAAAAGCATATGTTTCGAGTAAAACTCCCAAAGATGCATTATTTCAGGCATTATTAGCCATTTTTCATGTGTGGTGTAGGAGTTATGTTTAAATAACTGTCATATTGAGTGTTACAGTATACAGACATATTGAGTAAAATCTCATTTTTTTATTTGCAAACTATAGAAAAAAAACTCACATTTTTCATTACCACAGGCATGTTTAGACATTTTGCCCGTTTGGATTAGGAATTATGTTGGAATACATTTTTATTGCTTTTTTCGCATTATCTCAGGATTCTAAGTACATTACTGTCAAATTTAGTAAAAACATTTTTTTTTTTTTTGCAAACCTTACCAAATATTTTTTTGCAGGAAAACTCTCAAAGATACATTTCTTCAGGCATTATTAGACATTTTGCATTTCTACTTTTGGAGTTATGTTTCAAAATTGTCATTATGAGTGTGACCAATATGAGGCAGGTAAAACCCAATTTTTGTATGTGTGAACCTTTCCAAAATACATGATTCTGCTAAAACTAACATAAATTCAATATTAGAGGCTTTTTTTTAGGAAGATTAAATGTTTGGTTTTGGAGTTATGATTTTAAACCTTTCATATTTAGTATGACAGTTATACTGTTATATTGAACAAAAAAAACTAATTTGTGTCTTTGATAACCTTACAAAAGATAATTTTTCTAGTACATCTAACAAAAATTCATATCTCTCGTCATTATTAGCCATTTTGCATGTGTTGTTTGGAAGTTTCGTTTGAATACAATTGTATTGCTTTTTTTCGCATTATCTCAGAATTCAAAGAACATTATAGTCATATTGAGTAAAAAAATACATTTTACATTTGCAACATTTAAAAAAGCACATGTTTCGAGTAATAATATTTCAGGCATTATTAGTCATTTTTCATGTGTGGTCTAGAAATTATGTTTAAATAACTGTCATATTTAGTGTTACAGTATACATTCATATTGAGTAAAACCTAAATTTGTATTTGCAAACCATAGAAAAACAAGTGTATCTAGTACAACTCACATTTATTGAATATCACAGGCCTTTTTAGACATGTTGCACGTTTGGATTGGGAATTATGTTGGAATACATTTGTATTGCTTTTTTTCGTATTATCTCAGGATTCTAAGTAATTTACAGTCAAATTTAGTAAAAACATACTTTTTGTTTATTCAAACCTTACCAAATGTTTTTTTTTCCAGGAAAACTCTCAAAGATACATTTCTCCAGGCATTATTAGACATTTTGCATGCATATTTTTGGAGTTATGTTTCAAAATTGTCATTTTGAGTGTGATCAATATGAGGCCAGTAAAATCTAATTTTTGTATTTGTGAACTTTTCCAAAATGACTGATTCTTCTAAAACTCACATAGATTCAATATTACAGACTTTTTTTTAGAGAAATTTCTTATATGGTTTTGGAGTTAGGATTATAAAACTTTCATATTTAGTATGACAGTTACACTGTTATATTGAATAAAAAAACTAACTTGTGTCTTTTTGAACCTCACAAAAGATCATGTTTCTAGTACAACTAACGAAAATACATGTCTCTGGGCATTATTAGCCATTTGGCAAGTGTTTTATAGAAGTTATGTTTGAAAACATTTTTATTGCTTTTTTGCATTATCTTAGGATTCTAAGAACATTATAGTCATATTGAGTAGAACAACATTTTTTTGCATTGCAAAGATTTAAAAAAGCAATCGTTTCGAGTAAAACTCTCAAAGATGCATTTCTTCGGGCATTATTAGACATTTTGCATGTGTATTTTTGGAGTTATGTTTCAAAAACTGTCATTTTGAGTGTGACCAATATGAGGCCAGTAAAATCTAATATTTGTACTTGTGATTCTTTCCAAAATACCTGATTTTGGTAAAACTTACATAAATTCAATATTAAAGGCTTTTTAAGACAAATTTCATATTTGGTTTTGGAGTTATGATTATAAACCTTTCATATTTAGTATGACAGTTACACTGTTATATTGAATAAAATAACTAACTTGTGTCTTTGCAAACCTTACAAAAGATCATTTTTCTAGTACAACTAACAAAAAAACATATCTCTAGCGATTATTAGCTATTTTGCATGTGTTGTTTAGAAGTTATGTTTGAATACATTTTTATTGCTTTTTCTCGCATTATCTCAGGATTCTAAGACTATTATAGTCACATTGAGTAAAAAACTACTTTTTGCACTTGCAAGATTTAAAAAAGCATATGTTTCGAGTAAAACTCCCAAAGATGCATTATTTCAGGCATTATTAGCCATTTTTCATGTGTGGTGTAGGAGTTATGTTTAAGTAACTGTCATATTGAGTGTTACAGTATACAGTCGTAATGAATAAAACCTAATTTTTGTATTTGCAAACCATAGAAAAGCAACTGTATCTAGTAAAACTCACATGGATTCAATATCACAGGCATTTTTAGACAATTTGCACGTTTGGATTAGGAATTATGTTGGAATACATTTTTATTGCTCTTTTTGCATTATCTCAGGATTTTAAGTACATTACTGTCAAATTGGGTAAAACATTCCTTTTTGTTTTTGCAAACCTTACAAAATGTTTTTTTTCCAATAAAACTCACAAATATACATTTCTTCAGGCATTTTTTTGTAATTTTGCATGTGTATTTTGGAGATATGGTTCAAAAACTGTCTTATTGAGTGTGACCAATGTGAGAGCAGTAAAACCAAATTTTTGTATTTGTGAACCTTTCCAAAATACCTAATTCAGGTAAAACTCACATAAAGTCAATATTACAGGCTTTTTTAGACAGATTTCATGTTTGGTTTTGGAGTTATGTTTATGAACCTTTCATATTTAGTATGACAGTAATACTGTTATATCGAATAAAAAAAACAAACTTGTATCTTTGAAAACACTGTAAAAATAAATTCTGTAAAAAAACGGTCATTTACATGCAAAATTACAAAAAAATGCCTGAAGAAATGTATCTTTGTGAGTTTTACTGAATAAAAAAACATTTTATAAGGTTTGCAAAAACAAAAAGAAATGTTTTACTCAATTTGACAGTAATGTACTTAAAATCCTGAGATAATGCAAAAAGAGCAATAAAAATGTATTCGAACATAATTCCTAATCCGAACGTGCAAAATGTCTAAAAATGCCTGTGATATTGAATCCATGTGAGTTTTACTAGATATAGTTGATTTTCTATGGTTTGCAAATCCAAAAATTAGGTTTTACTCAATATGACTGTATACTGTAACACTTAATATGACAGTTATTTAAACATAACTCCTACACCACACATTGCTAATAATGCCTGAAATAATGCATCTTTGGGAGTTTTACTCGAAACAATTGCTTTTTTAAATCTGTGCAATGCAAAAAAATGTTGTTTTACTCAATATGACAATAATGTTATAGGAATCCTGAGATAATGCGAAAAAAGCAATAAAAAAGTTTTCAACCACAACTTTTAAACAACACATGCAAAACGGCTAATAATGCCTAGAGTTGTGTATCTTTGTTAGTTGTAGTAGAAAAATTATCTTTTGTAAGGTTCACTGTAAAAAAAAAAATCCAATTTTTATGGTTAGTTTACTCTAAATTTCTACTGTAATTTTTCAATTTTTTTTAGATATGTTATAAAACTGTAGAATTCATGACATTATCTGTAAATAAACAAACCGCCTGTTATTTTGAATAATATACCAGTAATGACGAACTATGTATATTCCTATTTTTTTACAGAAAAATACCAAATTAATTATACATATTATTTTCTGTTTTCTCAAATTACTTTCAATTTCATGTAAAATTACAGTAATTAACTTTAATTAAATATGTAGCTTGTTATATAAAAGTATTTGTCCATACTAACAATCTAAAAGTTTTATGTGTAATTTTAAGGGAAATCAATTTTTTTTAATATTTATGTGTATTTTCACATTCAAGGCAAAAAATATATGTTGCCTCTTATAAAAGGTTTATGCTCAAACTAACTATTACATTTTTTTTCCCTGTAATATGACATACATGAATGACTGCAAGACATACTTAATCAACAGTCAACAGCCTTACAGATCACACTGACGGTGGCCGTACAAACGACTTTAACAATGTTACAAATATGCGCCTGCGATGAGGTGGCGACTTGTCCAGGGTGTACCCCACCTTCCGCCCGATTGTAGCTGAGATAGGTGCCAGCGCCCCCCGCGACCCCAAAAGGGAATAAGCGGTAGAAAATGGATGGATGGACAAATATGCGCCACACAGTGGAGCCACATCAAACAAGACAAACATGACAAACACATTTCAGGAGAATATCGTCACCGTAACACAACATTAACACAACAGAAACAATTCCTAGAATTCCATGTGATACAATATACACCCCCACCACCAAACCCCGCCCAGCTCAACCAACGCACGGAGGGGGGCGGTGATGTTTTGGGGCACGGGGTTGGGTGGTAGCGGGATTGTAGCCCGGAAGAGTCAGCGCTGCTAGGGGTTCTGGGTATTTGTTATGTTGTGTTTATGTTTTATTACAGTGAGGATGTTTTCCTGAAATGTGTTTATCATTCTTGTTCGATGTGGGTTCACAGTGTGGTGCATATTTGTAACAGTGTTAAAGTTGTTTGTACAGCCACCGTCAGTGTGACCTGTGTGGCTGTTGGCCAAGTATATCTTGCAGTCGCTTTTCAAATGAACGACAAAACCGTGCTCATCACATGCTTCAAATGGCACGCTGATGATTTGGTGAATGAGCGTTCAATAAAACCCACCACGGTATTACGTGTCATATTCGCCCGGCCAAGCTTTGAGTCAACCCTACATGAGGGTCAGTGAAATTCTCGTGGTGAAATGATAGGAATGGTAAGTATGTAGCTAGGGTGGGATAGCCAATCATGAAAGGTTAACCTACTTTGTTTCAATTTCCTTCATCCAGTGGCCCCCTGCTAAAGTCAATGAGACACCCCTGATCCTAACAATTCAGAAAAAATCTGTTGAACAATGGTATTTTTTTGTGGGACCGCCAGCATTGTCACTTCACTAAAGGTGGTTAATCGTAATAATTTGGAAAAACTCTGAAGAATAAAGGTTTTTTTTTCTGCGGAACTGTTTGCATCGTCACTTTATTAAAGGTGGTTGATCTTAATAATTTAGTAGAAATCTGTAAAATTACGATATTTCTCCCCAAAACGTTTCATGAAAAGTTTTGTAAATATAATGTTTTTGATCATTATTTGGTTTACAATGTTTTACTTTAATTTTATGGTTTTTGTTTGGCAGCCGTAGCTGCCTGTAAATGCCCGTTTTTTTACAGAATGTATTTTTACAGTGTTTGCAAAGATACAATTTTTTTTATTTAATATAACAGTATAACTGTCATACTAAATATGAAAGGTTCATAAACATAACTCCAAAACCAAACATGAAATCTGTCTAAAAAAGCCTGTAATATTGACTTTATGTGAGTTTTACCTGAATTAAGTATTTTGGAAAGGTTCACAAATACAAAAATTTGGTTTTACTGGCCATATATTGGTCACACTGAATAAGACAGTTTTTGAACCATATCTCCAAAAATACACATGCAAAATTACAAAAAAATGCCTGAAGAAATGTATCTTTGTGAGTTTTACTGGAAAAAAAAACATTTTGTAAGGTTTGTAAAAACAAAAAGAAATGTTTTGTAATGTTAATGTAATTTTAAGGTAAATTATTATTTTTTAATATTCATGTGTATTTTCACATTCAAGGCAAAAAATATATGTAGTCTCTTATAAAAGGTTTATGCTCAAACTAACATTTACATTTTTTTCCCTGTAATATGACATACATGAGTGACTGCAAGACATACTTAATCAACAGTCAACAGCCTTACATATCACACTGACGGTGGCCGTACAAACAACTTTAACAATGTAACAAATATGCGCCACATTGTGCAGCCACATCAAACAAGAATGACAAACACATTTCAAGAGAACATCTTCACCGTAACACAACATTAACACAACAGAAACAAAACCCAGAATTCCATGTGTTACAATATACACCCCCACCACCGAAACCCGCCCACCTCAACCAACGCATGGAGGGGGGCGGTGATGTTTTGGGGCGCGGGGTTGGGTGTTAGCAGGGGTGTAACCCGGAAGAATCAGCGCTGCATGGGCTTGTGGGTATGTGTTATGTTATGTTGTGTTTATTTTTTGTTACAGTGAGGGTGTTTTCCTGAAATGTGTTTATCATTCTTGTTCGATGTGGATTCACAGTGTGGTGCATATTTTGTAACAGTGTTAAAGTTGTTTGTACAGCCACCAGCAGTGTGACCTGTGTGGCTGTTGACCAAGTATGTTTTGCAGTCACTATCACGTGCATGGCAATACCATGCACATCACACTCATCAGTAGGCATGCTGATGATTTGGTGAATGAGCGTATAAAAAGTCAACCGGCCAGACTTTGGGTCAATCCTACATGACGTTCAGTAACACTCTCACAGTGAAATGGTAGGATCGGTAAGTATGTTGCTAGGGTGGGGTAGCCATTCATGCAAGGTGAATCCACTTTGCATCAAGTTCCTGCATCCAGTGGCCCCCCGCTAAAGTCAATGAGACAACCCTGATCCTAACAATTCAGAAAAAATCTGTAAAACAATGGCATTTTTCTGTGGAACCGCCAGCATTGTCACTTCACTAAAAGTGGTTGATCGTAATAATTTGGAAAAACTCTTTAGAATAAAGGTATTTTTCTGCAGAACTGTTTGCATCGTCACTTTATTAAAGGTGGTTGATCTTAATAATTTAGTAAAAATCTGTAAAATTACGATATTTCACCCCAAAACGTTTCATGAAAATTTCTGTAAATATAATATTTTTGATCATTATTTGGTTTACAATGTTTTACTTTAGTTTTATGGTTTTTGTTTGGCAGCCGTAGCTGCCAGTAAATGACCGTTTTTTTACAAAATTAATTTTTACAGTGTTTGCAAAGATAAAAGTTTGTTTTTTTATTCAATAAACATTAAAACTGTCATACTAAATATGAAAGGTTAATAAACATAACTCCAAAACCAAACATGAAATCTGTCTAAAAAAGCCTGTAATATTGACTTTATGTGAGTTTTACCTGAATTAGGTATTTTGGAAAGGTTCACAAATACAAAAATTTGGTTTTACTGGCCTCACATTGGTCACACTCAATAAGACAGTTTTTGAACCATATCTCCAAAAATACACATGCAAAATTACAAAAAAATGCCTGAAGAAATGTATATTTGTGAGTTTTACTGGAAAAAAAACATTTTGTAAGGTTTGCAAAAACAAAAAGAAATGTTCTACTCAATTTGACAGTAATGTACTTAAAATCCTGAGATAATGCAAAAAGAGCAATAAAAATGTATTCCAACATAATTCCTAATCCAAACGTGCAAAATGTCTAAAAATGCCTGTGATATTGAATCCATGTGAGTTTTACTAGATATAGTGGATTTTCTATGGCTTGCAAATCCAAAAATTAAGTTTTACTCAATATGACTGTATACTGTAACACTCAATATGACAGTTATTTAAAAATAACTCCTACACCACACATGGCTAATAATGCCTGAAATAATGCATCTTTGGGAGTTTTACTCGAAACAATTGCTTTTTTAAATCTGTGCAATGCAAAAAATTGTTGTTTTACTCAATATGACAATAATGTTATTGGAATCCTGAGATAATGCGAAAAAAGCAATAAAAAAGTTTTCAAACACAACTTTTAAACAACACATGCAAAACGGCTAATAATGCCTAGAGTTGTGTATCTTTGTTAGTTGTAGTAGAAAAATGATCTTTTGTAAGGTTCACTGTAAAAAAAAAAAATCTAATTTTTATGGTTAGTTTACTCTAAATTTCTACTGTAATTTTTCAATTTTTTTAGATAGGTTATAAAACCGTAGAATTCATGACATTATCTGTAAATAAACAAACCGCCTGTTATTTTGAATAATATACCAGTCGACGAACTATGTATATTCCTATTTTTTTTACAGAAAAATACCAAATTAATTATACATATTATTTTCTGTTTTCTCAAGTTACTTTCAATTTCATGTAAAATTACAGTAATTAGCTTTAATTAAAAATGTAGCTTGTTATATAAAAGTATTTGTCCATACTAACAATCTAAAAGTTTTATATGTAATTTTAAGGTAAATCAAATTTTTTAAATATTTATGTGTATTTTCACATTCAAGGCGAAAAATATATGTAGCCTCTTATAAAAGGTGTATGCTCAAACTAACTATTACATTTTTTTCCCTGTAATATGACATACATGAATGACTGCAAGACATACTTAATCAACAGTCAACAGCCGTACAGATCATACTGACGGTGGCCGTATAAACAACTTTAACAATGTTACAAATATGCGCCACACTGTGGAGCCACATCAATCAAGACTGACAAACACATTTCAGGAGAACATCGTCACCGTAACACAACATTAACACAACAGAAACAATTCCTAGAATTCCATGTGTTACAATATACACCCCCACCACCTAACCCCGCCCAGCTCGACCAACGCACGGAGGGGGGCGGTGATGTTTTTGGGTACGGGGTTGGGTGGTAGCGGGATTGTAGCCCGGAAGAGTCAGCGCAGCTTGGGCTTCTGGTTATTTTCTATGTTGTGTTTATGTTTTATTACAGTGAGGATGTTTTCCTGAAATGTGTTTATCATTCTTGTTCGATGTGGGTTCACAGTGTGGTGCATATTTGTAACAGTGTTAAAGTTGTTTGTACAGCCACCGTCAGTGTGACCTGTGTGGCTGTTGACCAAGTATATCTTGCAGTCACTATCATATGCACAACAATACCGTGCACATCACATGTCTCAATTGGCACGCTTACGATTTGGTGAATGAGCGTACAAAAAAGCCCACCGCGGTATTACTTGTCATATTCGCCCGGCCAAGCTTTGAGTCAATCCTATATGAGGGTAGTGAAATTATCGGGGTGAAATGGTGGGATTGGTAAGTATGTTGCTAGGTTGGGATAGCGATTCATGCAAGGTTAACCCACTTTGTATCAATTTCCTGCATCCAGTGGCCCACCGGTAAAGTGAATGAGACACCCCTGATCCTAACAATTCAGAAAAAATCTGTTAAACAATGGTATTTTTCTGTGGAACCGCCAGCTTTGTCACTTCACTAAAGGTGATTGATCGTAATAATTTGGAAAAACTCTTTAGAATAAAGGTATTTTTCTGCAGAACTGTTTTTGTATGTGTGATCCTTTCCAAAATACCTGATTCCGGTCAAACTCACATAAATTCAATATTACAGGCTTTTCAAGACAAATTTCATGTTTGGTTTTGGAGTTATGATTATAAACCTTTCATATTTAGTACTGTTATATTCAATAAATAAACTAACTTGTGTCTTTGTGAACCTCACAAAAGATGATTTTTCTAGTACAACTAACAAAAATACATATATCTTGGCATTATCAGCCATTTTCCATGTGTTGTTTAGAAGTTATGCTTGAATGCATTTTTATTGCTTTTTTCGCATTATCTCAGGATTGTAAGACTATTATAGTCTTATTGAGTAAAAAACTTTTTTTTGCATTTGCAAGATTTAAAAAAGCATATGTTTCGAATAAAACTCCCAAAGATGCATTATTTCAGGGATTATTAGCCATTTTTCATGTGTGGTGTAGGAGTTATGTTTAAATAACTGTCATATTGAGTGTTACAGTATACAGTCATATTGAGTAAAACCTCATTTTTTTATTTGCAAACCATAGAAAAACAGCTGTATCTAGTAAAACTCACATGTATTCAATATCACAGGCATTTTTAGACATTTTGCACGTTTGGTTTAGGAATTATGTTGGAATACGTTTTTATTGCTTTTTTCGCATTATCTCAGGATTCTAAGTACATTACTGTCAAATTGAGTAAAAAAAATACTTTTTGTTTTTGCAAACCTACCAAAAATTTTTTTTCTGGAAAACTCTCAAAGATGCATTTCTTCAGGCATTATTAGACATTTTGCATGTGTATTTTTGGAGTTATGTTTCAAAAACTGACATTTTGAGTTTGACAAACCTGATTTTTGACAAAACCTGATTTTTGTATTTGTGATCCTTTCCAAAATACCTGATTCCGGTAAAACTCAAATAAATTCAATATTACAGGCTTTTCAAGACAAATTTCATGTTTGGTTTTGGAGTTATGATTATAAACCTTTCATATTTAGTACTGTTTTATTGAATAAAAAAACTAACTTGTGTCTTTGTGAACCTCACAAAAGATGATTTTTCTAGTACAACTAACAAAAATACATATATCTTGGCATTAGTAGCCATTTTCCATGAGTTGTTTAGAAGTTATGCTTGAATGCATTTTTATTGCTTTTTTCGCATTATCTCAGGATTGTAAGACTATTATAGTCTTATTGAGTAAAAAACAACTTTTTGCATTTGCAAGATTTAAAAAAGCATATGTTTCGAATAAAACTCCCAAAGATGCATTATTTCAGGCATTATTAGCCATTTTTCATGTGTGGTGTAGGAGTTATGTTTAAATAACTGTCATATTGAGTGTTACAGTATACAGTCATATTGAGTAAAACCTCATTTTTGTATTTGCAAACCATAGAAAAACAACGGTATCTAGTAAAACTCACATGTATTCAATATCACAGGCATTTTTAGACATTTTGCATGTGTATTTTTGGAGTTATGTTTCAAAAACTGACATTTTGAGTTTGACAAACCTGATTTTTGTATGTGTGATCCTTTCCAAAATACCTGATTCCGGTCAAACTCACATAAATTCAATATTACAGGCTTTTCAAGACAAATTTCATGTTTGGTTTTGGAGTTATGATTATAAACCTTTCATATTTAGTAATGTTATATTGAATAAATAAACTAACTTGTGTCTTTGTGAACCTCACAAAAGATGATTTTTCTAGTACAACTAACAAAAATACATATATCTTGGCATTATCAGCCATTTTCCATGTGTTGTTTAGAAGTTATGCTTGAATGCATTTTTATTGCTTTTTTCGCATTATCTCAGGATTGTAAGACTATTATAGTCTTATTGAGTAAAAAACTACTTTTTGCATTTGCAAGATTTAAAAAAGCATATGTTTCGAATAAAACTCCCAAAGATGCATTATTTCAGGCATTATTAGCCATTTTTCATGTGTGGTGTAGGAGTTATGTTTAAATAACTGTCATATTGAGTGTTACAGTATACAGTCATATTGAGTAAAACCTCATTTTTGTGTTTGCAAACCATAGAAAAACAACTGTATCTAGTAAAACTCACATGTATTCAATATCACAGGCATTTTTAGACATTTTGCATGTGTATTTTTGGGGTTATGTTTCAAAAACTGACATTTTGAGTTTGACAAACCTGATTTTTGACAAAACCTGATTTTTGTATTTGTGATTCTTTCCAAAATACCTTCCAGTAAAACTCACATACATTCAATATTACAGGCTTTTCAAGACAAATTTCATGTTTGGTTCTGGAGTTATGATTATAAACCTTTCATATTAAGTACTGTTATATTGAATAAAAAAACTAACTTGTGTCTTTGTGAACCTCACAAAAGATGATTTTTCTAGTACAACTAACAAAAATACATATATCTTGGCATTAGTAGCCATTTTCCATGTGTTGTTTAGAAGTTATGCTTGAATACATTTTTATTGCTTTTTTTGCATTATCTCAGGATTGTAAGACTATTCCAGTCATATTGAGTAAAAAACTACTTTTTGCATTTGCAAGATTTAAAAAAGCATATGTTTCGAATAAAACTCCCAAAGATGCATTATTTCAGGGATTATTAGCCATTTTTCATGTGTGGTGTAGGAGTTATGTTTAAATAACTGTCATATTGAGTTTTACAGTATACAGTCATATTGAGTAAAACCTCAATTTTGTATTTGCAAACCATAGAAAAACAACTGTATCTAGTAAAACTCACATGTATTCAATATCACAGGCATTTTTAGACATTTTGCATGTGTATTTTTGGAGTTATGTTTCAAAAACTGACATTTTGAGTTTGACCAACCTGATTTTTGACAAAACCTGATTTTTGTATTTGTGATCCTTTCCAAAATACCTGATTCCGGTAAAACTCACATACATTCAATATTACAGGCTTTTCAAGACAAATTTCATGTTTGGTTCTGGAGTTATGATTATAAACCTTTCATATTAAGTACTGTTATATTGAATAAAAAAACTAACTTGTGTCTTTGTGAACCTCACAAAAGATGATTTTTCTAGTACAACTAACAAAAATACATATATCTTGGCATTAGTAGCCATTTTCCATGTGTTGTTTAGAAGTTATGCTTGAATACATTTTTATTGCTTTTTTCGCATTATCTCAGGATTGTAAGACTATTCCAGTCATATTGAGTAAAAAACTACTTTTTGCATTTGCAAGATTTAAAAAAGCATATGTTTCGAATAAAACTCCCAAAGATGCATTATTTCAGGGATTATTAGCCATTTTTCATGTGTGGTGTAGGAGTTATGTTTAAATAACTGTCATATTGAGTTTTACAGTATACAGTCATATTGAGTAAAACCTCAATTTTGTATTTGCAAACCATAGAAAAACAACTGTATGTAGTAAAACTCACATGTATTCAATATCACAGGCATTTTTAGACATTTTGCATGTGTATTTTTGGAGTTATGTTTCAAAAACTGACATTTTGAGTTTGACAAACCTGATTTTTGACAAAACCTGATTTTTGTATTTGTGATCTTTTCCAAAATACCTGATTCCGGTCAAACTCACATAAATTCAATATTACAGGCTTTTCAAGACAAATTTCATGTTTGGTTTTGGAGTTATGATTATAAACCTTTCATATTTAGTACTGTTATATTGAATAAAAAAACTAACTTGTGCCTTTGTGAACCTCACAAAAGATAATTTTTCTAGTACAACTAACAAAAATACATATATCTTGGCATTAGTAGCCATTTTCCGTGTGTTGTTTAGAAGTTATGCTTGAATGCATTTTTATTGCTTTTTTCGCATTATCTCAGGATTGTAAGACTATTATAGTCTTAGTGAGTAAAAAACTACTTTTTGCATTTGCAAGATTTAAAAAAGCATATGTTTCGAATAAAACTCCCAAAGATGCATTATTTCAGGCATTATTAGCCATTTTTTATGTGTGGTGTAGGAGTTATGTTTAAATAACTGTCATATTGAGTGTTACAGTATACAGTCATATTGAGTAAAACCTCATTTTTTTATTTGCAAACCATAGAAAAACAGCTGTATCTAGTAAAACTCACATGTATTCAATATCACAGGCATTTTTAGACATTTTGCACGTTTGGATTAGGAATTATGTTGGAATACGTTTTTATTGCTTTTTTCGCATTATCTCAGGATTCTAAGTACATTACTGTCAAATTGAGTAAAAAAAATACTTTTTGTTTTTGCAAACCTACCAAAAAATTTTTTTCTGGAAAACTCTCAAAGATGCATTTCTTCAGGCATTATTAGACATTTTGCATGTGTATTTTTGGAGTTATGTTTCAAAAACTGACATTTTGAGTTTGACAAACCTGATTTTTGACAAAACCTGATTTTTGTATTTGTGATCCTTTCCAAAATACCTGATTCCGGTAAAACTCACATAAATTCAATATTACAGGCTTTTCAAGACAAATTTCATGTTTGGTTTTGGAGTTATGATTATAAACCTTTCATATTTAGTACTGTTATATTGAATAAAAAAAACTAACTTGTGTCTTTGTGAACCTCACAAAAGATAATTTTTCTAGTACAACTAACAAAAATACATATATCTTGGCATTAGTAGCCATTTTCCATGAGTTGTTTAGAAGTTATGCTTGAATGCATTTTTATTGCTTTTTTCGCATTATCTCAGGATTGTAAGACTATTATAGTCTTATTGAGTAAAAAACTACTTTTTGCATTTGCAAGATTTAAAAAAGCATATGTTTCGAATAAAACTCCCAAAGATGCATTATTTCAGGCATTATTAGCCATTTTTCATGTGTGGTGTAGGAGTTATGTTTAAATAACTGTCATATTGAGTGTTACAGTATACAGTCATATTGAGTAAAACCTCATTTTTGTATTTGCAAACCATAGAAAAACAACTGTATCTAGTAAAACTCACATGTATTCAATATCACAGGCATTTTTAGACATTTTGCATGTGTATTTTTGGAGTTATGTTTCAAAAACTGACATTTTGAGTTTGACAAACCTGATTTTTGACAAAACCTGATTTTTGTATTTGTGATCCTTTCCAAAATACCTGATTCCGGTCAAACTCACATAAATTCAATATTACAGGCTTTTCAAGACAAATTTCATGTTTGGTTTTGGAGTTATGATTATAAACCTTTCATATTTAGTACTGTTATATTGAATAAAAAAACTAACTTGTGTCTTTGTGAACCTCACAAAAGATGATTTTTCTAGTACAACTAACAAAAATACATATATCTTGGCAATAGTAGCCATTTTCCATGTGTTGTTTAGAAGTTATGCTTGAATGCATTTTTATTGCTTTTTTCGCATTATCTCAGGATTGTTAGACTATTCTAGTCATATTGAGTAAAAAAATACTTTTTGCATTTGCAAGATTTAAAAAAGCATATGTTTCGAATAAAACTCACAAAGATGCATTATTTCAGGCATTATTAGCCATTTTTCATGTGTGGTGTAGGAGTTATGTTTAAATAACTGTCATATTGAGTGTTACAGTATACAGTCATATTGAGTAAAACCTCATTTTTGTATTTGCAAACCATAGAAAAACAGCTGTATCTAGTAAAACTCACATTTAGTCAATATCAGAGGCATTTTTAGACATTTTGCACGTTTGGATTAGGAATTATGTTGGAATACATTTTTATTGCTTTTTTCGCATTATCTCAGGAGTCTAGGTACATTACTGTCAAATTTAGTAAAAAAATAACTTTTTGTTTTTGCAAACCCTACCAAAAGTTTTTTTTCTGGAAAACTCTCAAAGATGCATTTCTTCAGGCATTATTAGCCATTTTTTATGTGTGGTGTAGGAGTTATGTTTATATAACTGTCATATTGAGTGTTACAGTATAGAGTCATATTGAGTAAAACCTCATTTTTGTATTTGCAAACCATAGAAAAACAGCTGTATCTAGTAAAACTCACATGTATTCAATATCACAGGCATGTTTAGACATTTTGCACGTTTGGATTAGGAATTATGTTGGAATACATTTTTATTGCTTTTTTCGCATTATCTCAGGAGTCTAGGTACATTACTGTCAAATTGAGTAAAAACATTACTTTTTGTTTTTGCAAACCCTACCAAATGTTTTTTTTTCTGGAAAACTCTCAAAGATGCATTTCTTCAGGCATTATTAGACATTTTGCATGTGTATTTTTGGAGTTATGTTTCAAAAACTGACATTTTGAGTTTGACAAACCTGATTTTTGACAAAAAACTGATTTTTGTATTTGTGATCCTTTCCAAAATACCTGATTCCGGTAAAACTCACATAAATTCAACATCACAGGCTTTTCAAGACAAATTTCATGTTTGGTTTTGGAGTTATGATTATAAACCTTTCATATTTAGTACTGTTATATTGAATAAAACAACTAACTTGTGTCTTTGTGAACCTCACAAAAGATGATTTTTCTAGTACAACTAACAAAAATACATATATCTTGGCATTAGTAGCCATTTTCCATGAGTTGTTTAGAAGTTAGGCTTGAATGCATTTTTATTGCTTTTTTCGCATTATCTCAGGATTGTAAGACTATTATAGTCTTATTGAGTAAAAAACTACTTTTTGCATTTGCAAGATTTAAAAAAGCATATGTTTCGAATAAAACTCCCAAAGATGCATTATTTCAGGCATTATTAGCCATTTTTCATGTGTGGTGTAGGAGTTATGTTTAAATAACTGTCATATTGAGTGTTACAGTATACAGTCATATTGAGTAAAACCTCATTTTTGTATTTGCAAACCATAGAAAAACAACTGTATCTAGTAAAACTCACATGTATTCAATATCACAGGCATTTTTAGACATTTTGCATGTGTATTTTTGGAGTTATGTTTCAAAAACTGACATTTTGAGTTTGACAAACCTGATTTTTGTATGTGTGATCCTTTCCAAAATACCTGATTCCGGTCAAACTCACATAAATTCAATATTACAGGCTTTTCAAGACAAATTTCATGTTTGGTTTTGGAGTTATGATTATAAACCTTTCATATTTAGTAATGTTATATTGAATAAATAAACTAACTTGTGTCTTTGTGAACCTCACAAAAGATGATTTTTCTAGTACAACTAACAAAAATACATATATCTTGGCATTATCAGCCATTTTCCATGTGTTGTTTAGAAGTTATGCTTGAATGCATTTTTATTGCTTTTTTCGCATTATCTCAGGATTGTAAGACTATTATAGTCTTATTGAGTAAAAAACTACTTTTTGCATTTGCAAGATTTAAAAAAGCATATGTTTCGAATAAAACTACCAAAGATGCATTATTTCAGGCATTATTAGCCATTTTTCATGTGTGGTGTAGGAGTTATGTTTAAATAACTGTCATATTGAGTGTTACAGTATACAGTCATATTGAGTAAAACCTCATTTTTGTGTTTGCAAACCATAGAAAAACAACTGTATCTAGTAAAACTCACATGTATTCAATATCACAGGCATTTTTAGACATTTTGCATGTGTATTTTTGGGGTTATGTTTCAAAAACTGACATTTTGAGTTTGACAAACCTGATTTTTGACAAAACCTGATTTTTGTATTTGTGATTCTTTCCAAAATATCTTCCAGTAAAACTCACATACATTCAATATTACAGGCTTTTCAAGACAAATTTCATGTTTGGTTCTGGAGTTATGATTATAAACCTTTCATATTAAGTACTGTTATATTGAATAAAAAAACTAACTTGTGTCTTTGTGAACCTCACAAAAGATGATTTTTCTAGTACAACTAACAAAAATACATATATCTTGGCATTAGTAGCCATTTTCCATGTGTTGTTTAGAAGTTATGCTTGAATACATTTTTATTGCTTTTTTCGCATTATCTCAGGATTGTAAGACTATTCCAGTCATATTGAGTAAAAAACTACTTTTTGCATTTGCAAGATTTAAAAAAGCATATGTTTCGAATAAAACTCCCAAAGATGCATTATTTCAGGGATTATTAGCCATTTTTCATGTGTGGTGTAGGAGTTATGTTTAAATAACTGTCATATTGAGTTTTACAGTATACAGTCATATTGAGTAAAACCTCAATTTTGTATTTGCAAACCATAGAAAAACAACTGTATCTAGTAAAACTCACATGTATTCAATATCACAGGCATTTTTAGACATTTTGCATGTGTATTTTTGGAGTTATGTTTCAAAAACTGACATTTTGAGTTTGACAAACCTGATTTTTGACAAAACCTGATTTTTGTATTTGTGATCCTTTCCAAAATACCTGATTCCGGTAAAACTCACATACATTCAATATTACAGGCTTTTCAAGACAAATTTCATGTTTGGTTCTGGAGTTATGATTATAAACCTTTCATATTAAGTACTGTTATATTGAATAAAAAAACTAACTTGTGTCTTTGTGAACCTCACAAAAGATGATTTTTCTAGTACAACTAACAAAAATACATATATCTTGGCATTAGTAGCCATTTTCCATGTGTTGTTTAGAAGTTATGCTTGAATACATTTTTATTGCTTTTTTCGCATTATCTCAGGATTGTAAGACTATTCCAGTCATATTGAGTAAAAAACTACTTTTTGCATTTGCAAGATTTAAAAAAGCATATGTTTCGAATAAAACTCCCAAAGATGCATTATTTCAGGGATTATTAGCCATTTTTCATGTGTGGTGTAGGAGTTATGTTTAAATAACTGTCATATTGAGTTTTACAGTATACAGTCATATTGAGTAAAACCTCATTTTTGTGTTTGCAAACCATAGAAAAACAACTGTATCTAGTAAAACTCACATGTATTCAATATCACAGGCATTTTTAGACTTTTTGCATGTGTATTTTTGGAGTTATGTTTCAAAAACTGACATTTTGAGTTTGACAAACCTGATTTTTGACAAAACCTGATTTTTGTATTTGTGATCCTTTCCAAAATACCTGATTCCGGTAAAACTCATATAAATTCAATATTACAGGCTTTTCAAGACAAATTTCATGTTTGGTTTTGGAGTTATGATTATAAACCTTTCATATTTAGTACTGTTATATTGAATAAAAAAACTAACTTGTGCCTTTGTGAACCTCACAAAAGATGATTTTTCTAGTACAACTAACAAAAATACATATATCTTGGCATTAGTAGCCATTTTCCATGTGTTGTTTAGAAGTTATGCTTGAATACATTTTTATTGCTTTTTTCGCATTATCTCAGGATTGTAAGACTATTATAGTCATATTGAGTAAAAAACTACTTTTTGCATTTGCAAGATTTAAAAAAGCATATGTTTCGAATAAAACTCCCAAAGATGCATTATTTCAGGCATTATTGGACATTTTTCATGTGTGGTGTAGGAGTTATGTTTAAATAACTGTCATATTGAGTGTTACAGTATACAGTCATATTGAGTAAAACCTCATTTTTGTATTTGCAAACCATAGAAAAACAACTGTATCTAGTAAAACTCACATGTATTCAATGTCACAGGCATTTTTAGACATTTTGCAAGTTTGGATTAGGAATTATGTTGGAATACGTTTTTATTGCTTTTTTCGCATTATCTCAGGATTCTAAGTACATTACTGTCAAATTGAGTAAAAAAAATACTTTTTGTTTTTGCAAACCTACCAAAAGTTTTTTTTTTCTGGAAAACTCTCAAAGATGCATTTCTTCAGGCATTATTAGACATTTTGCATGTGTATTTTTGGAGTTATGTTTCAAAAACTGACATTTTGAGTTTGACAAACCTGATTTTTGACAAAACCTGATTTTTGTATTTGTGATCCTTTCCAAAATACCTGATTCCGGTAAAACTCACATAAATTCAATATTACAGGCTTTTCAAGAAAAATTTCATGTTTGGTTTTGGAGTTATGATTATAAACCTTTCATATTTAGTACTGTTATATTGAATAAAAAAACTAACTTGTGCCTTTGTGAACCTCACAAAAGATGATTTTTCTAGTACAACTAACAAAAATACATATATCTTGGCATTAGTAGCCATTTTCCATGTGTTGTTTAGAAGTTATGCTTGAATGCATTTTTATTGCTTTGTTCGCATTATCTCAGGATTGTAAGACTATTATAGTCTTAGTGAGTAAAAAACTACTTTTTGCATTTGCAAGATTTAAAAAAGCATATGTTTCGAATAAAACTCCCAAAGATGCATTATTTCAGGCATTATTAGCCATTTTTCATGTGTGGTGTAGGAGTTATGTTTAAATAACTGTCATATTGAGTGTTACAGTATACAGTCATATTGAGTAAAACCTCATTTTTGTATTTGCAAACCATAACAACTGTATCCAGTAAAACTCACATGTATTCAATATCACAGGCATTTTTAGACATTTTGCACGTTTGGATTAGGAATTATGTTGGAATACATTTTTATTGCTTTTTTCGCATTATCTCAGGAGTCTAGGTACATTACTGTCAAATTTAGTAAAAAAATAACTTTTTGTTTTTGCAAACCCTACCAAAAGTTTTTTTTCTGGAAAACTCTCAAAGATGCATTTCTTCAGGCATTATTAGCCATTTTTTTTGTGTGGTGTAGGAGTTATGTTTATATAACTGTCATATTGAGTGTTACAGTATAGAGTCATATTGAGTAAAACCTCATTTTTGTATTTGCAAACCATAGAAAAACAGCTGTATCTAGTAAAACTCACATGTATTCAATATCACAGGCATTTTTAGACATTTTGCACGTTTGGATTAGGAATTATGTTGGAATACATTTTTATTGCTTTTTTCGCATTATCTCAGGAGTCTAGGTACATTACTGTCAAATTGAGTAAAAAAATTACTTTTTGTTTTTGCAAACCCTACCAAATGTTTTTTTTTCTGGAAAACTCTCAAAGATGCATTTCTTCAGGCATTATTAGACATTTTGCATGTGTATTTTTGGAGTTATGTTTCAAAAACTGACATTTTGAGTTTGACAAACCTGATTTTTGACAAAAACCTGATTTTTGTATTTGTGATCCTTTCCATAATACCTGATTCCGGTAAAATTCACTATGCATTATTAGCCATTTTGCATGTGTTGTTTAGAAGTTATGTGTGAATACATTTTTATTGCTTTTTTTGCATTATCTCAGGATTCTAAGACTATTATAGTCATATTGAGTAAAAAACTACTTTTTGCATTTGCAAGATTTAAAAAAGCATTATTTTCGAGTAAAACTCCCAAAGATGCATTATTTCAGGCATTATTAGCCATTTTTCATGTGTGGTGTAGGAGTTATGTTTAAATAACTGTCATATTGAGTGTTGCAGTATACAGTCATATTGAGTAAAACCTCATTTTTGTATTTGCAAACCATTGAAAAACAACTGTATCTATTAAAACTCACATGTATTCAATATCACAGGCATTTTTAGACATTTTGCACGTTTGGATTAGGAATTATGTTTGAATACATTTTTATTGCTTTTTTCGCATTATCTCAGGATTTTAAGTACATTACTGTCAAATTGAGTAACAAATCAAATTTGGTTTTTGCAAACCTTACCAGATGTTTTTTTTTTCAGGAAAACTCTCGAAGATGCATTTCTTCAGGCATTATTAGACATGTTGTATGTGTATTTTTGGAGTTATGTTTCAAAAACTGTCATTTTGAGTGTGACCAATATGAGGCCAGTAAAATCTAATATTTGTATTTGTGATTCATTCCAAAATACCTGATTCTGCTAAAACTTACATAAATTCAATATTAAAGGCTTTTTAAGACAAATGTCATATTTGGTTTTGGAGTTATGATTGTAAACCTTTCATATTTAGTATGACAGTTACACTGTTATATTGAATAAAAAAACTAACTTGTGTCTTTGCAAACCTTACAAAAGATAATTTTTCTAGTACAACTAACAAAAAAACATCTCTAGGCATTATTAGCCATTTTGTATGTGTTGTTTAGAAGTTATGTTTGAATACATTTTTATTGCTTTTTTCGCATTATCTCAGGATTCTAAGACTATTATAGTCATATTGAGTAAAAAACTACTTTTTGCATTTGCAAGATTTAAAAAAGCATATGTTTCGAGTAAAACTCCCAAAGATGCGTTATTTCAGGCATTATTAGCCATTTTTCATGTGTGGTGTAGGAGTTATGTTTAAATAACTGTCATATTGAGTGTTACAGTATACAGTCATAATGAGTAAAACCTCATTTTTGTATTGGCAAACCATTGAAAAACAACTGTATCTAGAAAAACTCACATGTATTCAATATCACAGGCATTTTTAGACATTTTGCACGTTTGGATTAGGAATTATGTTTGAATACATTTTTATTGCTTTTTTCGCATTATCTCAGGATTCTAAGACTATTATAGTCATATTGAGTAAAATACTACTTTTTGCATTTGCAAGATTTAAAAAAGCATATCTTTCGAGTAAAACTCCCAAAGATGCGTTATTTCAGGCATTATTAGCCATTTTTCATGTGTGGTGTAGGAGTTATGTTTAAATAACTGTCATATTGAGTGTTACAGTATACAGTCATAATGAGTAAAACCTCATTTTTGTATTGGCAAACCATTGAAAAACAACTGTATCTAGTAAAACTCACATGTATTCAATATCACAGGCATTTTTAGACATTTTGCACGTTTGGATTAGGAATTATGTTTGAATACATTTTTATTGCTTTTTTCGCATTATCTCAGGATTCTAAGACTATTATAGTCATATTGAGTAAAATACTACTTTTTGCATTTGCAAGATTTAAAAAAGCATATGTTTCGAGTAAAACTCCCAAAGATGCATTATTTCAGGCATTATTAGCCATTTTTCATGTGTGGTGTAGGAGTTATGTTTAAATAACTGTCATATTGAGTGTTACAGTATACAGTCATATTGAGTAAAATCTCATTTTTGTATTTGCAAACCATTGAAAAACAACTGTATCTAGTAAAACTCACATGTATTCAATATCACAGGCATTTTTAGACATTTTGCACGCTTGCATTAGGAATTATGTTTGAATACATTTTTATTGCTTTTTTCGCATTATCTCAGGGCTCTAAGTACATCACTGTCAAATTGAGTAACAAATCAAAATTTGTTTTTGCAAACCTTACCAAATGTTTTTTTTTCTGGAAAACTCTCGAAGATGCATTTCTTCAGGCATTATTAGACATTTTGCATATGTATTTTTGGAGTTATGTTTCAAAAACTGTCATTTTGAGTGTGACCAATATGAGGCCAGTAAAATCCAATATTTGTATTTGTGATTCTTTCCAAAATACCTGATTCTGCTAAAACTTATATAAATTCAATATTAAAGGCTTTTTAAGACAAATGTCATATTTGGTTTTAGAGTTATGATTATAAACCTTTCATATTTAGTATGACAGTTACACTGTTATATTGAATAAAAAAATTAACTTGTGTCTTTGCAAACCTTACAAAAGATCATTTTTCTAGTACAAATAACAAAAAAACATATCTCTAGGCATTATTAGCCATTTTGCATGTGTTGTTTAGAAGTTATGTGTAAATACATTTTTATTGCTTTTTTCGCATTATCTCAGGATTCTAAGACTATTATAGTCATATTGAGTAGAAAACTACTTTTTGCATTTGCAAGATTTAAAAAAGCATATGTTTCGAGTAAAACTCCCAAAGATGCATTATTTCAGGCATTATTAGCCATTTTTCATGTGTGGTGTAGGAGTTATGTTTAAATAACTGTCATATTGAGTAAAATCTCATTTTTTTATTTGCAAACCATTGAAAAACAACTGTATCTAGTAAAACTCACATGTATTCAATATCACAGGAATTTTTAGACATTTTGCACGCTTGGATTAGGAATTATGTTTGAATACATTTTTATTGCTTTTTTCGCATTATCTCAGGGTTCTAAGTACATCACTGTCAAATTGAGTAACAAATCAAAATTTGTTTTTGCAAACCTTACCAAATGTTTTTTTTTCTGGAAAACTCTCGAAGATGCATTTCTTCAGGCATTATTAGACATTTTGCATATGTATTTTTGGAGTTATGTTTCAAAAACTGTCATTTTGAGTGTGACCAATATGAGGCCAGTAAAATCTAATATTTGTATTTGTGATTCTTTCCAAAATACCTGATTCTGCTAAAACTCACATAAATTCAATATTAAAGGCTTTTTAAGACGAATGTCATATTTGGTTTTGGAGTTATGATTATAAACCTTTCATATTTAGTATGACAGTTACACTGTTATATTGAATAAAAAAACTAACTTTTGACTTTGCAAACCTTACAAAAGATCATTTTTGTAGTACAACTAACAAAAAAACATATCTCTAGGCATTATTAGCCATTTTGCATGTGTTGTTTAGAAGTTATGTTTGAATACATTTTTATTGCTTTTTTCGCAATATCTCAGGATTCTAAGACTATTATAGTCATATTGAGTAAAAAACTACTTTTTGCATTTGCAAGATTTAAAAAAGCCTATGTTTCGAGTAAAACTCCCAAAGATGCATTCTTTCAGGCATTATTAGCCATTTTTCATGTGTGGTGTAGGAGTTATGTTTAAATAACTGTCATATTGAGTGTTACAGTATACAGTCATAATGAGTAAAACCTCATTTTTGTATTTGCAAACCATTGAAAAACAACTGTATCTAGTAAAACTCACATGTATTCAATATCACAGGCATTTTTAGACATTTTGCACGCTTGGATTAGGAATTATGTTTGAATACATTTTTATTGCTTTTTTCGCATTATCTCAGGATTCTAAGACTATTATAGTCATATTGAGTAGAAAACTACTTTTTGCATTTGCAAGATTTAAAAAAGCATATGTTTCCAGTAAAACTCCCAAAGATGCATTATTTCAGGCATTATTAGCCATTTTTCATGTGTGGTGTAGGAGTTATGTTTAAATAACTGTCATATTGAGTGTTACAGTATACAGTCATATTGAGTAAAATCTCATTTTTTTATTTGCAAACCATTGAAAAACAACTGTATCTAGTAAAACTCACATGTATTCAATATCACAGGAATTTTTAGACATTTTGCACGCTTGGATTAGGAATTATGTTTGAATACATTTTTATTGCTTTTTTCGCATTATCTCAGGGTTCTAAGTACATCACTGTCAAATCGAGTAACAAATCAAAATTTGTTTTTGCAAACCTTACCAAATGTTTTTTTTTCTGGGAAACTCTCGAAGATGCATTTCTTCAGGCATTATTAGACATTTTGCATATGTATTTTTGGAGTTATGTTTCAAAAACTGTCATTTTGAGTGTGACCAATATGAGGCCAGTAAAATCTAATATTTGTATTTGTGATTCTTTCCAAAATACCTGATTCTGCTAAAACTCACATAAATTCAATATTAAAGGCTTTTTAAGACGAATGTCATATTTGGTTTTGGAGTTATGATTATAAACCTTTCATATTTAGTATGACAGTTACACTGTTATATTGAATAAAAAAACTAACTTTTGACTTTGCAAACCTTACAAAAGATCATTTTTCTAGTACAACTAACAAAAAAACATATCTCTAGGCATTATTAGCCATTTTGCATGTGTTGTTTAGAAGTTATGTTTGAATACATTTTTATTGCTTTTTTCGCATTATCTCAGGATTCTAAGACTATTATAGTCATATTGAGTAAAAAACTACTTTTTGCATTTGCAAGATTAAAAAAAGCCTATGTTTCGAGTAAAACTCCCAAAGATGCATTATTTCAGGCATTATTAGCCATTTTTCATGTGTGGTGTAGGAGTTATGTTTAAATAACTGTCATATTGAGTGTTACAGTATACAGTCATAATGAGTAAAACCTCATTTTTGTATTTGCAAACCATTGAAAAACAACTGTATCTAGTAAAACTCACATGTATTCAATATCACAGGCATTTTTAGACATTTTGCACGCTTGGATTAGGAATTATGTTTGAATACATTTTTATTGCTTTTTTCGCATTATCTCAGGGTTCTAAGTACATCACTGTCAAATCGAGTAACAAATCAAAATTTGTTTTTGCAAACCTTACCAAATGTTTTTTTTTCTGGGAAACTCTCGAAGATGCATTTCTTCAGGCATTATTAGACATTTTGCATATGTATTTTTGGAGTTATGTTTCAAAAACTGTCATTTTGAGTGTGACCAATATGAGGCCAGTAAAATCTAATATTTGTATTTGTGATTCTTTCCAAAATACCTGATTCTGCTAAAACTCACATAAATTCAATATTAAAGGCTTTTTAAGACGAATGTCATTATTGGTTTTGGAGTTATGATTATAAACCTTTCATATTTAGTATGACAGTTACACTGTTATATTGAATAAAAAAAACTAACTTGTGTCTTTGCAAACCTTGCAAAAGATCATTTTTCTAGTACAACTAACAAAAAAACATATCTCAAAGCATTATTAGCCATTTTGCATGTGTTGTTTGGAAGTTATGTTTGAATACATTTTTATTGCTTTTTTCGCATTATCTCAGGATTCTAAGACTATTATAGTCACATTAATTAAAAAACTACTTTTTGCATTTGCAAGATTTAAAAAAGCATTTGTTTCGAGTAAAACTCCCAAAGATGCATTATTTCAGGCATTATTAGCCATTTTTCATGTGTGGTGTAGGAGTTATGTTTAAATAACTGTCATATTGAGTGTTACAGTATACAGTCATATTGAGTAAAACCTCATTTTTGTATTTGCAAACCATTGAAAAACAACTGTATCTAGTAAAACTCACATGTATTCAATATCACAGGCATTTTTAGACATTTTGCACGTTTGGATTAGGAATTATATTGGAATACATTTTTATTGCTTTTTTCGCATTATCTCAGGATTGTAAGTACATTACTGTCAAATTGAGTAACAAATCAAATTTTGTTTTTGCAAACCTTACCAAAAGTTTTTTTTTTTCAGGAAAACTCTCGAAGATGCATTTCTTAGGCATTATTAGACATTTTGCATGTGTATTTTTGGAGTTATGTTTCAAAAACTGTCATTTTGAGTGTGACCAATATGAGGCCAGTAAAATCTAATATTTGTATTTGTGATTCTTTCCAAAATACCTGATTCTGCTAAAACTTACATAAATTCAATATTAAAGGCTTTTTAAGACAAATGTCATATTTGGTTTTGGAGTTATGATTATAAACATTTCATATTTAGTATGACAGTTACACTGTTATATTGAATAAAAAAATTAACTTGTGTCTTTGCAAACCTTACAAAAGATAATTTTTCTAGTACAACTAACAAAAAACATATCTCTATGCATTATTAGCCATTTTGCATGTGTTGTTTAGAAGTTATGTGTGAATACATTTTTATTGCTTTTTTTGCATTATCTCAGGATTCTAAGACTATTATAGTCATATTGAGTAAAAAACTACTTTTTGCATTTGCAAGATTTAAAAAAGCATTATTTTCGAGTAAAACTCCCAAAGATGCATTATTTCAGGCATTATTAGCCATTTTTCATGTGTGGTGTAGGAGTTATGTTTAAATAACTGTCATATTGAGTGTTGCAGTATACAGTCATATTGAGTAAAACCTCATTTTTGTATTTGCAAACCATTGAAAAACAACTGTATCTAGTAAAACTCACATGTATTCAATATCACAGGCATTTTTAGACATTTTGCACGTTTGGATTAGGAATTATGTTTGAATACATTTTTATTGCTTTTTTCGCATTATCTCAGGATTCTAAGTACATTACTGTCAAATTGAGTAACAAATCAAATTTGGTTTTTGCAAACCTTACCAGATGTTTTTTTTTTTCAGGAAAACTCTCGAAGATGCATTTCTTCAGGCATTATTAGACATGTTTTATGTGTATTTTTGGAGTTATGTTTCAAAAACTGTCATTTTGAGTGTGACCAATATGAGGCCAGTAAAATCTAATATTTGTATTTGTGATTCTTTCCAAAATACCTGATTCTGCTAAAACTTACATAAATTCAATATTAAAGGCTTTTTAAGACAAATATCATATTTGGTTTTGGAGTTATGATTATAAACCTTTCATATTTAGTATGACAGTTACACTGTTATATTGAATAAAAAAACTAACTTGTGTCTTTGCAAACCTTACAAAAGATAATTTTTCTAGTACAACTAACAAAAAAACATATCTCTAGGCATTATTAGCCATTTTGTATGTGTTGTTTAGAAGTTATGTTTGAATACATTTTTATTGCTTTTTTCGCATTATCTCAGGATTCTAAGACTATTATAGTCATATTGAGTAAAAAACTACTTTTTGCATTTGCAAGATTTAAAAAAGCATATGTTTCGAGTAAAACTCCCAAAGATGCGTTATTTCAGGCATTATTAGCCATTTTTCATGTGTGGTGTAGGAGTTATGTTTAAATAACTGTCATATTGAGTGTTACAGTATACAGTCATAATGAGTAAAACCTCATTTTTGTATTGGCAAACCATTGAAAAACAACTGTATCTAGTAAAACTCACATGTATTCAATATCACAGGCATTTTTAGACATTTTGCACGCTTGGATTAGGAATTATGTTTGAATACATTTTTATTGCTTTTTTCGCATTATCTCAGGATTCTAAGACTATTATAGTCATATTGAGTAGAAAACTACTTTTTGCATTTGCAAGATTTAAAAAAGCATATGTTTCCAGTAAAAACTCCCAAAGATGCAATATTTCAGGCATTATTAGCCATTTTTCATGTGTGGTGTAGGAGTTATGTTTAAATAACTGTCATATTGAGTGTTACAGTATACAGTCATATTGAGTAAAATCTCATTTTTTTATTTGCAAACCATTGAAAAACAACTGTATCTAGTAAAACTCACATGTATTCAATATCACAGGAATTTTTAGACATTTTGCACGCTTGGATTAGGAATTATGTTTGAATACATTTTTATTGCTTTTTTCGCATTATCTCAGGATTCTAAGTACATCACTGTCAAATTGAGTAACAAATCAAAATTTGTTTTTGCAAACCTTACCAAATGTTTTTTTTTCTGGGAAACTCTCGAAGATGCATTTCTTCAGGCATTGTTAGACATTTTGCATATGTATTTTTGGAGTTATGTTTCAAAAACTGTCATTTTGAGTGTGACCAATATGAGGCCAGTAAAATCTAATATTTGTATTTGTGATTCTTTCCAAAATACCTGATTCTGCTAAAACTCACATAAATTCAATATTAAAGGCTTTTTAAGACGAATTTCATATTTGGTTTTGGAGTTATGATTATAAACCTTTCATATTTAGTATGACAGTTACACTGTTATATTGAATAAAAAAACTAACTTTTGACTTTGCAAACCTTACAAAAGATCATTTTTCTAGTACAACTAACAAAAAAACATATCTCTAGGCATTATTAGCCATTTTGCATGTGTTGTTTAGAAGTTATGTTTGAATACATTTTTATTGCTTTTTTCGCAATATCTCAGGATTCTAAGACTATTATAGTCATATTGATTAAAAAACTACTTTTTGCATTTGCAAGATTAAAAAAAGCCTATGTTTCGAGTAAAACTCCCAAAGATGCATTATTTCAGGCATTATTAGCCATTTTTCATGTGTGGTGTAGGAGTTATGTTTAAATAACTGTCATATTGAGTGTTACAGTATACAGTCATAATGAGTAAAACCTCATTTTTGTATTTGCAAACCATTGAAAAACAACTGTATCTAGTAAAACTCACATGTATTCAATATCACAGGCATTTTTAGACATTTTGCACGCTTGGATTAGGAATTATGTTTGAATACATTTTTATTGCTTTTTTCGCATTATCTCAGGATTCTAAGTACATCACTGTCAAATTGAGTAACAAATCAAATTTTGTTTTTGCAAACCTTACCAAATGTTTTTTTTCTGGAAAACTCTCGAAGATGCATTTCTTCAGGCATTATTAGACATTTTGCATGTGTATTTTTGGAGTTATGTTTCAAAAACTGTCATTTTGAGTGTGACCAATATGAGGCCAGTCAAATCTAATATTTGTATTTGTGATTCTTTCCAAAATACCTGATTCTGCTAAAACTTATATAAATTCAATATTAAAGGCTTTTTAAGACAAATGTCATTATTGGTTTTGGAGTTATGATTATAAACCTTTCATATTTAATATGACAGTCACTCTGTTATATTGAATAAAAAAAACTAACTTGTGTCTTTGCAAACCTTGCAAAAGATCATTTTTCTAGTACAACTAACAAAAAAACATATCTCAAAGCATTATTAGCCATTTTGCATGTGTTGTTTGGAAGTTATGTTTGAATACATTTTTATTGCTTTTTTCGCATTATCTCAGGATTCTAAGACTATTATAGTCACATTAATTAAAAAACTACTTTTTGCATTTGCAAGATTTAAAAAAGCATTTGTTTCGAGTAAAACTCCCAAAGATGCATTATTTCAGGCATTATTAGCCATTTTTCATGTGTGGTGTAGGAGTTATGTTTAAATAACTGTCATATTGAGTGTTACAGTATACAGTCATATTGAGTAAAACCTCATTTTTGTATTTGCAAACCATTGAAAAACAACTGTATCTAGTAAAACTCACATGTATTCAATATCACAGGCATTTTTAGACATTTTGCACGTTTGGATTAGGAATTATATTGGAATACATTTTTATTGCTTTTTTCGCATTATCTCAGGATTGTAAGTACATTACTGTCAAATTGAGTAACAAATCAAATTTTGTTTTTGCAAACCTTACCAAAAGTTTTTTTTTTCAGGAAAACTCCCGAAGATGCATTTCTTAGGCATTATTAGACATTTTGCATGTGTATTTTTGGAGTTATGTTTCAAAAACTGTCATTTTGAGTGTGACCAATATGAGGCCAGTAAAATCTAATATTTGTATTTGTGATTCTTTCCAAAATACCTGATTCTGCTAAAACTTACATAAATTCAATATTAAAGGCTTTTTAAGACTAATGTCATATTTGGTTTTGGAGTTATGATTATAAACATTTCATATTTAGTGTGACAGTTACACTGTTATATTGAATAAAAAATTAACTTGTGTCTTTGCAAACCTTACAAAAGATAATTTTTCTAGTACAACTAACAAAAAACATATCTCTATGCATTATTAGCCATTTTGCATGTGTTGTTTAGAAGTTATGTGTGAATACATTTTTATTGCTTTTTTTGCATTATCTCAGGATTCTAAGACTATTATAGTCATATTGAGTAAAAAACTACTTTTTGCATTTGCAAGATTTAAAAAAGCATTATTTTCGAGTAAAACTCCCAAAGATGCATTATTTCAGGCATTATTAGCCATTTTTCATGTGTGGTGTAGGAGTTATGTTTAAATAACTGTCATATTGAGTGTTGCAGTATACAGTCATATTGAGTAAAACCTCATTTTTGTATTTGCAAACCATTGAAAAACAACTGTATCTAGTAAAACTCACATGTATTCAATATCACAGGCATTTTTAGACATTTTGCACGTTTGGATTAGGAATTATGTTTGAATACATTTTTATTGCTTTTTTCGCATTATCTCAGGATTCTAAGTACATTACTGTCAAATTGAGTAACAAATCAAATTTGGTTTTTGCAAACCTTACCAGATGTTTTTTTTTTTCAGGAAAACTCTCGAAGATGCATTTCTTCAGGCATTATTAGACATGTTTTATGTGTATTTTTGGAGTTATGTTTCAAAAACTGTCATTTTGAGTGTGACCAATATGAGGCCAGTAAAATCTAATATTTGTATTTGTGATTCTTTCCAAAATACCTGATTCTGCTAAAACTTACATAAATTCAATATTAAAGGCTTTTTAAGACAAATGTCATATTTGGTTTTGGAGTTATGATTATAAACCTTTCATATTTAGTATGACAGTTACACTGTTATATTGAATAAAAAATTAACTTGTGTCTTTGCAAACCTTACAAAAGATAATTTTTCTAGTACAACTAACAAAAAACATATCTCTAGGCATTATTAGCCATTTTGTATGTGTTGTTTAGAAGTTATGTTTGAATACATTTTTATTGCTTTTTTCGCATTATCTCAGGATTCTAAGACTATTATAGTCATATTGAGTAAAAAAACTACTTTTTGCATTTGCAAGATTTAAAAAAGCATATGTTTCGAGTAAAACTCCCAAAGATGCGTTATTTCAGGCATTATTAGCCATTTTTCATGTGTGGTGTAGGAGTTATGTTTAAATAACTGTCATATTGAGTGTTACAGTATACAGTCATAATGAGTAAAACCTCATTTTTGTATTGGCAAACCATTGAAAAACAACTGTATCTAGTAAAACTCACATGTATTCAATATCACAGGCATTTTTAGACATTTTGCACGTTTGGATTAGGAATTATGTTTGAATACATTTTTATTGCTTTTTTCGCATTATCTCAGGATTCTAAGACTATTATAGTCATATTGAGTAAAATACTACTTTTTGCATTTGCAAGATTTAAAAAAGCATATGCTTCGAGTAAAACTCCCAAAGATGCATTATTTCAGGCATTATTAGCCATTTTTCATGTGTGGTGTAGGAGTTATGTTTAAATAACTGTCATATTGAGTTTTACAGTATACAGTCATATTGAGTAAAATCTCATTTTTGTATTTGCAAACCATTGAAAAACAACTGTATCTAGTAAAACTCACATGTATTCAATATCAGAGGCATTTTTAGACATTTTGCACGCTTGGATTAGGAATTATGTTTGAATACATTTTTATTGCTTTTTTCGCATTATCTCAGGGTTCTAAGTACATCACTGTAAAATTGAGTAACAAATCAAAATTTGTTTTTGCAAACCTTACCAAATGTTTTTTTTTTCTGGAAAACTCTCGAAGATGCATTTCTTCAGGCATTATTAGACATTTTGCATATGTATTTTTGGAGTTATGTTTCAAAAACTGTCATTTTGAGTGTGACCAATATGAGGCCAGTAAAATCCAATATTTGTATTTGTGATTCTTTCCAAAATACCTGATTCTGCTAAAACTTATATAAATTCAATATTAAAGGCTTTTTAAGACAAATGTCATATTTGGTTTTGGAGTTATGATTATAAACCTTTCATATTTAGTATGACAGTTACACTGTTATATTGAATAAAAAAAACTAACTTGTGTCTTTGCAAACCTTACAAAAGATCATTTTTCTAGTACAACTAACAAAAAAACATATCTCTAGGCATTATTAGCCATTTTGCATGTGTTGGTTGGAAGTTATGTTTGAATACATTTTTATTGCTTTTTTCGCATTATCTCAGGATTCTAAGTACATTACTGTCAAATTGAGTAACAAATCAAATTTTGTTTTTGCAAACCTTACCAAAAGTTTTTTTTTTCAGGAAAACTCTCGAAGATGCATTTCTTAGGCATTATTAGACATTTTGCATGTGTATTTTTGGAGTTATGTTTCAAAAACTGTCATTTTGAGTGTGACCAATATGAGGCCAGTAAAATCTAATATTTGTATTTGTGATTCTTTCCAAAATACCTGATTCTGCTAAAACTTACATAAATTCAATATTAAAGGCTTTTTAAGACAGATGTCATATTTGGTTTTGGAGTTATGATTATAAACCTTTCATATTTAGTATGACAGTTACACTGTTATATTGAATAAAAAAATTAACTTGTGTCTTTGCAAACCTTACAAAAGATCATTTTTCTAGTACAAATAACAAAAAAAAAACATATCTCTAGGCATTATTAGCCATTTTGCATGTGTTGTTTAGAAGTTATGTGTGAATACATTTGTATTGCTTTTTTCGCATTATCTCAGGATTCTAAGACTATTATAGTCATATTGAGTAAAAAACAACTTTTTGCATTTGCAAGATTTAAAAAAGCATATGTTTCGAGTAAAACTCCCAAAGATGCATTATTTCAGGCATTATTACCCATTTTTCATGTGTGGTGTAGGAGTTATGTTTAAATAACTGTCATATTGAGTGTTACAGTATACAGTCATATTGAGTAAAATCTCATTTTTGTATTTGCAAACCATTGAAAAACAACTGTATCTAGTAAAACTCACATGTATTCAATATCACAGGCATTTTTAGACATTTTGCACGCTTGGATTAGGAATTATGTTTGAATACATTTTTATTGCTTTTTTCGCATTATCTCAGGATTCTAAGTACATTACTGTCAAATTGAGTAACAAATCAAATTTTGTTTTTGCAAACCTTACCAAATGTTTTTTTTTTTTTCAGGAAAACCCTCGAAGATGCATTTCTTCAGGCATTATTAGACATGTTGTATGTGTAGATTTGGAGTTATGTTTCAAAAACTGTCATTTTGAGTGTGACCAATATGAGGCCAGTAAAATCTAATATTTGTATTTGTGATTCTTTCCAAAATACCTGATTCTGCTAAAACTTACATAAATTCAATATTAAAGGCTTTTTAAGACAAATGTCATATTTGGTTTTGGAGTTATGATTATAAACCTTTCATATTTAGTATGACAGTTACACTGTTATATTGAATAAAAAAACTAACTTGTGTCTTTGCAAACCTTACAAAAGATCATTTTTCTAGTACAACTAACAAAAAAACATATCTGTAGGCATTATTAGCCATTTTGCATGTCTTGTTTAGAAGTTATGTTTGAATACATTTTTATTGCTTTTTTCGCATTATCTCAGGATTCTAAGACTATTATAGTCATATTGAGTAAAAAACTACTTTTTGCATTTGCAAGATTTAAAAAAGCATATGTTTCGAGTAAAACTCCCAAAGATGCATTATTTCAGGCATTATTAGCCATTTTTCATGTGTGGTGTAGGAGTTATGTTTAAATAACTGTCATATTGAGTGTTACAGTATACAGTCATATTGAGTAAAACCTCATTTTTGTATTTGCAAACCATTGAAAAACAACTGTATCCAGTAAAACTCACATGTATTCAATATCACAGGCATTTTTAGACATTTTGCACGTTTGGATTAGGAATTATGTTTGAATACATTTTTATTGCTTTTTTCGCATTATCTCAGGATTCTAAGTACATTACTGTCAAATTGAGTAACAAATCAAATTTTGTTTTTGCAAACCTTACCAAATGTTTTTTTTTTTCAGGAAAACTCTCGAAGATGCATTTCTTCAGGCATTATTAGACATGTTGTATGTGTATATTTGGAGTTATGTTTCAAAAACTGTCATTTTGAGTGTGACCAATATGAGGCCAGTAAAATCTAATATTTGTATTTGTGATTCTTTCCAAAATACCTGATTCTGCTAAAACTTACATAAATTCAATATTAAAGGCTTTTTAAGACAAATGTCATATTTGGTTTTGGAGTTATGATTATAAACCTTTCATATTTAGTATGACAGTTACACAGTTATATTGAATAAAAAAACTAACTTGTGTCTTTGCAAACCTTACAAAAGATCATTTTTCTAGTACAACTAACAAAAAACATATCTCTAGGCATTATTAGCCATTTTGCATGTGTTGTTTAGAAGTTATGTTTGAATACATTTTTATTGCTTTTTTCGCATTATCTCAGGATTCTAAGACTATTATAGTTATATTGAGTAAAAAACTACTTTTTGCATTTGCAAGATTTAAAAAAGCCTATGTTTCGAGTAAAACTCCCAAAGATGCATTATTTCAGGCATTATTAGCCATTTTTCATGTGTGGTGTAGGAGTTATGTTTAAATAACTGTCATATTGAGTGTTACAGTATACAGTCATAATGAGTAAAACCTCATTTTTGTATTTGCAAACCATTTAAAAACAACGGTATCTAGTAAAACTCACATGTATTCAATATCACAGGCATTTTTAGACATTTTGCACGTTTGGATTAGGAATTATGTTTGAATACATTTTTATTGCTTTTTTCGCATTATCTCAGGATTCTAAGTACATTACTGTCAAATTGAGTAACAAATCAAATTTTGTTTTTGCAAACCTTACCAAATGTTTTTTTTTTTCAGGAAAACTCTCGAAGATGCATTTCTTCAGGCATTATTAGACATGTTGTATGTGTATATTTGGAGTTATGTTTCAAAAACTGTCATTTTGAGTGTGACCAATATGAGGCCAGTAAAATCTAATATTTGTATTTGTGATTCTTTCCAAAATACCTGATTCTGCTAAAACTTACATAAATTCAATATTAAAGGCTTTTTAAGACAAATGTCATATTTGGTTTTGGAGTTATGATTATAAACCTTTCATATTTAGTATGACAGTTACACAGTTATATTGAATAAAAAAACTAACTTGTGTCTTTGCAAACCTTACAAAAGATCATTTTTCTAGTACAACTAACAAAAAACATATCTCTAGGCATTATTAGCCATTTTGCATGTGTTGTTTAGAAGTTATGTTTGAATACATTTTTATTGCTTTTTTCGCATTATCTCAGGATTCTAAGACTATTATAGTTATATTGAGTAAAAAACTACTTTTTGCATTTGCAAGATTTAAAAAAGCCTATGTTTCGAGTAAAACTCCCAAAGATGCATTATTTCAGGCATTATTAGCCATTTTTCATGTGTGGTGTAGGAGTTATGTTTAAATAACTGTCATATTGAGTGTTACAGTATACAGTCATAATGAGTAAAACCTCATTTTTGTATTTGCAAACCATTTAAAAACAACTGTATCTAGTTAAACTCACATGTATTCAATATCACAGGCATTTTTAGACATTTTGCACGTTTGGATTAGGAATTATGTTTGAATACATTTTTATTGCTTTTTTCGCATTATCTCAGGATTCTAAGACTATTATAGTCATATTGAGTAAAACACTACTTTTTGCATTTGCAAGATTTAAAAAAGCATATGTTTCGAGTAAAACTCCCAAAGATGCATTATTTCAGGCATTATTAGCCATTTTTCATGTGTGGTGTAGGAGTTATGTTTAAATAACTGTCATATTGAGTGTTACAGTATACAGTCATATTGAGTAAAACCTCATTTTTGTATTTGCAAACCATTGAAAAACAACTGTATCTAGTAAAACTCACATGTATTCAATATCACAGGCATTTTTAGACATTTTGCACGTTTGGATTAGGAATTATGTTTGAGTACATTTTTATTGCTTTTTTCGCATTATCTCAGGATTCTAAGTACATTACTGTCAAATTGAGTAACAAATCAAATTTTGTTTTTGCAAACCTTACCAAATGTCTTTTCTTTCAGGAAAACTCTCGAAGATGCATTTCTTCAGGCATTATTAGACATTTTGCATGTGTATTTTTGGAGTTATGTTTCAAAAACTGTCATTTTGAGTGTGACCAATATGAGGCCAGTCAAATCTAATATTTGTATTTGTGATTCTTTCCAAAATACCTGATTCTGCTAAAACTTATATAAATTCAATATTAAAGGCTTTTTAAGACAAATGTCATTATTGGTTTTGGAGTTATGATTATAAACCTTTCATATTTAGTATGACAGTTACACTGTTATATTGAATAAAAAAAACTAACTTGTGTCTTTGCAAACCTTGCAAAAGATCATTTTTCTAGTACAACTAACAAAAAAACATATCTCAAAGCATTATTAGCCATTTTGCATGTGTTGTTTGGAAGTTATGTTTGAATACATTTTTATTGCTTTTTTCGCATTATCTCAGGATTCTAAGACTATTATAGTCACATTAATTAAAAAATTACTTTTTGCATTTGCAAGATTTAAAAAAGCATTTGTTTCGAGTAAAACTCCCAAAGATGCATTATTTCAGGCATTATTAGCCATTTTTCATGTGTGGTGTAGGAGTTATGTTTAAATAACTGTCATATTGAGTGTTACAGTATACAGTCATATTGAGTAAAACCTCATTTTTGTATTTGCAAACCATTGAAAAACAACTGTATCTAGTAAAACTCACATGTATTCAATATCACAGGCATTTTTAGACATTTTGCACGTTTGGATTAGGAATTATATTGGAATACATTTTTATTGCTTTTTTCGCATTATCTCAGGATTGTAAGTACATTACTGTCAAATTGAGTAACAAATCAAATTTTGTTTTTGCAAACCTTACCAAAAGTTTTTTTTTTCAGGAAAACTCCCGAAGATGCATTTCTTAGGCATTATTAGACATTTTGCATGTGTATTTTTGGAGTTATGTTTCAAAAACTGTCATTTTGAGTGTGACCAATATGAGGCCAGTAAAATCTAATATTTGTATTTGTGATTCTTTCCAAAATACCTGATTCTGCTAAAACTTACATAAATTCAATATTAAAGGCTTTTTAAGACTAATGTCATATTTGGTTTTGGAGTTATGATTATAAACATTTCATATTTAGTGTGACAGTTACACTGTTATATTGAATAAAAAATTAACTTGTGTCTTTGCAAACCTTACAAAAGATAATTTTTCTAGTACAACTAACAAAAAACATATCTCTATGCATTATTAGCCATTTTGCATGTGTTGTTTAGAAGTTATGTGTGAATACATTTTTATTGCTTTTTTTGCATTATCTCAGGATTCTAAGACTATTATAGTCATATTGAGTAAAAAACTACTTTTTGCATTTGCAAGATTTAAAAAAGCATTATTTTCGAGTAAAACTCCCAAAGATGCATTATTTCAGGCATTATTAGCCATTTTTCATGTGTGGTGTAGGAGTTATGTTTAAATAACTGTCATATTGAGTGTTGCAGTATACAGTCATATTGAGTAAAACCTCATTTTTGTATTTGCAAACCATTGAAAAACAACTGTATCTAGTAAAACTCACATGTATTCAATATCACAGGCATTTTTAGACATTTTGCACGTTTGGATTAGGAATTATGTTTGAATACATTTTTATTGCTTTTTTCGCATTATCTCAGGATTCTAAGTACATTACTGTCAAATTGAGTAACAAATCAAATTTGGTTTTTGCAAACCTTACCAGATGTTTTTTTTTTTCAGGAAAACTCTCGAAGATGCATTTCTTCAGGCATTATTAGACATGTTTTATGTGTATTTTTGGAGTTATGTTTCAAAAACTGTCATTTTGAGTGTGACCAATATGAGGCCAGTAAAATCTAATATTTGTATTTGTGATTCTTTCCAAAATACCTGATTCTGCTAAAACTTACATAAATTCAATATTAAAGGCTTTTTAAGACAAATGTCATATTTGGTTTTGGAGTTATGATTATAAACCTTTCATATTTAGTATGACAGTTACACTGTTATATTGAATAAAAAATTAACTTGTGTCTTTGCAAACCTTACAAAAGATAATTTTTCTAGTACAACTAACAAAAAACATATCTCTAGGCATTATTAGCCATTTTGTATGTGTTGTTTAGAAGTTATGTTTGAATACATTTTTATTGCTTTTTTCGCATTATCTCAGGATTCTAAGACTATTATAGTCATATTGAGTAAAAAAACTACTTTTTGCATTTGCAAGATTTAAAAAAGCATATGTTTCGAGTAAAACTCCCAAAGATGCGTTATTTCAGGCATTATTAGCCATTTTTCATGTGTGGTGTAGGAGTTATGTTTAAATAACTGTCATATTGAGTGTTACAGTATACAGTCATAATGAGTAAAACCTCATTTTTGTATTGGCAAACCATTGAAAAACAACTGTATCTAGTAAAACTCACATGTATTCAATATCACAGGCATTTTTAGACATTTTGCACGTTTGGATTAGGAATTATGTTTGAATACATTTTTATTGCTTTTTTCGCATTATCTCAGGATTCTAAGACTATTATAGTCATATTGAGTAAAATACTACTTTTTGCATTTGCAAGATTTAAAAAAGCATATGCTTCGAGTAAAACTCCCAAAGATGCATTATTTCAGGCATTATTAGCCATTTTTCATGTGTGGTGTAGGAGTTATGTTTAAATAACTGTCATATTGAGTTTTACAGTATACAGTCATATTGAGTAAAATCTCATTTTTGTATTTGCAAACCATTGAAAAACAACTGTATCTAGTAAAACTCACATGTATTCAATATCAGAGGCATTTTTAGACATTTTGCACGCTTGGATTAGGAATTATGTTTGAATACATTTTTATTGCTTTTTTCGCATTATCTCAGGGTTCTAAGTACATCACTGTAAAATTGAGTAACAAATCAAAATTTGTTTTTGCAAACCTTACCAAATGTTTTTTTTTTCTGGAAAACTCTCGAAGATGCATTTCTTCAGGCATTATTAGACATTTTGCATATGTATTTTTGGAGTTATGTTTCAAAAACTGTCATTTTGAGTGTGACCAATATGAGGCCAGTAAAATCCAATATTTGTATTTGTGATTCTTTCCAAAATACCTGATTCTGCTAAAACTTATATAAATTCAATATTAAAGGCTTTTTAAGACAAATGTCATATTTGGTTTTGGAGTTATGATTATAAACCTTTCATATTTAGTATGACAGTTACACTGTTATATTGAATAAAAAAAACTAACTTGTGTCTTTGCAAACCTTACAAAAGATCATTTTTCTAGTACAACTAACAAAAAAACATATCTCTAGGCATTATTAGCCATTTTGCATGTGTTGGTTGGAAGTTATGTTTGAATACATTTTTATTGCTTTTTTCGCATTATCTCAGGATTCTAAGTACATTACTGTCAAATTGAGTAACAAATCAAATTTTGTTTTTGCAAACCTTACCAAAAGTTTTTTTTTTCAGGAAAACTCTCGAAGATGCATTTCTTAGGCATTATTAGACATTTTGCATGTGTATTTTTGGAGTTATGTTTCAAAAACTGTCATTTTGAGTGTGACCAATATGAGGCCAGTAAAATCTAATATTTGTATTTGTGATTCTTTCCAAAATACCTGATTCTGCTAAAACTTACATAAATTCAATATTAAAGGCTTTTTAAGACAGATGTCATATTTGGTTTTGGAGTTATGATTATAAACCTTTCATATTTAGTATGACAGTTACACTGTTATATTGAATAAAAAAATTAACTTGTGTCTTTGCAAACCTTACAAAAGATCATTTTTCTAGTACAAATAACAAAAAAAAAACATATCTCTAGGCATTATTAGCCATTTTGCATGTGTTGTTTAGAAGTTATGTGTGAATACATTTGTATTGCTTTTTTCGCATTATCTCAGGATTCTAAGACTATTATAGTCATATTGAGTAAAAAACAACTTTTTGCATTTGCAAGATTTAAAAAAGCATATGTTTCGAGTAAAACTCCCAAAGATGCATTATTTCAGGCATTATTACCCATTTTTCATGTGTGGTGTAGGAGTTATGTTTAAATAACTGTCATATTGAGTGTTACAGTATACAGTCATATTGAGTAAAATCTCATTTTTGTATTTGCAAACCATTGAAAAACAACTGTATCTAGTAAAACTCACATGTATTCAATATCACAGGCATTTTTAGACATTTTGCACGCTTGGATTAGGAATTATGTTTGAATACATTTTTATTGCTTTTTTCGCATTATCTCAGGATTCTAAGTACATTACTGTCAAATTGAGTAACAAATCAAATTTTGTTTTTGCAAACCTTACCAAATGTTTTTTTTTTTTTCAGGAAAACCCTCGAAGATGCATTTCTTCAGGCATTATTAGACATGTTGTATGTGTAGATTTGGAGTTATGTTTCAAAAACTGTCATTTTGAGTGTGACCAATATGAGGCCAGTAAAATCTAATATTTGTATTTGTGATTCTTTCCAAAATACCTGATTCTGCTAAAACTTACATAAATTCAATATTAAAGGCTTTTTAAGACAAATGTCATATTTGGTTTTGGAGTTATGATTATAAACCTTTCATATTTAGTATGACAGTTACACTGTTATATTGAATAAAAAAACTAACTTGTGTCTTTGCAAACCTTACAAAAGATCATTTTTCTAGTACAACTAACAAAAAAACATATCTGTAGGCATTATTAGCCATTTTGCATGTCTTGTTTAGAAGTTATGTTTGAATACATTTTTATTGCTTTTTTCGCATTATCTCAGGATTCTAAGACTATTATAGTCATATTGAGTAAAAAACTACTTTTTGCATTTGCAAGATTTAAAAAAGCATATGTTTCGAGTAAAACTCCCAAAGATGCATTATTTCAGGCATTATTAGCCATTTTTCATGTGTGGTGTAGGAGTTATGTTTAAATAACTGTCATATTGAGTGTTACAGTATACAGTCATATTGAGTAAAACCTCATTTTTGTATTTGCAAACCATTGAAAAACAACTGTATCCAGTAAAACTCACATGTATTCAATATCACAGGCATTTTTAGACATTTTGCACGTTTGGATTAGGAATTATGTTTGAATACATTTTTATTGCTTTTTTCGCATTATCTCAGGATTCTAAGTACATTACTGTCAAATTGAGTAACAAATCAAATTTTGTTTTTGCAAACCTTACCAAATGTTTTTTTTTTTTCAGGAAAACTCTCGAAGATGCATTTCTTCAGGCATTATTAGACATGTTGTATGTGTATATTTGGAGTTATGTTTCAAAAACTGTCATTTTGAGTGTGACCAATATGAGGCCAGTAAAATCTAATATTTGTATTTGTGATTCTTTCCAAAATACCTGATTCTGCTAAAACTTACATAAATTCAATATTAAAGGCTTTTTAAGACAAATGTCATATTTGGTTTTGGAGTTATGATTATAAACCTTTCATATTTAGTATGACAGTTACACAGTTATATTGAATAAAAAAACTAACTTGTGTCTTTGCAAACCTTACAAAAGATCATTTTTCTAGTACAACTAACAAAAAACATATCTCTAGGCATTATTAGCCATTTTGCATGTGTTGTTTAGAAGTTATGTTTGAATACATTTTTATTGCTTTTTTCGCATTATCTCAGGATTCTAAGACTATTATAGTTATATTGAGTAAAAAACTACTTTTTGCATTTGCAAGATTTAAAAAAGCCTATGTTTCGAGTAAAACTCCCAAAGATGCATTATTTCAGGCATTATTAGCCATTTTTCATGTGTGGTGTAGGAGTTATGTTTAAATAACTGTCATATTGAGTGTTACAGTATACAGTCATAATGAGTAAAACCTCATTTTTGTATTTGCAAACCATTTAAAAACAACGGTATCTAGTAAAACTCACATGTATTCAATATCACAGGCATTTTTAGACATTTTGCACGTTTGGATTAGGAATTATGTTTGAATACATTTTTATTGCTTTTTTCGCATTATCTCAGGATTCTAAGTACATTACTGTCAAATTGAGTAACAAATCAAATTTTGTTTTTGCAAACCTTACCAAATGTTTTTTTTTTTCAGGAAAACTCTCGAAGATGCATTTCTTCAGGCATTATTAGACATGTTGTATGTGTATATTTGGAGTTATGTTTCAAAAACTGTCATTTTGAGTGTGACCAATATGAGGCCAGTAAAATCTAATATTTGTATTTGTGATTCTTTCCAAAATACCTGATTCTGCTAAAACTTACATAAATTCAATATTAAAGGCTTTTTAAGACAAATGTCATATTTGGTTTTGGAGTTATGATTATAAACCTTTCATATTTAGTATGACAGTTACACAGTTATATTGAATAAAAAAACTAACTTGTGTCTTTGCAAACCTTACAAAAGATCATTTTTCTAGTACAACTAACAAAAAACATATCTCTAGGCATTATTAGCCATTTTGCATGTGTTGTTTAGAAGTTATGTTTGAATACATTTTTATTGCTTTTTTCGCATTATCTCAGGATTCTAAGACTATTATAGTTATATTGAGTAAAAAACTACTTTTTGCATTTGCAAGATTTAAAAAAGCCTATGTTTCGAGTAAAACTCCCAAAGATGCATTATTTCAGGCATTATTAGCCATTTTTCATGTGTGGTGTAGGAGTTATGTTTAAATAACTGTCATATTGAGTGTTACAGTATACAGTCATAATGAGTAAAACCTCATTTTTGTATTTGCAAACCATTTAAAAACAACTGTATCTAGTTAAACTCACATGTATTCAATATCACAGGCATTTTTAGACATTTTGCACGTTTGGATTAGGAATTATGTTTGAATACATTTTTATTGCTTTTTTCGCATTATCTCAGGATTCTAAGACTATTATAGTCATATTGAGTAAAACACTACTTTTTGCATTTGCAAGATTTAAAAAAGCATATGTTTCGAGTAAAACTCCCAAAGATGCATTATTTCAGGCATTATTAGCCATTTTTCATGTGTGGTGTAGGAGTTATGTTTAAATAACTGTCATATTGAGTGTTACAGTATACAGTCATATTGAGTAAAACCTCATTTTTGTATTTGCAAACCATTGAAAAACAACTGTATCTAGTAAAACTCACATGTATTCAATATCACAGGCATTTTTAGACATTTTGCACGTTTGGATTAGGAATTATGTTTGAGTACATTTTTATTGCTTTTTTCGCATTATCTCAGGATTCTAAGTACATTACTGTCAAATTGAGTAACAAATCAAATTTTGTTTTTGCAAACCTTACCAAATGTCTTTTCTTTCAGGAAAACTCTCGAAGATGCATTTCTTCAGGCATTATTAGACATTTTGCATGTGTATTTTTGGAGTTATGTTTCAAAAACTGTCATTTTGAGTGTGACCAATATGAGGCCAGTAAAATCTAATATTTGTATTTGTGATTCTTTCCAAAATACCATATTCTGCTAAAAGTTACATAAATTTAATATTAAAAGCTTTTTAAGACAAATGTCATATTTGGTTTTGGAATTATGATTATAAACCTTTCATATTTAGTATGACAGTTACACTGTTATATTGAATAAAAAAACTAACTTCTGTCTTTGCAAACCTTACAAAAGATCATTTTTCTAGTACAACTAACAAAAAAACATATCTGTAGGCATTATTAGCCATTTTGCATGTGTTGTTTAGAAGTTATGTTTGAATACATTTTTATTGCTTTTTTTGCATTATCTCAGGATTCTAAGACTATTATAGTCACATTAATTAAAAAAACTACTTTTTGCATTTCCAAGATTTAAAAAAGCATATGTTTCGAGTAAAACTCCCAAAGATGCATTATTTCAGGCATTATTAGCCATTTTTCTTGTTTGATGTAGGAGTTATGTTTAAAAAACAGTCATATTGAGTGTTACAGTATACAATCATATTGAGTAAAACCTCATTTTTGTATTTGCAAACCATTGAAAAACAACTGTATCTAGTAAAACTCACATGTATTCAATATCACAGGCATTTTTAGACATTTTGCACGTTTGGATTAGGAATTATGTTTGAATACATTTTTATTGCTTTTTTCGCATTATCTCAGGATTCTAAGTACATTACTGTCAAATTGAGTAACAAATCAAATTTTGTTTTTGCAAACCTCACCAAATGATTTTTTTTTCAGGAAAACTCTCAAAGATGCATTTCTTCAGGCATTATTAGACATTTTGCATGTGTATTTTTGGAGTTATGTTTCAAAAACTGTCATTTTGAGTGTGACCAATATGAGGCCAGTAAAATCTAATATTTGTATTTGTGATTCTTTCCAAAATACCTGATTCTGCTAAAACTCACATAAATTCAATATTAAAGGCTTTTTAAGACAAATTTCATATTTGGTTTTGGAGTTATGATTATAAACCTTTCATATTTTGTATGACAGTTACACTGTTATATTGAATAAAAAAACTAACTTGTGTCTTTGCAAACCTTACAAAAGATCATTTTTCTAGTACAACTAACAAAAAAACATATCTCTTGGCATTATTAGACATTTTGCATGTGTTGTTTAGAAGTTATGTTTGAATACATTTTTATTGCTTTTTTCGCATTATCTCAGGATTGTAAGACTATTATAGTCATATTGAGTAAAAAACTACTTTTTGCATTTGCAAGATTTAAAAAAGCATATGTTTCGAATAAAACTCCCAAAGATGCATTATTTCAGGCATTATTAGCCATTTTTCATGTGTGGTGTAGGAGTTATGTTTAAATAACTGTCATATTGAGTGTTATAGTATACAGTCATATTGAGTAAAACCTCATTTTTGTATTTGCAAACCATAGAAAAACAGCTGTATCTTAAAACTCACATGTATTCAATATCACAGGCATTTTTAGACATTTTGCACGTTTGGATTAGGAATTATGTTGGAATACATTTTTATTGCTTTTTTCGCATCATCTCAGGAGTCTAGGTACATTACTGTGAAATTGAGTAAACAAATTACTTTTTGTTTTTGCAAACCCTACCAAATGTTTTTTTTTCTGGAAAACTCTCAAAGATGCATTTCTTCAGGCATTATTAGACATTTTGCATGTGTATTTTTGGAGTTATGTTTCAAAAACTGACATTTTGAGTTTGACAAACCTGATTTTTGACAAAACCTGATTTTTGTATTTGTGATCCTTTCCAAAATACCTGATTCCGGTAAAACTCACATAAATTCAATATTACAAGGTTTTTAAGACACATTTCATGTTTGGTTTTGGAGTTATGATTATAAACCTTTCATATTTAGTACTGTTATATTGAATAAAAAAACTAACTTGTGTCTTTGTGAACCTCACAAAAGAGGATTTTTCTATTAAAACTAACAAAAATACATATCTCTAGGCATTATTAGCCATTTTGCATGTCTTGTTTAGAAGTTATGTTTGAATAAATTTGTATTGCTTTTTTCGCATTATCTCAGGATTGTAAGACTATTATAGTCATATTGAGTAAAAAACTACTTTTTGCATTTGCAAGATTTAAAAAAGCATATGTTTCGAATAAAACTCCCAAAGATGCATTATTTCAGGCATTATTAGCCATTTTTCATGTGTGGTGTAGGAGTTATGTTTAAATAACTGTCATATTGAGTGTTACAGTATACAGTCATATTGAGTAAAACCTCATTTTTGTATTGGCAAACCATTGAAAAACAACTGTATCTAGTAAAACTCACATGTATTCAATATCACAGGCATTTTTAGACATTTTGCACGTTTGGATTAGGAATTATGTTGGAATACGTTTTTATTGCTTTTTTCAAATTATCTCAGGATTCTAAGTACATTACTGTCAAAATGAGTAAAAAAAATACTTTTTGTTTTTGCAACCCTACCAAAAGTTTTTTTTCTGGAAAACTCTCAAAGATGCATTTCTTCAGGCATCAGACATTTTGCATGTGTATTTTTGGAGTTATGTTTCAAAAACTGACATTTTGAGTTTGACAAACCTGATTTTTGACAAAACCTGATTTTTGTATTTGTGATCCTTTACAAAATACCTGATTCCGGTAAAACTCACATAAATTCAATATTACAGGGTTTTTAAGACAAATTTCATGTTTGGTTTTGGAGTTATGATTATAAACCTTTCATATTTAGTACTGTTATATTGAATAAAAAAACTAACTTGTGTCTTTGTGAACCTCACAAAGATGCTTTTTCTAGTACAACTAACAAAAATACATATATCTTGGCATTAGTAGCCATTTTCCATGTGTTGTTTAGAAGTTATGCTTGAATACATTTTTATTGCTTTTTTCGCATAATCTCAGGATTGTAAGACTATTATAGTCATATTGAGTAAAAAACTACTTTTTGCATTTGCAAGATTTAAAAAAGCATATGTTTCGAGTAAAACTCCCAAAGATGCATTATTTCAGGCATTATTAGCCATTTTTCATGTGTGGTGTAGGAGTTATGTTTAAATAACTGTCATATTGAGTGTTACAGTATACAGTCATATTGAGTAAAACCTCATTTTTGTATTTGCAAACCATTGAAATACAACTGTATCTAGTAAAACTCACATGTATTCAATATCACAGGCATTTTTAGACATTTTTCACGTTTGGATTAGGAATTATGTTGGAATACATTTTTATTGCTTTTTTCGCATTATCTCAGGATTCTAAGAACATTACTGTCAAATTGAGTAACAAATCAAATTTTGTTTCTGCAAATCTTACCAAATCTTTTTTTTTTTTCAGGAAAACTCTCGAAGATGCATTTCTTCAGGCATTATTAGACATTTTGCATGTGTATTTTTGGAGTTATGTTTCAAAAACTGTCATTTTGAGTGTGACCAATATGAGGCCAGTAAAATCTAATATTTGTATTTGTGATTCTTTCCAAAATACCTGATTCTGCTAAAACTTACATAAATTCAATATTAAAGGCTTTTTAAGACAAATGTCATATTTGGTTTTGGAGTTATGATTATAAACCTTTCATATTTAGTATGACAGTTACACTGTTATTTTGGGAAAAAAAACTAACTTGTGTCTTTGCAAACCTTACAAAAGATCATTTTTCTAGTACAACTAACCAAAATACATATCTCTAGGCATTATTAGCCATTTTGCATTTGTTGTTTAGAAGTTATGTTTGAATACATTTTATTGCTTTTTTCGCATTATCTCAGGATTCTAAGACTATTCTAGTCGTATTGAGTAAAAAACTACTTTTTGCATTTGCAAAATTTAAAAAAGCATATGTTTCGAGTAAAACTCCCAAAGATGCATTATTTCAGGCATTATTAGCCATTTTTCATGTGTGGTGTAGGAGTTATGTTTAAATAACTGTCATATTGAGTGTTACAGTATACAGTCATATTGAGTAAAACCTCATTTTTGTATTTGCAAACCATTAAAAAACAACTGTATCTAGTAAAACTCACATGTATTCAATATCACAGGCATTTTTAGACATTTTGCATGTTTGGATTAGGAGTTATGTTTGATTAGATTTTTATTGCTTTTTTCGCATTATCTCAGGATTCTAAGTACATTACTGTCAAATTGAGTAACAAATCAAATTTTGTTTTTGCAAAACTTACCAAATGTTTTTTTTTTTTCAGGAAAACTCTCGAAGATTAATTTCTTCAGGCATTATTAGACATTTTGCATGTGTATTTTTGGAGTTATGTTTCAAAAACTGTCATTTTGAGTGTGACCAATATGAGGCCAGTAAAATCTAATATTTGTAATTGTGATTCTTTCCAAAATACCTGATTCTGCTAAAACTTACATAAATTCATTATTAAAGGCTTTTTAAGACAAATGTCATATTTGGTTTTGGAATTATGATTATAAACCTTTCATATTTAGTATGACAGTTACACTGTTATATTGAATAAAAAAACTAACTTGTGTCTTTGCAAACCTTACAAAAGATCATTTTTCTAGTACAACTAACAAAAAAACATATCTCTAGGCATTATTAGCCATTTTGCATGTGTTATTTAGAAGTTATGTTTGAATACATTTTTATTGCTTTTTTTCGCAATATCTCAGGATTCTAAGACTATTCTAGTCGTATTGAGTAAAAAACTACTTTTTGCATTTGCAAGATTTAAAAAAGCATATGTTTCGAGTAAAACTCCCAAAGATGCATTATTTCAGGCATTATTAGCCATTTTTCATGTGTGGTGTAGGAGTTATGTTTAAATAACTGTCATATTGAGTGTTACAGTATACAGTCATATTGAGTAAAACCTCATTTTTGTATTTGCAAACCATTGAAAAACAACTGTATCTAGTAAAACTCACATGTATTCAATATCACAGGCATTTTTAGACATTTTGCACGTTTTGATTAGGAATTATGTTTGAATACATTTTTATTGCTTTTTTCGCATTATCTCAGGATTCTAAGAACATTACTGTCAAATGGAGTAACAAATCAAATTTTGTTTTTGCAAACCTTACCAAATGTTTTTTTTTTCAGGAAATTTCTCGAAGATGCATTTCTTCAGGCATTATTAGACATTTTGCATGTGTATTTTTGGAGTTATGTTTCAAAAACTGTCATTTTGAGTGTGACCAATATGAGGCCAGTAAAATCCAACATTTGTATTTGTGATTCTTTCCAAAATACCTGATTCTGCTAAAACTTACATAAATTCAATATTAAAGGCTTTTTAAGACAAATGTCATGTTTGGTTTTGGAGTTATGATTCTAAACCTTTCATATTTAGTATGACAGTTACACTGTTATTTTGTGATAAAAAAACTAACTTGTGTCTTTGCAAACCTTACAAAAGATCATTTTTCTAGTACAACTAACCAAAATACATATCTCTAGACATTATTAGCCATTTTGCATTTGTTGTTTAGAAGTTATGTTTGAATACATTTGTATTGCTTTTTTCGCATTATCTCAGGATTCTAAGACTATTCTAGTCATATTGAGTAAAAAACTACTTTTTGCATTTGCAAGATTTAAAAAAGCATATGTTTCGAGTAAAACTCCCAAAGATGCATCATTTCAGGCATTATTGGCCATTTTTCTTGTGTGGTGTAGGAGTTATGTTTAAATAACTGTCATATTGAGTGTTACAGTATACAGTCATATTGAGTAAAACCTCATTTTTGTATTTGCAAACCATTGAAAAACAACATTATCTAGTAAAACTCATATGTATTCAATATCACAGGCATTTTTAGACATTTTGTACGTTTGTATTAGGAATTATGTTTGATTACATTTTTATTGCTTTTTTCGCATTATCTCAGGATTCTACGTACATTACTGTCAAATTGAGTAACAAATCAAATTTTGTTTTTTCAAACCTTACCAAAAGTTTTTTTTTTCAGGAAAACTCTCGAAAATGCATTTCTTCCGGCATTATTAGACATTTTGCATGTGTAATTTTGGAGTTATGTTTCAAAAACTGTCATTTTGAGTGTGACCAATATGAGGCCAGTAAAATCTAATATTTGTATTTGTGATTCTTTCCAAAATACCTGATTCTGCTAAAACTTACATAAATTCAATATTAAAGGCTTTTTAACACAAATGTCATATTTGGTTTTGGAATTATGATTCTAAACCTTTCATATTTAGTATGACAGTTACACTGTTATATTGAATAAAAAAACTAACTTGTGTCTTTGCGAACCTTACAAAAGATCATTTTTCTAGTACAACTAACAAAAAAACATATCTCTAGGCATTATTAGCCATTTTGCATGTGTTTTTTTAGAAGTTATGTTTGAATACATTTTTATTGCTTTTTTCGCATTATCTCAGGATTCTAAGACTATTATAGTCATATTGAGCAAAAAACTACTTTTTGCATTTGCAAGATTTAAAAAAGCATATGTTTCGAGTAAAACTCCCAAAGATGCGTTATTTCAGGCATTATTAGCCATTTTTCATGTGTGGTGTAGGAGTTATGTTTAAATAACTGTCATATTGAGTGTTACAGTATACAGTCATAATGAGTAAAACCTCATTTTTGTATTGGCAAACCATTGAAAAACAACTGTATCTAGTAAAACTCACATGTATTCAATATCACAGGCATTTTTAGACATTTTGCACGTTTGGATTAGGAATTATATTGGAATACATTTTTATTGCTTTTTTCGCATTATCTCAGGATTCTAAGACTATTATAGTCACATTAATTAAAAAACTACTTTTTGCATTTGCAAGATTTAAAAAAGCATTTGTTTCGAGTAAAACTCCCAAAGATGCATTATTTCAGGCATTATTAGCCATTTTTCATGTGTGGTGTAGGAGTTATGTTTAAATAACTGTCATATTGAGTGTTACAGTATACAGTCATATTGAGTAAAACCTCATTTTTGTATTTGCAAACCATTGAAAAACAACTGTATCTAGTAAAACTCACATGTATTCAATATCACAGGCATTTTTAGACATTTTGCACGTTTGGATTAGGAATTATATTGGAATACATTTTTATTGCTTTTTTCGCATTATCTCAGGATTGTAAGTACATTACTGTCAAATTGAGTAACAAATCAAATTTTGTTTTTGCAAACCTTACCAAAAGTTTTTTTTTTCAGGAAAACTCCCGAAGATGCATTTCTTAGGCATTATTAGACATTTTGCATGTGTATTTTTGGAGTTATGTTTCAAAAACTGTCATTTTGAGTGTGACCAATATGAGGCCAGTAAAATCTAATATTTGTATTTGTGATTCTTTCCAAAATACCTGATTCTGCTAAAACTTACATAAATTCAATATTAAAGGCTTTTTAAGACTAATGTCATATTTGGTTTTGGAGTTATGATTATAAACATTTCATATTTAGTGTGACAGTTACACTGTTATATTGAATAAAAAATTAACTTGTGTCTTTGCAAACCTTACAAAAGATAATTTTTCTAGTACAACTAACAAAAAACATATCTCTATGCATTATTAGCCATTTTGCATGTGTTGTTTAGAAGTTATGTGTGAATACATTTTTATTGCTTTTTTTGCATTATCTCAGGATTCTAAGACTATTATAGTCATATTGAGTAAAAAACTACTTTTTGCATTTGCAAGATTTAAAAAAGCATTATTTTCGAGTAAAACTCCCAAAGATGCATTATTTCAGGCATTATTAGCCATTTTTCATGTGTGGTGTAGGAGTTATGTTTAAATAACTGTCATATTGAGTGTTGCAGTATACAGTCATATTGAGTAAAACCTCATTTTTGTATTTGCAAACCATTGAAAAACAACTGTATCTAGTAAAACTCACATGTATTCAATATCACAGGCATTTTTAGACATTTTGCACGTTTGGATTAGGAATTATGTTTGAATACATTTTTATTGCTTTTTTCGCATTATCTCAGGATTCTAAGTACATTACTGTCAAATTGAGTAACAAATCAAATTTGGTTTTTGCAAACCTTACCAGATGTTTTTTTTTTTCAGGAAAACTCTCGAAGATGCATTTCTTCAGGCATTATTAGACATGTTTTATGTGTATTTTTGGAGTTATGTTTCAAAAACTGTCATTTTGAGTGTGACCAATATGAGGCCAGTAAAATCTAATATTTGTATTTGTGATTCTTTCCAAAATACCTGATTCTGCTAAAACTTACATAAATTCAATATTAAAGGCTTTTTAAGACAAATGTCATATTTGGTTTTGGAGTTATGATTATAAACCTTTCATATTTAGTATGACAGTTACACTGTTATATTGAATAAAAAATTAACTTGTGTCTTTGCAAACCTTACAAAAGATAATTTTTCTAGTACAACTAACAAAAAACATATCTCTAGGCATTATTAGCCATTTTGTATGTGTTGTTTAGAAGTTATGTTTGAATACATTTTTATTGCTTTTTTCGCATTATCTCAGGATTCTAAGACTATTATAGTCATATTGAGTAAAAAAACTACTTTTTGCATTTGCAAGATTTAAAAAAGCCTATGTTTCGAGTAAAACTCCCAAAGATGCATTATTTCAGGCATTATTAGCCATTTTTCATGTGTGGTGTAGGAGTTATGTTTAAATAACTGTCATATTGAGTGTTACAGTATACAGTCATAATGAGTAAAACCTCATTTTTGTATTTGCAAACCATTGAAAAACAACTGTATCTAGTAAAACTCACATGTATTCAATATCACAGGCATTTTTAGACATTTTGCACGCTTGGATTAGGAATTATGTTTGAATACATTTTTATTGCTTTTTTCGCATTATCTCAGGGTTCTAAGTACATCACTGTCAAATCGAGTAACAAATCAAAATTTGTTTTTGCAAACCTTACCAAATGTTTTTTTTTCTGGGAAACTCTCGAAGATGCATTTCTTCAGGCATTATTAGACATTTTGCATATGTATTTTTGGAGTTATGTTTCAAAAACTGTCATTTTGAGTGTGACCAATATGAGGCCAGTAAAATCTAATATTTGTATTTGTGATTCTTTCCAAAATACCTGATTCTGCTAAAACTCACATAAATTCAATATTAAAGGCTTTTTAAGACGAATGTCATTATTGGTTTTGGAGTTATGATTATAAACCTTTCATATTTAGTATGACAGTTACACTGTTATATTGAATAAAAAAAACTAACTTGTGTCTTTGCAAACCTTGCAAAAGATCATTTTTCTAGTACAACTAACAAAAAAACATATCTCAAAGCATTATTAGCCATTTTGCATGTGTTGTTTGGAAGTTATGTTTGAATACATTTTTATTGCTTTTTTCGCATTATCTCAGGATTCTAAGACTATTATAGTCACATTAATTAAAAAACTACTTTTTGCATTTGCAAGATTTAAAAAAGCATTTGTTTCGAGTAAAACTCCCAAAGATGCATTATTTCAGGCATTATTAGCCATTTTTCATGTGTGGTGTAGGAGTTATGTTTAAATAACTGTCATATTGAGTGTTACAGTATACAGTCATATTGAGTAAAACCTCATTTTTGTATTTGCAAACCATTGAAAAACAACTGTATCTAGTAAAACTCACATGTATTCAATATCACAGGCATTTTTAGACATTTTGCACGTTTGGATTAGGAATTATATTGGAATACATTTTTATTGCTTTTTTCGCATTATCTCAGGATTGTAAGTACATTACTGTCAAATTGAGTAACAAATCAAATTTTGTTTTTGCAAACCTTACCAAAAGTTTTTTTTTTCAGGAAAACTCTCGAAGATGCATTTCTTAGGCATTATTAGACATTTTGCATGTGTATTTTTGGAGTTATGTTTCAAAAACTGTCATTTTGAGTGTGACCAATATGAGGCCAGTAAAATCTAATATTTGTATTTGTGATTCTTTCCAAAATACCTGATTCTGCTAAAACTTACATAAATTCAATATTAAAGGCTTTTTAAGACAAATGTCATATTTGGTTTTGGAGTTATGATTATAAACATTTCATATTTAGTATGACAGTTACACTGTTATATTGAATAAAAAAATTAACTTGTGTCTTTGCAAACCTTACAAAAGATAATTTTTCTAGTACAACTAACAAAAAACATATCTCTATGCATTATTAGCCATTTTGCATGTGTTGTTTAGAAGTTATGTGTGAATACATTTTTATTGCTTTTTTTGCATTATCTCAGGATTCTAAGACTATTATAGTCATATTGAGTAAAAAACTACTTTTTGCATTTGCAAGATTTAAAAAAGCATTATTTTCGAGTAAAACTCCCAAAGATGCATTATTTCAGGCATTATTAGCCATTTTTCATGTGTGGTGTAGGAGTTATGTTTAAATAACTGTCATATTGAGTGTTGCAGTATACAGTCATATTGAGTAAAACCTCATTTTTGTATTTGCAAACCATTGAAAAACAACTGTATCTAGTAAAACTCACATGTATTCAATATCACAGGCATTTTTAGACATTTTGCACGTTTGGATTAGGAATTATGTTTGAATACATTTTTATTGCTTTTTTCGCATTATCTCAGGATTCTAAGTACATTACTGTCAAATTGAGTAACAAATCAAATTTGGTTTTTGCAAACCTTACCAGATGTTTTTTTTTTTCAGGAAAACTCTCGAAGATGCATTTCTTCAGGCATTATTAGACATGTTTTATGTGTATTTTTGGAGTTATGTTTCAAAAACTGTCATTTTGAGTGTGACCAATATGAGGCCAGTAAAATCTAATATTTGTATTTGTGATTCTTTCCAAAATACCTGATTCTGCTAAAACTTACATAAATTCAATATTAAAGGCTTTTTAAGACAAATATCATATTTGGTTTTGGAGTTATGATTATAAACCTTTCATATTTAGTATGACAGTTACACTGTTATATTGAATAAAAAAACTAACTTGTGTCTTTGCAAACCTTACAAAAGATAATTTTTCTAGTACAACTAACAAAAAAACATATCTCTAGGCATTATTAGCCATTTTGTATGTGTTGTTTAGAAGTTATGTTTGAATACATTTTTATTGCTTTTTTCGCATTATCTCAGGATTCTAAGACTATTATAGTCATATTGAGTAAAAAACTACTTTTTGCATTTGCAAGATTTAAAAAAGCATATGTTTCGAGTAAAACTCCCAAAGATGCGTTATTTCAGGCATTATTAGCCATTTTTCATGTGTGGTGTAGGAGTTATGTTTAAATAACTGTCATATTGAGTGTTACAGTATACAGTCATAATGAGTAAAACCTCATTTTTGTATTGGCAAACCATTGAAAAACAACTGTATCTAGTAAAACTCACATGTATTCAATATCACAGGCATTTTTAGACATTTTGCACGCTTGGATTAGGAATTATGTTTGAATACATTTTTATTGCTTTTTTCGCATTATCTCAGGATTCTAAGACTATTATAGTCATATTGAGTAGAAAACTACTTTTTGCATTTGCAAGATTTAAAAAAGCATATGTTTCCAGTAAAAACTCCCAAAGATGCAATATTTCAGGCATTATTAGCCATTTTTCATGTGTGGTGTAGGAGTTATGTTTAAATAACTGTCATATTGAGTGTTACAGTATACAGTCATATTGAGTAAAATCTCATTTTTTTATTTGCAAACCATTGAAAAACAACTGTATCTAGTAAAACTCACATGTATTCAATATCACAGGAATTTTTAGACATTTTGCACGCTTGGATTAGGAATTATGTTTGAATACATTTTTATTGCTTTTTTCGCATTATCTCAGGATTCTAAGTACATCACTGTCAAATTGAGTAACAAATCAAAATTTGTTTTTGCAAACCTTACCAAATGTTTTTTTTTCTGGGAAACTCTCGAAGATGCATTTCTTCAGGCATTATTAGACATTTTGCATATGTATTTTTGGAGTTATGTTTCAAAAACTGTCATTTTGAGTGTGACCAATATGAGGCCAGTAAAATCTAATATTTGTATTTGTGATTCTTTCCAAAATACCTGATTCTGCTAAAACTCACATAAATTCAATATTAAAGGCTTTTTAAGACGAATTTCATATTTGGTTTTGGAGTTATGATTATAAACCTTTCATATTTAGTATGACAGTTACACTGTTATATTGAATAAAAAAACTAACTTTTGACTTTGCAAACCTTACAAAAGATCATTTTTCTAGTACAACTAACAAAAAAACATATCTCTAGGCATTATTAGCCATTTTGCATGTGTTGTTTAGAAGTTATGTTTGAATACATTTTTATTGCTTTTTTCGCAATATCTCAGGATTCTAAGACTATTATAGTCATATTGATTAAAAAACTACTTTTTGCATTTGCAAGATTAAAAAAAGCCTATGTTTCGAGTAAAACTCCCAAAGATGCATTATTTCAGGCATTATTAGCCATTTTTCATGTGTGGTGTAGGAGTTATGTTTAAATAACTGTCATATTGAGTGTTACAGTATACAGTCATAATGAGTAAAACCTCATTTTTGTATTTGCAAACCATTGAAAAACAACTGTATCTAGTAAAACTCACATGTATTCAATATCACAGGCATTTTTAGACATTTTGCACGCTTGGATTAGGAATTATGTTTGAATACATTTTTATTGCTTTTTTCGCATTATCTCAGGATTCTAAGTACATCACTGTCAAATTGAGTAACAAATCAAATTTTGTTTTTGCAAACCTTACCAAATGTTTTTTTTCTGGAAAACTCTCGAAGATGCATTTCTTCAGGCATTATTAGACATTTTGCATGTGTATTTTTGGAGTTATGTTTCAAAAACTGTCATTTTGAGTGTGACCAATATGAGGCCAGTCAAATCTAATATTTGTATTTGTGATTCTTTCCAAAATACCTGATTCTGCTAAAACTTATATAAATTCAATATTAAAGGCTTTTTAAGACAAATGTCATTATTGGTTTTGGAGTTATGATTATAAACCTTTCATATTTAGTATGACAGTTACACTGTTATATTGAATAAAAAAAACTAACTTGTGTCTTTGCAAACCTTGCAAAAGATCATTTTTCTAGTACAACTAACAAAAAAACATATCTCAAAGCATTATTAGCCATTTTGCATGTGTTGTTTGGAAGTTATGTTTGAATACATTTTTATTGCTTTTTTCGCATTATCTCAGGATTCTAAGACTATTATAGTCACATTAATTAAAAAACTACTTTTTGCATTTGCAAGATTTAAAAAAGCATTTGTTTCGAGTAAAACTCCCAAAGATGCATTATTTCAGGCATTATTAGCCATTTTTCATGTGTGGTGTAGGAGTTATGTTTAAATAACTGTCATATTGAGTGTTACAGTATACAGTCATATTGAGTAAAACCTCATTTTTGTATTTGCAAACCATTGAAAAACAACTGTATCTAGTAAAACTCACATGTATTCAATATCACAGGCATTTTTAGACATTTTGCACGTTTGGATTAGGAATTATATTGGAATACATTTTTATTGCTTTTTTCGCATTATCTCAGGATTGTAAGTACATTACTGTCAAATTGAGTAACAAATCAAATTTTGTTTTTGCAAACCTTACCAAAAGTTTTTTTTTTCAGGAAAACTCCCGAAGATGCATTTCTTAGGCATTATTAGACATTTTGCATGTGTATTTTTGGAGTTATGTTTCAAAAACTGTCATTTTGAGTGTGACCAATATGAGGCCAGTAAAATCTAATATTTGTATTTGTGATTCTTTCCAAAATACCTGATTCTGCTAAAACTTACATAAATTCAATATTAAAGGCTTTTTAAGACTAATGTCATATTTGGTTTTGGAGTTATGATTATAAACATTTCATATTTAGTGTGACAGTTACACTGTTATATTGAATAAAAAATTAACTTGTGTCTTTGCAAACCTTACAAAAGATAATTTTTCTAGTACAACTAACAAAAAACATATCTCTATGCATTATTAGCCATTTTGCATGTGTTGTTTAGAAGTTATGTGTGAATACATTTTTATTGCTTTTTTGCATTATCTCAGGATTCTAAGACTATTATAGTCATATTGAGTAAAAAACTACTTTTTGCATTTGCAAGATTTAAAAAAGCATTATTTTCGAGTAAAACTCCCAAAGATGCATTATTTCAGGCATTATTAGCCATTTTTCATGTGTGGTGTAGGAGTTATGTTTAAATAACTGTCATATTGAGTGTTGCAGTATACAGTCATATTGAGTAAAACCTCATTTTTGTATTTGCAAACCATTGAAAAACAACTGTATCTAGTAAAACTCACATGTATTCAATATCACAGGCATTTTTAGACATTTTGCACGTTTGGATTAGGAATTATGTTTGAATACATTTTTATTGCTTTTTTCGCATTATCTCAGGATTCTAAGTACATTACTGTCAAATTGAGTAACAAATCAAATTTGGTTTTTGCAAACCTTACCAGATGTTTTTTTTTTTCAGGAAAACTCTCGAAGATGCATTTCTTCAGGCATTATTAGACATGTTTTATGTGTATTTTTGGAGTTATGTTTCAAAAACTGTCATTTTGAGTGTGACCAATATGAGGCCAGTAAAATCTAATATTTGTATTTGTGATTCTTTCCAAAATACCTGATTCTGCTAAAACTTACATAAATTCAATATTAAAGGCTTTTTAAGACAAATGTCATATTTGGTTTTGGAGTTATGATTATAAACCTTTCATATTTAGTATGACAGTTACACTGTTATATTGAATAAAAAATTAACTTGTGTCTTTGCAAACCTTACAAAAGATAATTTTTCTAGTACAACTAACAAAAAACATATCTCTAGGCATTATTAGCCATTTTGTATGTGTTGTTTAGAAGTTATGTTTGAATACATTTTTATTGCTTTTTTCGCATTATCTCAGGATTCTAAGACTATTATAGTCATATTGAGTAAAAAAACTACTTTTTGCATTTGCAAGATTTAAAAAAGCATATGTTTCGAGTAAAACTCCCAAAGATGCGTTATTTCAGGCATTATTAGCCATTTTTCATGTGTGGTGTAGGAGTTATGTTTAAATAACTGTCATATTGAGTGTTACAGTATACAGTCATAATGAGTAAAACCTCATTTTTGTATTGTATCTAGTAAAACTCACATGTATTCAATATCACAGGCATTTTTAGACATTTTGCACGTTTGGATTAGGAATTATGTTTGAATACATTTTTATTGCTTTTTTCGCATTATCTCAGGATTCTAAGACTATTATAGTCATATTGAGTAAAATACTACTTTTTGCATTTGCAAGATTTAAAAAAGCATATGCTTCGAGTAAAACTCCCAAAGATGCATTATTTCAGGCATTATTAGCCATTTTTCATGTGTGGTGTAGGAGTTATGTTTAAATAACTGTCATATTGAGTTTTACAGTATACAGTCATATTGAGTAAAATCTCATTTTTGTATTTGCAAACCATTGAAAAACAACTGTATCTAGTAAAACTCACATGTATTCAATATCAGAGGCATTTTTAGACATTTTGCACGCTTGGATTAGGAATTATGTTTGAATACATTTTTATTGCTTTTTTCGCATTATCTCAGGGTTCTAAGTACATCACTGTAAAATTGAGTAACAAATCAAAATTTGTTTTTGCAAACCTTACCAAATGTTTTTTTTTTCTGGAAAACTCTCGAAGATGCATTTCTTCAGGCATTATTAGACATTTTGCATATGTATTTTTGGAGTTATGTTTCAAAAACTGTCATTTTGAGTGTGACCAATATGAGGCCAGTAAAATCCAATATTTGTATTTGTGATTCTTTCCAAAATACCTGATTCTGCTAAAACTTATATAAATTCAATATTAAAGGCTTTTTAAGACAAATGTCATATTTGGTTTTGGAGTTATGATTATAAACCTTTCATATTTAGTATGACAGTTACACTGTTATATTGAATAAAAAAAACTAACTTGTGTCTTTGCAAACCTTACAAAAGATCATTTTTCTAGTACAACTAACAAAAAAACATATCTCTAGGCATTATTAGCCATTTTGCATGTGTTGGTTGGAAGTTATGTTTGAATACATTTTTATTGCTTTTTTCGCATTATCTCAGGATTCTAAGTACATTACTGTCAAATTGAGTAACAAATCAAATTTTGTTTTTGCAAACCTTACCAAAAGTTTTTTTTTTCAGGAAAACTCTCGAAGATGCATTTCTTAGGCATTATTAGACATTTTGCATGTGTATTTTTGGAGTTATGTTTCAAAAACTGTCATTTTGAGTGTGACCAATATGAGGCCAGTAAAATCTAATATTTGTATTTGTGATTCTTTCCAAAATACCTGATTCTGCTAAAACTTACATAAATTCAATATTAAAGGCTTTTTAAGACAGATGTCATATTTGGTTTTGGAGTTATGATTATAAACCTTTCATATTTAGTATGACAGTTACACTGTTATATTGAATAAAAAAATTAACTTGTGTCTTTGCAAACCTTACAAAAGATCATTTTTCTAGTACAAATAACAAAAAAAAAACATATCTCTAGGCATTATTAGCCATTTTGCATGTGTTGTTTAGAAGTTATGTGTGAATACATTTGTATTGCTTTTTTCGCATTATCTCAGGATTCTAAGACTATTATAGTCATATTGAGTAAAAAACAACTTTTTGCATTTGCAAGATTTAAAAAAGCATATGTTTCGAGTAAAACTCCCAAAGATGCATTATTTCAGGCATTATTACCCATTTTTCATGTGTGGTGTAGGAGTTATGTTTAAATAACTGTCATATTGAGTGTTACAGTATACAGTCATATTGAGTAAAATCTCATTTTTGTATTTGCAAACCATTGAAAAACAACTGTATCTAGTAAAACTCACATGTATTCAATATCACAGGCATTTTTAGACATTTTGCACGCTTGGATTAGGAATTATGTTTGAATACATTTTTATTGCTTTTTTCGCATTATCTCAGGATTCTAAGTACATTACTGTCAAATTGAGTAACAAATCAAATTTTGTTTTTGCAAACCTTACCAAATGTTTTTTTTTTTTTCAGGAAAACCCTCGAAGATGCATTTCTTCAGGCATTATTAGACATGTTGTATGTGTAGATTTGGAGTTATGTTTCAAAAACTGTCATTTTGAGTGTGACCAATATGAGGCCAGTAAAATCTAATATTTGTATTTGTGATTCTTTCCAAAATACCTGATTCTGCTAAAACTTACATAAATTCAATATTAAAGGCTTTTTAAGACAAATGTCATATTTGGTTTTGGAGTTATGATTATAAACCTTTCATATTTAGTATGACAGTTACACTGTTATATTGAATAAAAAAACTAACTTGTGTCTTTGCAAACCTTACAAAAGATCATTTTTCTAGTACAACTAACAAAAAAACACATCTGTAGGCATTATTAGCCATTTTGCATGTCTTGTTTAGAAGTTATGTTTGAATACATTTTTATTGCTTTTTTCGCATTATCTCAGGATTCTAAGACTATTATAGTCATATTGAGTAAAAAACTACTTTTTGCATTTGCAAGATTTAAAAAAGCATATGTTTCGAGTAAAACTCCCAAAGATGCATTATTTCAGGCATTATTAGCCATTTTTCATGTGTGGTGTAGGAGTTATGTTTAAATAACTGTCATATTGAGTGTTACAGTATACAGTCATATTGAGTAAAACCTCATTTTTGTATTTGCAAACCATTGAAAAACAACTGTATCCAGTAAAACTCACATGTATTCAATATCACAGGCATTTTTAGACATTTTGCACGTTTGGATTAGGAATTATGTTTGAATACATTTTTATTGCTTTTTTCGCATTATCTCAGGATTCTAAGTACATTACTGTCAAATTGAGTAACAAATCAAATTTTGTTTTTGCAAACCTTACCAAATGTTTTTTTTTTTTCAGGAAAACTCTCGAAGATGCATTTCTTCAGGCATTATTAGACATGTTGTATGTGTATATTTGGAGTTATGTTTCAAAAACTGTCATTTTGAGTGTGACCAATATGAGGCCAGTAAAATCTAATATTTGTATTTGTGATTCTTTCCAAAATACCTGATTCTGCTAAAACTTACATAAATTCAATATTAAAGGCTTTTTAAGACAAATGTCATATTTGGTTTTGGAGTTATGATTATAAACCTTTCATATTTAGTATGACAGTTACACAGTTATATTGAATAAAAAAACAAACTTGTGTCTTTGCAAACCTTACAAAAGATCATTTTTCTAGTACAACTAACAAAAAACATATCTCTAGGCATTATTAGCCATTTTGCATGTGTTGTTTAGAAGTTATGTTTGAATACATTTTTATTGCTTTTTTCGCATTATCTCAGGATTCTAAGACTATTATAGTTATATTGAGTAAAAAACTACTTTTTGCATTTGCAAGATTTAAAAAAGCCTATGTTTCGAGTAAAACTCCCAAAGATGCATTATTTCAGGCATTATTAGCCATTTTTCATGTGTGGTGTAGGAGTTATGTTTAAATAACTGTCATATTGAGTGTTACAGTATACAGTCATAATGAGTAAAACCTCATTTTTGTATTTGCAAACCATTTAAAAACAACGGTATCTAGTAAAACTCACATGTATTCAATATCACAGGCATTTTTAGACATTTTGCACGTTTGGATTAGGAATTATGTTTGAATACATTTTTATTGCTTTTTTCGCATTATCTCAGGATTCTAAGTACATTACTGTCAAATTGAGTAACAAATCAAATTTTGTTTTTGCAAACCTTACCAAATGTTTTTTTTTTTCAGGAAAACTCTCGAAGATGCATTTCTTCAGGCATTATTAGACATGTTGTATGTGTATATTTGGAGTTATGTTTCAAAAACTGTCATTTTGAGTGTGACCAATATGAGGCCAGTAAAATCTAATATTTGTATTTGTGATTCTTTCCAAAATACCTGATTCTGCTAAAACTTACATAAATTCAATATTAAAGGCTTTTTAAGACAAATGTCATATTTGGTTTTGGAGTTATGATTATAAACCTTTCATATTTAGTATGACAGTTACACAGTTATATTGAATAAAAAAACTAACTTGTGTCTTTGCAAACCTTACAAAAGATCATTTTTCTAGTACAACTAACAAAAAACATATCTCTAGGCATTATTAGCCATTTTGCATGTGTTGTTTAGAAGTTATGTTTGAATACATTTTTATTGCTTTTTTCGCATTATCTCAGGATTCTAAGACTATTATAGTTATATTGAGTAAAAAACTACTTTTTGCATTTGCAAGATTTAAAAAAGCCTATGTTTCGAGTAAAACTCCCAAAGATGCATTATTTCAGGCATTATTAGCCATTTTTCATGTGTGGTGTAGGAGTTATGTTTAAATAACTGTCATATTGAGTGTTACAGTATACAGTCATAATGAGTAAAACCTCATTTTTGTATTTGCAAACCATTTAAAAACAACTGTATCTAGTTAAACTCACATGTATTCAATATCACAGGCATTTTTAGACATTTTGCACGTTTGGATTAGGAATTATGTTTGAATACATTTTTATTGCTTTTTTCGCATTATCTCAGGATTCTAAGACTATTATAGTCATATTGAGTAAAACACTACTTTTTGCATTTGCAAGATTTAAAAAAGCATATGTTTCGAGTAAAACTCCCAAAGATGCATTATTTCAGGCATTATTAGCCATTTTTCATGTGTGGTGTAGGAGTTATGTTTAAATAACTGTCATATTGAGTGTTACAGTATACAGTCATATTGAGTAAAACCTCATTTTTGTATTTGCAAACCATTGAAAAACAACTGTATCTAGTAAAACTCACATGTATTCAATATCACAGGAATTTTTAGACATTTTGCACGTTTGGATTAGGAATTATGTTTGAGTACATTTTTATTGCTTTTTTCGCATTATCTCAGGATTCTAAGTACATTACTGTCAAATTGAGTAACAAATCAAATTTTGTTTTTGCAAACCTTACCAAATGTCTTTTCTTTCAGGAAAACTCTCGAAGATGCATTTCTTCAGGCATTATTAGACATTTTGCATGTGTATTTTTGGAGTTATGTTTCAAAAACTGTCATTTTGAGTGTGACCAATATGAGGCCAGTAAAATCTAATATTTGTATTTGTGATTCTTTCCAAAATACCATATTCTGCTAAAAGTTACATAAATTTAATATTAAAAGCTTTTTAAGACAAATGTCATATTTGGTTTTGGAATTATGATTCTAAACCTTTCATATTTAGTATGACAGTTACACTGTTATATTGAATAAAAAAACTAACTTCTGTCTTTGCAAACCTTACAAAAGATCATTTTTCTAGTACAACTAACAAAAAAACATATCTGTAGGCATTATTAGCCATTTTGCATGTGTTGTTTAGAAGTTATGTTTGAATACATTTTTATTGCTTTTTTTGCATTATCTCAGGATTCTAAGACTATTATAGTCACATTAATTAAAAAAACTACTTTTTGCATTTCCAAGATTTAAAAAAGCATATGTTTCGAGTAAAACTCCCAAAGATGCATTATTTCAGGCATTATTAGCCATTTTTCTTGTTTGATGTAGGAGTTATGTTTAAAAAACAGTCATATTGAGTGTTACAGTATACAATCATATTGAGTAAAACCTCATTTTTGTATTTGCAAACCATTGAAAAACAACTGTATCTAGTAAAACTCACATGTATTCAATATCACAGGCATTTTTAGACATTTTGCACGTTTGGATTAGGAATTATGTTTGAATACATTTTTATTGCTTTTTTCGCATTATCTCAGGATTCTAAGTACATTACTGTCAAATTGAGTAACAAATCAAATTTTGTTTTTGCAAACCTCACCAAATGATTTTTTTTTCAGGAAAACTCTCAAAGATGCATTTCTTCAGGCATTATTAGACATTTTGCATGTGTATTTTTGGAGTTATGTTTCAAAAACTGTCATTTTGAGTGTGACCAATATGAGGCCAGTAAAATCTAATATTTGTATTTGTGATTCTTTCCAAAATACCTGATTCTGCTAAAACTCACATAAATTCAATATTAAAGGCTTTTTAAGACAAATTTCATATTTGGTTTTGGAGTTATGATTATAAACCTTTCATATTTTGTATGACAGTTACACTGTTATATTGAATAAAAAAACTAACTTGTGTCTTTGCAAACCTTACAAAAGATCATTTTTCTAGTACAACTAACAAAAAAACATATCTCTTGGCATTATTAGACATTTTGCATGTGTTGTTTAGAAGTTATGTTTGAATACATTTTTATTGCTTTTTTCGCATTATCTCAGGATTGTAAGACTATTATAGTCATATTGAGTAAAAAACTACTTTTTGCATTTGCAAGATTTAAAAAAGCATATGTTTCGAATAAAACTCCCAAAGATGCATTATTTCAGGCATTATTAGCCATTTTTCATGTGTGGTGTAGGAGTTATGTTTAAATAACTGTCATATTGAGTGTTATAGTATACAGTCATATTGAGTAAAACCTCATTTTTGTATTTGCAAACCATAGAAAAACAGCTGTATCTTAAAACTCACATGTATTCAATATCACAGGCATTTTTAGACATTTTGCACGTTTGGATTAGGAATTATGTTGGAATACATTTTTATTGCTTTTTTCGCATCATCTCAGGAGTCTAGGTACATTACTGTGAAATTGAGTAAACAAATTACTTTTTGTTTTTGCAAACCCTACCAAATGTTTTTTTTTCTGGAAAACTCTCAAAGATGCATTTCTTCAGGCATTATTAGACATTTTGCATGTGTATTTTTGGAGTTATGTTTCAAAAACTGACATTTTGAGTTTGACAAACCTGATTTTTGACAAAACCTGATTTTTGTATTTGTGATCCTTTCCAAAATACCTGATTCCGGTAAAACTCACATAAATTCAATATTACAAGGTTTTTAAGACACATTTCATGTTTGGTTTTGGAGTTATGATTATAAACCTTTCATATTTAGTACTGTTATATTGAATAAAAAAACTAACTTGTGTCTTTGTGAACCTCACAAAAGAGGATTTTTCTATTAAAACTAACAAAAATACATATCTCTAGGCATTATTAGCCATTTTGCATGTCTTGTTTAGAAGTTATGTTTGAATAAATTTGTATTGCTTTTTTCGCATTATCTCAGGATTGTAAGACTATTATAGTCATATTGAGTAAAAAACTACTTTTTGCATTTGCAAGATTTAAAAAAGCATATGTTTCGAATAAAACTCCCAAAGATGCATTATTTCAGGCATTATTAGCCATTTTTCATGTGTGGTGTAGGAGTTATGTTTAAATAACTGTCATATTGAGTGTTACAGTATACAGTCATATTGAGTAAAACCTCATTTTTGTATTGGCAAACCATTGAAAAACAACTGTATCTAGTAAAACTCACATGTATTCAATATCACAGGCATTTTTAGACATTTTGCACGTTTGGATTAGGAATTATGTTGGAATACGTTTTTATTGCTTTTTTCAAATTATCTCAGGATTCTAAGTACATTACTGTCAAAATGAGTAAAAAAAATACTTTTTGTTTTTGCAACCCTACCAAAAGTTTTTTTTCTGGAAAACTCTCAAAGATGCATTTCTTCAGGCATCAGACATTTTGCATGTGTATTTTTGGAGTTATGTTTCAAAAACTGACATTTTGAGTTTGACAAACCTGATTTTTGACAAAACCTGATTTTTGTATTTGTGATCCTTTACAAAATACCTGATTCCGGTAAAACTCACATAAATTCAATATTACAGGGTTTTTAAGACAAATTTCATGTTTGGTTTTGGAGTTATGATTATAAACCTTTCATATTTAGTACTGTTATATTGAATAAAAAAACTAACTTGTGTCTTTGTGAACCTCACAAAGATGCTTTTTCTAGTACAACTAACAAAAATACATATATCTTGGCATTAGTAGCCATTTTCCATGTGTTGTTTAGAAGTTATGCTTGAATACATTTTTATTGCTTTTTTCGCATAATCTCAGGATTGTAAGACTATTATAGTCATATTGAGTAAAAAACTACTTTTTGCATTTGCAAGATTTAAAAAAGCATATGTTTCGAGTAAAACTCCCAAAGATGCATTATTTCAGGCATTATTAGCCATTTTTCATGTGTGGTGTAGGAGTTATGTTTAAATAACTGTCATATTGAGTGTTACAGTATACAGTCATATTGAGTAAAACCTCATTTTTGTATTTGCAAACCATTGAAATACAACTGTATCTAGTAAAACTCACATGTATTCAATATCACAGGCATTTTTAGACATTTTTCACGTTTGGATTAGGAATTATGTTGGAATACATTTTTATTGCTTTTTTCGCATTATCTCAGGATTCTAAGAACATTACTGTCAAATTGAGTAACAAATCAAATTTTGTTTCTGCAAATCTTACCAAATCTTTTTTTTTTTTCAGGAAAACTCTCGAAGATGCATTTCTTCAGGCATTATTAGACATTTTGCATGTGTATTTTTGGAGTTATGTTTCAAAAACTGTCATTTTGAGTGTGACCAATATGAGGCCAGTAAAATCTAATATTTGTATTTGTGATTCTTTCCAAAATACCTGATTCTGCTAAAACTTACATAAATTCAATATTAAAGGCTTTTTAAGACAAATGTCATATTTGGTTTTGGAGTTATGATTATAAACCTTTCATATTTAGTATGACAGTTACACTGTTATTTTGGGAAAAAAAACTAACTTGTGTCTTTGCAAACCTTACAAAAGATCATTTTTCTAGTACAACTAACCAAAATACATATCTCTAGGCATTATTAGCCATTTTGCATTTGTTGTTTAGAAGTTATGTTTGAATACATTTTATTGCTTTTTTCGCATTATCTCAGGATTCTAAGACTATTCTAGTCGTATTGAGTAAAAAACTACTTTTTGCATTTGCAAAATTTAAAAAAGCATATGTTTCGAGTAAAACTCCCAAAGATGCATTATTTCAGGCATTATTAGCCATTTTTCATGTGTGGTGTAGGAGTTATGTTTAAATAACTGTCATATTGAGTGTTACAGTATACAGTCATATTGAGTAAAACCTCATTTTTGTATTTGCAAACCATTGAAAAACAACTGTATCTAGTAAAACTCACATGTATTATATATCACAGGCATTTTTAGACATTTTGCATGTTTGGATTAGGAGTTATGTTTGATTAGATTTTTATTGCTTTTTTCGCATTATCTCAGGATTCTAAGTACATTACTGTCAAATTGAGTAACAAATCAAATTTTGTTTTTGCAAAACTTACCAAATGTTTTTTTTTTTTCAGGAAAACTCTCGAAGATTAATTTCTTCAGGCATTATTAGACATTTTGCATGTGTATTTTTGGAGTTATGTTTCAAAAACTGTCATTTTGAGTGTGACCAATATGAGGCCAGTAAAATCTAATATTTGTAATTGTGATTCTTTCCAAAATACCTGATTCTGCTAAAACTTACATAAATTCATTATTAAAGGCTTTTTAAGACAAATGTCATATTTGGTTTTGGAATTATGATTATAAACCTTTCATATTTAGTATGACAGTTACACTGTTATATTGAATAAAAAAACTAACTTGTGTCTTTGCAAACCTTACAAAAGATCATTTTTCTAGTACAACTAACAAAAAAACATATCTCTAGGCATTATTAGCCATTTTGCATGTGTTATTTAGAAGTTATGTTTGAATACATTTTTATTGCTTTTTTTCGCAATATCTCAGGATTCTAAGACTATTCTAGTCGTATTGAGTAAAAAACTACTTTTTGCATTTGCAAGATTTAAAAAAGCATATGTTTCGAGTAAAACTCCCAAAGATGCATTATTTCAGGCATTATTAGCCATTTTTCATGTGTGGTGTAGGAGTTATGTTTAAATAACTGTCATATTGAGTGTTACAGTATACAGTCATATTGAGTAAAACCTCATTTTTGTATTTGCAAACCATTGAAAAACAACTGTATCTAGTAAAACTCACATGTATTCAATATCACAGGCATTTTTAGACATTTTGCACGTTTGGATTAGGAATTATGTTTGAATACATTTTTATTGCTTTTTTCGCATTATCTCAGGATTCTAAGAACATTACTGTCAAATTGAGTAACAAATCAAATTTTGTTTTTGCAAACCTTACCAAATGTTTTTTTTTTCAGGAAATTTCTCGAAGATGCATTTCTTCAGGCATTATTAGACATTTTGCATGTGTATTTTTGGAGTTATGTTTCAAAAACTGTCATTTTGAGTGTGACCAATATGAGGCCAGTAAAATCCAACATTTGTATTTGTGATTCTTTCCAAAATACCTGATTCTGCTAAAACTTACATAAATTCAATATTAAAGGCTTTTTAAGACAAATGTCATGTTTGGTTTTGGAGTTATGATTCTAAACCTTTCATATTTAGTATGACAGTTACACTGTTATTTTGTGATAAAAAACTAACTTGTGTCTTTGCAAACCTTACAAAAGATCATTTTTCTAGTACAACTAACCAAAATACATATCTCTAGACATTATTAGCCATTTTGCATTTGTTGTTTAGAAGTTATGTTTGAATACATTTGTATTGCTTTTTTCGCATTATCTCAGGATTCTAAGACTATTCTAGTCATATTGAGTAAAAAACTACTTTTTGCATTTGCAAGATTTAAAAAAGCATATGTTTCGAGTAAAACTCCCAAAGATGCATCATTTCAGGCATTATTGGCCATTTTTCTTGTGTGGTGTAGGAGTTATGTTTAAATAACTGTCATATTGAGTGTTACAGTATACAGTCATATTGAGTAAAACCTCATTTTTGTATTTGCAAACCATTGAAAAACAACATTATCTAGTAAAACTCATATGTATTCAATATCACAGGCATTTTTAGACATTTTGTACGTTTGTATTAGGAATTATGTTTGATTACATTTTTATTGCTTTTTTCGCATTATCTCAGGATTCTACGTACATTACTGTCAAATTGAGTAACAAATCAAATTTTGTTTTTTCAAACCTTACCAAAAGTTTTTTTTTTCAGGAAAACTCTCGAAAATGCATTTCTTCAGGCATTATTAGACATTTTGCATGTGTAATTTTGGAGTTATGTTTCAAAAACTGTCATTTTGAGTGTGACCAATATGAGGCCAGTAAAATCTAATATTTGTATTTGTGATTCTTTCCAAAATACCTGATTCTGCTAAAACTTACATAAATTCAATATTAAAGGCTTTTTAACACAAATGTCATATTTGGTTTTGGAATTATGATTCTAAACCTTTCATATTTAGTATGACAGTTACACTGTTATATTGAATAAAAAAACTAACTTGTGTCTTTGCGAACCTTACAAAAGATCATTTTTCTAGTACAACTAACAAAAAAACATATCTCTAGGCTTTATTAGCCATTTTGCATGTGTTTTTTTAGAAGTTATGTTTGAATACATTTTTATTGCTTTTTTCGCATTATCTCAGGATTCTAAGACTATTATAGTCATATTGAGCAAAAAACTACTTTTTGCATTTGCAAGATTTAAAAAAGCATATGTTTCGAGTAAAACTCCCAAAGATGCGTTATTTCAGGCATTATTAGCCATTTTTCATGTGTGGTGTAGGAGTTATGTTTAAATAACTGTCATATTGAGTGTTACAGTATACAGTCATAATGAGTAAAACCTCATTTTTGTATTGGCAAACCATTGAAAAACAACTGTATCTAGTAAAACTCACATGTATTCAATATCACAGGCATTTTTAGACATTTTGCACGTTTGGATTAGGAATTATTTTGGAATACATTTTTATTGCTTTTTTCGCATTATCTCAGGATTCTAAGACTATTATAGTCACATTAATTAAAAAACTACTTTTTGCATTTGCAAGATTTAAAAAAGCATTTGTTTCGAGTAAAACTCCCAAAGATGCATTATTTCAGGCATTATTAGCCATTTTTCATGTGTGGTGTAGGAGTTATGTTTAAATAACTGTCATATTGAGTGTTACAGTATACAGTCATATTGAGTAAAACCTCATTTTTGTATTTGCAAACCATTGAAAAACAACTGTATCTAGTAAAACTCACATGTATTCAATATCACAGGCATTTTTAGACATTTTGCACGTTTGGATTAGGAATTATATTGGAATACATTTTTATTGCTTTTTTCGCATTATCTCAGGATTGTAAGTACATTACTGTCAAATTGAGTAACAAATCAAATTTTGTTTTTGCAAACCTTACCAAAAGTTTTTTTTTTCAGGAAAACTCCCGAAGATGCATTTCTTAGGCATTATTAGACATTTTGCATGTGTATTTTTGGAGTTATGTTTCAAAAACTGTCATTTTGAGTGTGACCAATATGAGGCCAGTAAAATCTAATATTTGTATTTGTGATTCTTTCCAAAATACCTGATTCTGCTAAAACTTACATAAATTCAATATTAAAGGCTTTTTAAGACTAATGTCATATTTGGTTTTGGAGTTATGATTATAAACATTTCATATTTAGTGTGACAGTTACACTGTTATATTGAATAAAAAATTAACTTGTGTCTTTGCAAACCTTACAAAAGATAATTTTTCTAGTACAACTAACAAAAAACATATCTCTATGCATTATTAGCCATTTTGCATGTGTTGTTTAGAAGTTATGTTTGAATACATTTTCATTGCTTTTTTTGCATTATCTCAGGATTCTAAGACTATTATAGTCATATTGAGTAAAAAACTACTTTTTGCATTTGCAAGATTTAAAAAAGCATTATTTTCGAGTAAAACTCCCAAAGATGCATTATTTCAGGCATTATTAGCCATTTTTCATGTGTGGTGTAGGAGTTATGTTTAAATAACTGTCATATTGAGTGTTGCAGTATACAGTCATATTGAGTAAAACCTCATTTTTGTATTTGCAAACCATTGAAAAACAACTGTATCTAGTAAAACTCACATGTATTCAATATCACAGGCATTTTTAGACATTTTGCACGTTTGGATTAGGAATTATGTTTGAATACATTTTTATTGCTTTTTTCGCATTATCTCAGGATTCTAAGTACATTACTGTCAAATTGAGTAACAAATCAAATTTGGTTTTTGCAAACCTTACCAGATGTTTTTTTTTTTCAGGAAAACTCTCGAAGATGCATTTCTTCAGGCATTATTAGACATGTTTTATGTGTATTTTTGGAGTTATGTTTCAAAAACTGTCATTTTGAGTGTGACCAATATGAGGCCAGTAAAATCTAATATTTGTATTTGTGATTCTTTCCAAAATACCTGATTCTGCTAAAACTTACATAAATTCAATATTAAAGGCTTTTTAAGACAAATGTCATATTTGGTTTTGGAGTTATGATTATAAACCTTTCATATTTAGTATGACAGTTACACTGTTATATTGAATAAAAAATTAACTTGTGTCTTTGCAAACCTTACAAAAGATAATTTTTCTAGTACAACTAACAAAAAACATATCTCTAGGCATTATTAGCCATTTTGTATGTGTTGTTTAGAAGTTATGTTTGAATACATTTTTATTGCTTTTTTCGCATTATCTCAGGATTCTAAGACTATTATAGTCATATTGAGTAAAAAAACTACTTTTTGCATTTGCAAGATTTAAAAAAGCATATGTTTCGAGTAAAACTCCCAAAGATGCGTTATTTCAGGCATTATTAGCCATTTTTCATGTGTGGTGTAGGAGTTATGTTTAAATAACTGTCATATTGAGTGTTACAGTATACAGTCATAATGAGTAAAACCTCATTTTTGTATTGGCAAACCATTGAAAAACAACTGTATCTAGTAAAACTCACATGTATTCAATATCACAGGCATTTTTAGACATTTTGCACGTTTGGATTAGGAATTATGTTTGAATACATTTTTATTGCTTTTTTCGCATTATCTCAGGATTCTAAGACTATTATAGTCATATTGAGTAAAATACTACTTTTTGCATTTGCAAGATTTAAAAAAGCATATGCTTCGAGTAAAACTCCCAAAGATGCATTATTTCAGGCATTATTAGCCATTTTTCATGTGTGGTGTAGGAGTTATGTTTAAATAACTGTCATATTGAGTTTTACAGTATACAGTCATATTGAGTAAAATCTCATTTTTGTATTTGCAAACCATTGAAAAACAACTGTATCTAGTAAAACTCACATGTATTCAATATCAGAGGCATTTTTAGACATTTTGCACGCTTGGATTAGGAATTATGTTTGAATACATTTTTATTGCTTTTTTCGCATTATCTCAGGGTTCTAAGTACATCACTGTAAAATTGAGTAACAAATCAAAATTTGTTTTTGCAAACCTTACCAAATGTTTTTTTTTTCTGGAAAACTCTCGAAGATGCATTTCTTCAGGCATTATTAGACATTTTGCATATGTATTTTTGGAGTTATGTTTCAAAAACTGTCATTTTGAGTGTGACCAATATGAGGCCAGTAAAATCCAATATTTGTATTTGTGATTCTTTCCAAAATACCTGATTCTGCTAAAACTTATATAAATTCAATATTAAAGGCTTTTTAAGACAAATGTCATATTTGGTTTTGGAGTTATGATTATAAACCTTTCATATTTAGTATGACAGTTACACTGTTATATTGAATAAAAAAAACTAACTTGTGTCTTTGCAAACCTTACAAAAGATCATTTTTCTAGTACAACTAACAAAAAAACATATCTCTAGGCATTATTAGCCATTTTGCATGTGTTGGTTGGAAGTTATGTTTGAATACATTTTTATTGCTTTTTTCGCATTATCTCAGGATTCTAAGTACATTACTGTCAAATTGAGTAACAAATCAAATTTTGTTTTTGCAAACCTTACCAAAAGTTTTTTTTTTCAGGAAAACTCTCGAAGATGCATTTCTTAGGCATTATTAGACATTTTGCATGTGTATTTTTGGAGTTATGTTTCAAAAACTGTCATTTTGAGTGTGACCAATATGAGGCCAGTAAAATCTAATATTTGTATTTGTGATTCTTTCCAAAATACCTGATTCTGCTAAAACTTACATAAATTCAATATTAAAGGCTTTTTAAGACAGATGTCATATTTGGTTTTGGAGTTATGATTATAAACCTTTCATATTTAGTATGACAGTTACACTGTTATATTGAATAAAAAAATTAACTTGTGTCTTTGCAAACCTTACAAAAGATCATTTTTCTAGTACAAATAACAAAAAAAAAACATATCTCTAGGCATTATTAGCCATTTTGCATGTGTTGTTTAGAAGTTATGTGTGAATACATTTGTATTGCTTTTTTCGCATTATCTCAGGATTCTAAGACTATTATAGTCATATTGAGTAAAAAACAACTTTTTGCATTTGCAAGATTTAAAAAAGCATATGTTTCGAGTAAAACTCCCAAAGATGCATTATTTCAGGCATTATTACCCATTTTTCATGTGTGGTGTAGGAGTTATGTTTAAATAACTTTCATATTGAGTGTTACAGTATACAGTCATATTGAGTAAAATCTCATTTTTGTATTTGCAAACCATTGAAAAACAACTGTATCTAGTAAAACTCACATGTATTCAATATCACAGGCATTTTTAGACATTTTGCACGCTTGGATTAGGAATTATGTTTGAATACATTTTTATTGCTTTTTTCGCATTATCTCAGGATTCTAAGTACATTACTGTCAAATTGAGTAACAAATCAAATTTTGTTTTTGCAAACCTTACCAAATGTTTTTTTTTTTTTCAGGAAAACCCTCGAAGATGCATTTCTTCAGGCATTATTAGACATGTTGTATGTGTAGATTTGGAGTTATGTTTCAAAAACTGTCATTTTGAGTGTGACCAATATGAGGCCAGTAAAATCTAATATTTGTATTTGTGATTCTTTCCAAAATACCTGATTCTGCTAAAACTTACATAAATTCAATATTAAAGGCTTTTTAAGACAAATGTCATATTTGGTTTTGGAGTTATGATTATAAACCTTTCATATTTAGTATGACAGTTACACTGTTATATTGAATAAAAAAACTAACTTGTGTCTTTGCAAACCTTACAAAAGATCATTTTTCTAGTACAACTAACAAAAAAACATATCTGTAGGCATTATTAGCCATTTTGCATGTCTTGTTTAGAAGTTATGTTTGAATACATTTTTATTGCTTTTTTCGCATTATCTCAGGATTCTAAGACTATTATAGTCATATTGAGTAAAAAACTACTTTTTGCATTTGCAAGATTTAAAAAAGCATATGTTTCGAGTAAAACTCCCAAATATGCATTATTTCAGGCATTATTAGCCATTTTTCATGTGTGGTGTAGGAGTTATGTTTAAATAACTGTCATATTGAGTGTTACAGTATACAGTCATATTGAGTAAAACCTCATTTTTGTATTTGCAAACCATTGAAAAACAACTGTATCCAGTAAAACTCACATGTATTCAATATCACAGGCATTTTTAGACATTTTGCACGTTTGGATTAGGAATTATGTTTGAATACATTTTTATTGCTTTTTTCGCATTATCTCAGGATTCTAAGTACATTACTGTCAAATTGAGTAACAAATCAAATTTTGTTTTTGCAAACCTTACCAAATGTTTTTTTTTTTTCAGGAAAACTCTCGAAGATGCATTTCTTCAGGCATTATTAGACATGTTGTATGTGTATATTTGGAGTTATGTTTCAAAAACTGTCATTTTGAGTGTGACCAATATGAGGCCAGTAAAATCTAATATTTGTATTTGTGATTCTTTCCAAAATACCTGATTCTGCTAAAACTTACATAAATTCAATATTAAAGGCTTTTTAAGACAAATGTCATATTTGGTTTTGGAGTTATGATTATAAACCTTTCATATTTAGTATGACAGTTACACAGTTATATTGAATAAAAAAACTAACTTGTGTCTTTGCAAACCTTACAAAAGATCATTTTTCTAGTACAACTAACAAAAAACATATCTCTAGGCATTATTAGCCATTTTGCATGTGTTGTTTAGAAGTTATGTTTGAATACATTTTTATTGCTTTTTTCGCATTATCTCAGGATTCTAAGACTATTATAGTTATATTGAGTAAAAAACTACTTTTTGCATTTGCAAGATTTAAAAAAGCCTATGTTTCGAGTAAAACTCCCAAAGATGCATTATTTCAGGCATTATTAGCCATTTTTCATGTGTGGTGTAGGAGTTATGTTTAAATAACTGTCATATTGAGTGTTACAGTATACAGTCATAATGAGTAAAACCTCATTTTTGTATTTGCAAACCATTTAAAAACAACGGTATCTAGTAAAACTCACATGTATTCAATATCACAGGCATTTTTAGACATTTTGCACGTTTGGATTAGGAATTATGTTTGAATACATTTTTATTGCTTTTTTCGCATTATCTCAGGATTCTAAGTACATTACTGTCAAATTGAGTAACAAATCAAATTTTGTTTTTGCAAACCTTACCAAATGTTTTTTTTTTTCAGGAAAACTCTCGAAGATGCATTTCTTCAGGCATTATTAGACATGTTGTATGTGTATATTTGGAGTTATGTTTCAAAAACTGTCATTTTGAGTGTGACCAATATGAGGCCAGTAAAATCTAATATTTGTATTTGTGATTCTTTCCAAAATACCTGATTCTGCTAAAACTTACATAAATTCAATATTAAAGGCTTTTTAAGACAAATGTCATATTTGGTTTTGGAGTTATGATTATAAACCTTTCATATTTAGTATGACAGTTACACAGTTATATTGAATAAAAAAACTAACTTGTGTCTTTGCAAACCTTACAAAAGATCATTTTTCTAGTACAACTAACAAAAAACATATCTCTAGGCATTATTAGCCATTTTGCATGTGTTGTTTAGAAGTTATGTTTGAATACATTTTTATTGCTTTTTTCGCATTATCTCAGGATTCTAAGACTATTATAGTTATATTGAGTAAAAAACTACTTTTTGCATTTGCAAGATTTAAAAAAGCCTATGTTTCGAGTAAAACTCCCAAAGATGCATTATTTCAGGCATTATTAGCCATTTTTCATGTGTGGTGTAGGAGTTATGTTTAAATAACTGTCATATTGAGTGTTACAGTATACAGTCATAATGAGTAAAACCTCATTTTTGTATTTGCAAACCATTTAAAAACAACTGTATCTAGTTAAACTCACATGTATTCAATATCACAGGCATTTTTAGACATTTTGCACGTTTGGATTAGGAATTATGTTTGAATACATTTTTATTGCTTTTTTCGCATTATCTCAGGATTCTAAGACTATTATAGTCATATTGAGTAAAACACTACTTTTTGCATTTGCAAGATTTAAAAAAGCATATGTTTCGAGTAAAACTCCCAAAGATGCATTATTTCAGGCATTATTAGCCATTTTTCATGTGTGGTGTAGGAGTTATGTTTAAATAACTGTCATATTGAGTGTTACAGTATACAGTCATATTGAGTAAAACCTCATTTTTGTATTTGCAAACCATTGAAAAACAACTGTATCTAGTAAAACTCACATGTATTCAATATCACAGGCATTTTTAGACATTTTGCACGTTTGGATTAGGAATTATGTTTGAGTACATTTTTATTGCTTTTTTCGCATTATCTCAGGATTCTAAGTACATTACTGTCAAATTGAGTAACAAATCAAATTTTGTTTTTGCAAACCTTACCAAATGTCTTTTCTTTCAGGAAAACTCTCGAAGATGCATTTCTTCAGGCATTATTAGACATTTTGCATGTGTATTTTTGGAGTTATGTTTCAAAAACTGTCATTTTGAGTGTGACCAATATGAGGCCAGTAAAATCTAATATTTGTATTTGTGATTCTTTCCAAAATACCATATTCTGCTAAAAGTTACATAAATTTAATATTAAAAGCTTTTTAAGACAAATGTCATATTTGGTTTTGGAATTATGATTCTAAACCTTTCATATTTAGTATGACAGTTACACTGTTATATTGAATAAAAAAACTAACTTCTGTCTTTGCAAACCTTACAAAAGATCATTTTTCTAGTACAACTAACAAAAAAACATATCTGTAGGCATTATTAGCCATTTTGCATGTGTTGTTTAGAAGTTATGTTTGAATACATTTTTATTGCTTTTTTTGCATTATCTCAGGATTCTAAGACTATTATAGTCACATTAATTAAAAAAACTACTTTTTGCATTTCCAAGATTTAAAAAAGCATATGTTTCGAGTAAAACTCCCAAAGATGCATTATTTCAGGCATTATTAGCCATTTTTCTTGTTTGATGTAGGAGTTATGTTTAAAAAACAGTCATATTGAGTGTTACAGTATACAATCATATTGAGTAAAACCTCATTTTTGTATTTGCAAACCATTGAAAAACAACTGTATCTAGTAAAACTCACATGTATTCAATATCACAGGCATTTTTAGACATTTTGCACGTTTGGATTAGGAATTATGTTTGAATACATTTTTATTGCTTTTTTCGCATTATCTCAGGATTCTAAGTACATTACTGTCAAATTGAGTAACAAATCAAATTTTGTTTTTGCAAACCTCACCAAATGATTTTTTTTTCAGGAAAACTCTCAAAGATGCATTTCTTCAGGCATTATTAGACATTTTGCATGTGTATTTTTGGAGTTATGTTTCAAAAACTGTCATTTTGAGTGTGACCAATATGAGGCCAGTAAAATCTAATATTTGTATTTGTGATTCTTTCCAAAATACCTGATTCTGCTAAAACTCACATAAATTCAATATTAAAGGCTTTTTAAGACAAATTTCATATTTGGTTTTGGAGTTATGATTATAAACCTTTCATATTTTGTATGACAGTTACACTGTTATATTGAATAAAAAAACTAACTTGTGTCTTTGCAAACCTTACAAAAGATCATTTTTCTAGTACAACTAACAAAAAAACATATCTCTTGGCATTATTAGACATTTTGCATGTGTTGTTTAGAAGTTATATTTGAATACATTTTTATTGCTTTTTTCGCATTATCTCAGGATTGTAAGACTATTATAGTCATATTGAGTAAAAAACTACTTTTTGCATTTGCAAGATTTAAAAAAGCATATGTTTCGAATAAAACTCCCAAAGATGCATTATTTCAGGCATTATTAGCCATTTTTCATGTGTGGTGTAGGAGTTATGTTTAAATAACTGTCATATTGAGTGTTATAGTATACAGTCATATTGAGTAAAACCTCATTTTTGTATTTGCAAACCATAGAAAAACAGCTGTATCTTAAAACTCACATGTATTCAATATCACAGGCATTTTTAGACATTTTGCACGTTTGGATTAGGAATTATGTTGGAATACATTTTTATTGCTTTTTTCGCATCATCTCAGGAGTCTAGGTACATTACTGTGAAATTGAGTAAACAAATTACTTTTTGTTTTTGCAAACCCTACCAAATGTTTTTTTTTCTGGAAAACTCTCAAAGATGCATTTCTTCAGGCATTATTAGACATTTTGCATGTGTATTTTTGGAGTTATGTTTCAAAAACTGACATTTTGAGTTTGACAAACCTGATTTTTGACAAAACCTGATTTTTGTATTTGTGATCCTTTCCAAAATACCTGATTCCGGTAAAACTCACATAAATTCAATATTACAAGGTTTTTAAGACACATTTCATGTTTGGTTTTGGAGTTATGATTATAAACCTTTCATATTTAGTACTGTTATATTGAATAAAAAAACTAACTTGTGTCTTTGTGAACCTCACAAAAGAGGATTTTTCTATTAAAACTAACAAAAATACATATCTCTAGGCATTATTAGCCATTTTGCATGTCTTGTTTAGAAGTTATGTTTGAATAAATTTGTATTGCTTTTTTCGCATTATCTCAGGATTGTAAGACTATTATAGTCATATTGAGTAAAAAACTACTTTTTGCATTTGCAAGATTTAAAAAAGCATATGTTTCGAATAAAACTCCCAAAGATGCATTATTTCAGGCATTATTAGCCATTTTTCATGTGTGGTGTAGGAGTTATGTTTAAATAACTGTCATATTGAGTGTTACAGTATACAGTCATATTGAGTAAAACCTCATTTTTGTATTGGCAAACCATTGAAAAACAACTGTATCTAGTAAAACTCACATGTATTCAATATCACAGGCATTTTTAGACATTTTGCACGTTTGGATTAGGAATTATGTTGGAATACGTTTTTATTGCTTTTTTCAAATTATCTCAGGATTCTAAGTACATTACTGTCAAAATGAGTAAAAAAAATACTTTTTGTTTTTGCAACCCTACCAAAAGTTTTTTTTCTGGAAAACTCTCAAAGATGCATTTCTTCAGGCATCAGACACTTTGCATGTGTATTTTTGGAGTTATGTTTCAAAAACTGACATTTTGAGTTTGACAAACCTGATTTTTGACAAAACCTGATTTTTGTATTTGTGATCCTTTACAAAATACCTGATTCCGGTAAAACTCACATAAATTCAATATTACAGGGTTTTTAAGACAAATTTCATGTTTGGTTTTGGAGTTATGATTATAAACCTTTCATATTTAGTACTGTTATATTGAATAAAAAAACTAACTTGTGTCTTTGTGAACCTCACAAAGATGCTTTTTCTAGTACAACTAACAAAAATACATATATCTTGGCATTAGTAGCCATTTTCCATGTGTTGTTTAGAAGTTATGCTTGAATACATTTTTATTGCTTTTTTCGCATAATCTCAGGATTGTAAGACTATTATAGTCATATTGAGTAAAAAACTACTTTTTGCATTTGCAAGATTTAAAAAAGCATATGTTTCGAGTAAAACTCCCAAAGATGCATTATTTCAGGCATTATTAGCCATTTTTCATGTGTGGTGTAGGAGTTATGTTTAAATAACTGTCATATTGAGTGTTACAGTATACAGTCATATTGAGTAAAACCTCATTTTTGTATTTGCAAACCATTGAAATACAACTGTATCTAGTAAAACTCACATGTATTCAATATCACAGGCATTTTTAGACATTTTTCACGTTTGGATTAGGAATTATGTTGGAATACATTTTTATTGCTTTTTTCGCATTATCTCAGGATTCTAAGAACATTACTGTCAAATTGAGTAACAAATCAAATTTTGTTTCTGCAAATCTTACCAAATCTTTTTTTTTTTTCAGGAAAACTCTCGAAGATGCATTTCTTCAGGCATTATTAGACATTTTGCATGTGTATTTTTGGAGTTATGTTTCAAAAACTGTCATTTTGAGTGTGACCAATATGAGGCCAGTAAAATCTAATATTTGTATTTGTGATTCTTTCCAAAATACCTGATTCTGCTAAAACTTACATAAATTCAATATTAAAGGCTTTTTAAGACAAATGTCATATTTGGTTTTGGAGTTATGATTATAAACCTTTCATATTTAGTATGACAGTTACACTGTTATTTTGGGAAAAAAAACTAACTTGTGTCTTTGCAAACCTTACAAAAGATCATTTTTCTAGTACAACTAACCAAAATACATATCTCTAGGCATTATTAGCCATTTTGCATTTGTTGTTTAGAAGTTATGTTTGAATACATTTTATTGCTTTTTTCGCATTATCTCAGGATTCTAAGACTATTCTAGTCGTATTGAGTAAAAAACTACTTTTTGCATTTGCAAAATATAAAAAAGCATATGTTTCGAGTAAAACTCCCAAAGATGCATTATTTCAGGCATTATTAGCCATTTTTCATGTGTGGTGTAGGAGTTATGTTTAAATAACTGTCATATTGAGTGTTACAGTATACAGTCATATTGAGTAAAACCTCATTTTTGTATTTGCAAACCATTGAAAAACAACTGTATCTAGTAAAACTCACATGTATTCAATATCACAGGCATTTTTAGACATTTTGCATGTTTGGATTAGGAGTTATGTTTGATTAGATTTTTATTGCTTTTTTCGCATTATCTCAGGATTCTAAGTACATTACTGTCAAATTGAGTAACAAATCAAATTTTGTTTTTGCAAAACTTACCAAATGTTTTTTTTTTTTCAGGAAAACTCTCGAAGATTAATTTCTTCAGGCATTATTAGACATTTTGCATGTGTATTTTTGGAGTTATGTTTCAAAAACTGTCATTTTGAGTGTGACCAATATGAGGCCAGTAAAATCTAATATTTGTAATTGTGATTCTTTCCAAAATACCTGATTCTGCTAAAACTTACATAAATTCCTTATTAAAGGCTTTTTAAGACAAATGTCATATTTGGTTTTGGAATTATGATTATAAACCTTTCATATTTAGTATGACAGTTACACTGTTATATTGAATAAAAAAACTAACTTGTGTCTTTGCAAACCTTACAAAAGATCATTTTTCTAGTACAACTAACAAAAAAACATATCTCTAGGCATTATTAGCCATTTTGCATGTGTTATTTAGAAGTTATGTTTGAATACATTTTTATTGCTTTTTTTCGCAATATCTCAGGATTCTAAGACTATTCTAGTCGTATTGAGTAAAAAACTACTTTTTGCATTTGCAAGATTTAAAAAAGCATATGTTTCGAGTAAAACTCCCAAAGATGCATTATTTCAGGCATTATTAGCCATTTTTCATGTGTGGTGTAGGAGTTATGTTTAAATAACTGTCATATTGAGTGTTACAGTATACAGTCATATTGAGTAAAACCTCATTTTTGTATTTGCAAACCATTGAAAAACAACTGTATCTAGTAAAACTCACATGTATTCAATATCACAGGCATTTTTAGACATTTTGCACGTTTGGATTAGGAATTATGTTTGAATACATTTTTATTGCTTTTTTCGCATTATCTCAGGATTCTAAGAACATTACTGTCAAATTGAGTAACAAATCAAATTTTGTTTTTGCAAACCTTACCAAATGTTTTTTTTTTCAGGAAATTTCTCGAAGATGCATTTCTTCAGGCATTATTAGACATTTTGCATGTGTATTTTTGGAGTTATGTTTCAAAAACTGTCATTTTGAGTGTGACCAATATGAGGCCAGTAAAATCCAACATTTGTATTTGTGATTCTTTCCAAAATACCTGATTCTGCTAAAACTTACATAAATTCAATATTAAAGGCTTTTTAAGACAAATGTCATGTTTGGTTTTGGAGTTATGATTCTAAACCTTTCATATTTAGTATGACAGTTACACTGTTATTTTGTGATAAAAAACTAACTTGTGTCTTTGCAAACCTTACAAAAGATCATTTTTCTAGTACAACTAACCAAAATACATATCTCTAGACATTATTAGCCATTTTGCATTTGTTGTTTAGAAGTTATGTTTGAATACATTTGTATTGCTTTTTTCGCATTATCTCAGGATTCTAAGACTATTCTAGTCATATTGAGTAAAAAACTACTTTTTGCATTTGCAAGATTTAAAAAAGCATATGTTTCGAGTAAAACTCCCAAAGATGCATCATTTCAGGCATTATTGGCCATTTTTCTTGTGTGGTGTAGGAGTTATGTTTAAATAACTGTCATATTGAGTGTTACAGTATACAGTCATATTGAGTAAAACCTCATTTTTGTATTTGCAAACCATTGAAAAACAACATTATCTAGTAAAACTCATATGTATTCAATATCACAGGCATTTTTAGACATTTTGTACGTTTGTATTAGGAATTATGTTTGATTACATTTTTATTGCTTTTTTCGCATTATCTCAGGATTCTACGTACATTACTGTCAAATTGAGTAACAAATCAAATTTTGTTTTTTCAAACCTTACCAAAAGTTTTTTTTTTTCAGGAAAACTCTCGAAAATGCATTTCTTCAGGCATTATTAGACATTTTGCATGTGTAATTTTGGAGTTATGTTTCAAAAACTGTCATTTTGAGTGTGACCAATATGAGGCCAGTAAAATCTAATATTTGTATTTGTGATTCTTTCCAAAATACCTGATTCTGCTAAAACTTACATAAATTCAATATTAAAGGCTTTTTAACACAAATGTCATATTTGGTTTTGGAATTATGATTCTAAACCTTTCATATTTAGTATGACAGTTACACTGTTATATTGAATAAAAAAACTAACTTGTGTCTTTGCGAACCTTACAAAAGATCATTTTTCTAGTACAACTAACAAAAAAACATATCTCTAGGCATTATTAGCCATTTTGCATGTGTTTTTTTAGAAGTTATGTTTGAATACATTTTTATTGCTTTTTTCGCATTATCTCAGGATTCTAAGACTATTATAGTCATATTGAGCAAAAAACTACTTTTTGCATTTGCAAGATTTAAAAAAGCATATGTTTCGAGTAAAACTCCCAAAGATGCGTTATTTCAGGCATTATTAGCCATTTTTCATGTGTGGTGTAGGAGTTATGTTTAAATAACTGTCATATTGAGTGTTACAGTATACAGTCATAATGAGTAAAACCTCAATTTTGTATTGGCAAACAATTGAAAAACAACTGTATCTAGTAAAACTCACATGTATTCAATATCACAGGCATTTTTAGACATTTTGCACGTTTGGATTAGGAATTATGTTTGAATACATTTTTATTGCTTTTTTCGCATTATCTCAGGATTCTAAGACTATTATAGTCATATTGAGTAAAATACTACTTTTTGCATTTGCAAGATTTAAAAAAGCATATGTTTCGAGTAAAACTCCCAAAGATGCATTATTTCAGGCATTATTAGCCATTTTTCATGTGTGGTGTAGGAGTTATGTTTAAATAACTGTCATATTGAGTGTTACAGTATACAGTCATATTGAGTAAAATCTCATTTTTGTATTTGCAAACCATTGAAAAACAACTGTATCTAGTAAAACTCACATGTATTCAATATCAGAGGCATTTTTAGACATTTTGCACGCTTGGATTAGGAATTATTTTTGAATACATTTTTATTGCTTTTTTCGCATTATCTCAGGGTTCTAAGTACATCACTGTCAAATTGAGTAACAAATCAAAATTTGTTTTTGCAAACCTTACCAAATGTTTTTTTTTCTGGAAAACTCTCGAAGATGCATTTCTTCAGGCATTATTAGACATTTTGCATATGTATTTTTGGAGTTATGTTTCAAAAACTGTCATTTTGAGTGTGACCAATATGAGGCCAGTAAAATCCAATATTTGTATTTGTGATTCTTTCCAAAATACCTGATTCTGCTAAAACTTATATAAATTCAATATTAAAGGCTTTTTAAGACAAATGTCATATTTGGTTTTGGAGTTATGATTATAAACCTTTCATATTTAGTATGACAGTTACACTGTTATATTGAATAAAAAAAAACTAACTTGTGTCTTTGCAAACCTTACAAAAGATCATTTTTCTAGTACAACTAACAAAAAAACATATCTCTAGGCATTATTAGCCATTTTGCATGTGTTGGTAGGAAGTTATGTTTGAATACATTTTTATTGCTTTTTTCGCATTATCTCAGGATTCTAAGTACATTACTGTCAAATTGAGTAACAAATCAAATTTTGTTTTTGCAAACCTTACCAAAAGATTTTTTTTCAGGAAAACTCTCGAAGATGCATTTCTTAGGCATTATTAGACATTTTGCATGTGTATTTTTGGAGTTATGTTTCAAAAACTGTCATTTTGAGTGTGACCAATATGAGGCCAGTAAAATCTAATATTTGTATTTGTGATTCTTTCCAAAATACCTGATTCTGCTAAAACTTACATAAATTCAATATTAAAGGCTTTTTAAGACAGATGTCATATTTGGTTTTGGAGTTATGATTATAAACCTTTCATATTTAGTATGACAGTTACACTGTTATATTGAATAAAAAAATTAACTTGTGTCTTTGCAAACCTTACAAAAGATCATTTTTCTAGTACAAATAACAAAAAAAAAACATATCTCTAGGCATTATTAGCCATTTTGCATGTGTTGTTTAGAAGTTATGTGCTAATACATTTGTATTGCTTTTTTCGCATTATCTCAGGATTCTAAGACTATTATAGTCATATTGAGTAAAAAACAACTTTTTGCATTTGCAAGATTTAAAAAAGCATATGTTTCGAGTAAAACTCCCAAAGATGCATTATTTCAGGCATTATTAGCCATTTTTCATGTGTGGTGTAGGAGTTATGTTTAAATAACTGTCATATTGAGTGTTACAGTATACAGTCATATTGAGTAAAATCTCATTTTTGTATTTGCAAACCATTGAAAAACAACTGTATCTAGTAAAACTCACATGTATTCAATATCACAGGCATTTTTAGACATTTTGCACGCTTGGATTAGGAATTATGTTTGAATACATTTTTATTGCTTTTTTCGCATTATCTCAGGATTCTAAGTACATTACTGTCAAATTGAGTAACAAATCAAATTTTGTTTTTGCAAACCTTACCAAATGTTTTTTTTTTTTCAGGAAAACTCTCGAAGATGCATTTCTTCAGGCATTATTAGACATGTTGTATGTGTAGATTTGGAGTTATGTTTCAAAAACTGTCATTTTGAGTGTGACCAATATGAGGCCAGTAAAATCTAATATTTGTATTTGTGATTCTTTCCAAAATACCTGATTCTGCTAAAACTTACATAAATTCAATATTAAAGGCTTTTTAAGACAAATGTCATATTTGGTTTTGGAGTTATGATTATAAACCTTTCATATTTAGTATGACAGTTACACTGTTATATTGAATAAAAAAACTAACTTGTGTCTTTGCAAACCTTACAAAAGATCATTTTTCTAGTACAACTAACAAAAAAACATATCTGTAGGCATTATTAGCCATTTTGCATGTCTTGTTTAGAAGTTATGTTTGAATACATTTTTATTGCTTTTTTCGCATTATCTCAGGATTCTAAGACTATTATAGTCATATTGAGTAAAAAACTACTTTTTGCATTTGCAAGATTTAAAAAAGCATATGTTTCGAGTAAAACTCCCAAAGATGCATTATTTCAGGCATTATTAGCCATTTTTCATGTGTGGTGTAGGAGTTATGTTTAAATAACTGTCATATTGAGTGTTACAGTATACAGTCATATTGAGTAAAACCTCATTTTTGTATTTGCAAACCATTGAAAAACAACTGTATCTAGTAAAACTCACATGTATTCAATATCACAGGCATTTTTAGACATTTTGCACGTTTGGATTAGGAATTATGTTTGAATACATTTTTATTGCTTTTTTCGCATTATCTCAGGATTCTAAGTACATTACTGTCAAATTGAGTAACAAATCAAATTTTGTTTTTGCAAACCTTACCAAATGTTTTTTTTTTTTCAGGAAAACTCTCGAAGATGCATTTCTTCAGGCATTATTAGACATGTTGTATGTGTATATTTGGAGTTATGTTTCAAAAACTGTCATTTTGAGTGTGACCAATATGAGGCCAGTAAAATCTAATATTTGTATTTGTGATTCTTTCCAAAATACCTGATTCTGCTAAAACTTACATAAATTCAATATTAAAGGCTTTTTAAGACAAATGTCATATTTGGTTTTGGAGTTATGATTATAAACCTTTCATATTTAGTATGACAGTTACACAGTTATATTGAATAAAAAAACTAACTTGTGTCTTTGCAAACCTTACAAAAGATCATTTTTCTAGTACAACTAACAAAAAACATATCTCTAGGCATTATTAGCCATTTTGCATGTGTTGTTTAGAAGTTATGTTTGAATACATTTTTATTGCTTTTTTCGCATTATCTCAGGATTCTAAGACTATTATAGTTATATTGAGTAAAAAACTACTTTTTGCATTTGCAAGATTTAAAAAAGCCTATGTTTCGAGTAAAACTCCCAAAGATGCATTATTTCAGGCATTATTAGCCATTTTTCATGTGTGGTGTAGGAGTTATGTTTAAATAACTGTCATATTGAGTGTTACAGTATACAGTCATAATGAGTAAAACCTCATTTTTGTATTTGCAAACCATTTAAAAACAACTGTATCTAGTAAAACTCACATGTATTCAATATCACAGGCATTTTTAGACATTTTGCACGTTTGGATTAGGAATTATGTTTGAATACATTTTTATTGCTTTTTTCGCATTATCTCAGGATTCTAAGACTATTATAGTCATATTGAGTAAAACACTACTTTTTGCATTTGCAAGATTTAAAAAAGCATATGTTTCGAGTAAAACTCCCAAAGATGCATTATTTCAGGCATTATTAGCCATTTTTCATGTGTGGTGTAGGAGTTATGTTTAAATAACTGTCATATTGAGTGTTACAGTATACAGTCATATTGAGTAAAACCTCATTTTTGTATTTGCAAACCATTGAAAAACAACTGTATCTAGTAAAACTCACATGTATTCAATATCACAGGCATTTTTAGACATTTTGCACGTTTGGATTAGGAATTATGTTTGAGTACATTTTTATTGCTTTTTTCGCATTATCTCAGGATTCTAAGTACATTACTGTCAAATTGAGTAACAAATCAAATTTTGTTTTTGCAAACCTTACCAAATGTCTTTTTTTTCAGGAAAACTCTCGAAGATGCATTTCTTCAGGCATTATTAGACATTTTGCATGTGTATTTTTGGAGTTATGTTTCAAAAACTGTCATTTTGAGTGTGACCAATATGAGGCCAGTAAAATCTAATATTTGTATTTGTGATTCTTTCCAAAATACCATAGTCTGCTAAAAGTTACATAAATTTAATATTAAAAGCTTTTTAAGACAAATGTCATATTTGGTTTTGGAATTATGATTCTAAACCTTTCATATTTAGTATGACAGTTACACTGTTATATTGAATAAAAAAACTAACTTCTGTCTTTGCAAACCTTACAAAAGATAATTTTTCTAGTACAACTAACAAAAAAACATATCTGTAGGCATTATTAGCCATTTTGCATGTGTTGTTTAGAAGTTATGTTTGAATACATTTTTATTGCTTTTTTTGCATTATCTCAGGATTCTAAGACTATTATAGTCACATTAATTAAAAAAACTACTTTTTGCATTTCCAAGATTTAAAAAAGCATATGTTTCGAGTAAAACTCCCAAAGATGCATTATTTCAGGCATTATTAGCCATTTTTCTTGTTTGGTGTAGGAGTTATGTTTAAATAACAGTCATATTGAGTGTTACAGTATACAGTCATAATGAGTAAAACCTCATTTTTGTATTTGCAAACCATTTAAAAACAACTGTATCTAGTAAAACTCACATGTATTCAATATCACAGGCATTTTTAGACATTTTGCACGTTTGGATTAGGAATTATGTTTGAATACATTTTTATTGCTTTTTTCGCATTATCTCAGGATTCTAAGTACATTACTGTCAAATTGAGTAACAAATCAAATTTTGTTTTTGCAAACCTCACCAAATGATTTTTTTTTCAGGAAAACTCTCAAAGATGCATTTCTTCAGGCATTATTAGACATTTTGCATGTGTATTTTTGGAGTTTTGTTTCAAAAACTGTCATTTTGAGTGTGACCAATATGAGGCCAGTAAAATCTAATATTTGTATTTGTGATTCTATCCAAAATACCTGATTCTGCTAAAACTCACATAAATTCAATATTAAAGGCTTTTTAAGACAAATTTCATATTTGGTTTTGGAGTTATGATTATAAACCTTTCATATTTTGTATGACAGTTACACTGTTATATTGAATAAAAAAACTAACTTGTGTCTTTGCAAACCTTACAAAAGATCATTTTTCTAGTACAACTAACAAAAAAACATATCTCTTGGCATTATTAGACATTTTGCATGTGTTGTTTAGAAGTTATGTTTGAATACATTTTTATTGCTTTTATCGCATTATCTCAGGATTGTAAGACTATTATAGTCATATTGAGTAAAAAACTACTTTTTGCATTTGCAAGATTTAAAAAAGCATATGTTTCGAATAAAACTCCCAAAGATGCATTATTTCAGGCATTATTAGCCATTTTTCATGTGTGGTGTAGGAGTTATGTTTAAATAACTGTCATATTGAGTGTTATAGTATACAGTCATATTGAGTAAAACCTCATTTTTGTATTTGCAAACCATAGAAAAACAGCTGTATCTTAAAACTCACATGTATTCAATATCACAGGCATTTTTAGACATTTTGCACGTTTGGATTAGGAATTATGTTGGAATACATTTTTATTGCTTTTTTCGCATCATCTCAGGAGTCTAGGTACATTACTGTGAAATTGAGTAAACAAATTACTTTTTGTTTTTGCAAACCCTACCAAATGTTTTTTTTTCTGGAAAACTCTCAAAGATGCATTTCTTCAGGCATTATTAGACATTTTGCATGTGTATTTTTGGAGTTATGTTTCAAAAACTGACATTTTGAGTTTGACAAACCTGATTTTTGACAAAACCTGATTTTTGTATTTGTGATCCTTTCCAAAATACCTGATTCCGGTAAAACTCACATAAATTCAATATTACGAGGTTTTTAAGACACATTTCATGTTTGGTTTTGGAGTTATGATTATAAACCTTTCATATTTAGTACTGTTATATTGAATAAAAAAACTAACTTGTGTCTTTGTGAACCTCACAAAAGAGGATTTTTCTATTAAAACTAACAAAAATACATATCTCTAGGCATTATTAGCCATTTTGCATGTCTTGTTTAGAAGTTATGTTTGAATAAATTTTTATTGCTTTTTTCGCATTATCTCAGGATTGTAAGACTATTATAGTCATATTGAGTAAAAAACTACTTTTTGCATTTGCAAGATTTAAAAAAGCATATGTTTCGAATAAAACTCCCAAAGATGCATTATTTCAGGCATTATTAGCCATTTTTCATGTGTGGTGTAGGAGTTATGTTTAAATAACTGTCATATTGAGTGTTACAGTATACAGTCATATTGAGTAAAACCTCATTTTTGTATTGGCAAACCATTGAAAAACAACTGTATCTAGTAAAACTCACATGTATTCAATATCACAGGCATTTTTAGAAATTTTGCACGTTTGGATTAGGAATTATGTTGGAATACGTTTTTATTGCTTTTTTCAAATTATCTCAGGATTCTAAGTACATTACTGTCAAATTGAGTAAAAAAAATACTTTTTGTTTTTGCAACCCTACCAAAAGTTTTTTTTCTGGAAAACTCTCAAAGATGCATTTCTTCAGGCATCAGACATTTTGCATGTGTATTTTTGGAGTTATGTTTCAAAAACTGACATTTTGAGTTTGACAAACCTGATTTTTGAGAAAACCTGATTTTTGTATTTGTGATCCTTTACAAAATACCTGATTCCGGTAAAACTTACATAAATTCAATATTACAGGGTTTTTAAGACAAATTTCATGTTTGGTTTTGGAGTTATGATTATAAACCTTTCATATTTAGTACTGTTATATTGAATAAAAAAACTAACTTGTGTCTTTGTGAACCTCACAAAGATGCTTTTTCTAGTACAACTAACAAAAATACATATATCTTGGCATTAGTAGCCATTTTCCATGTGTTGTTTAGAAGTTATGCTTGAATACATTTTTATTGCTTTTTTCGCATAATCTCAGGATTGTAAGACTATTATAGTCATATTGAGTAAAAAACTACTTTTTGCATTTGCAAGATTTAAAAAAGCATATGTTTCGAATAAAACTCCCAAAAATGCATTATTTCAGGCATTATTAGCCATTTTTCATGTGTGGTGTAGGAGTTATGTTTAAATAACTGTCATATTGGGTGTTACAGTATACAGTCATATTGAGTAAAACCTCATTTTTGTATTTGCAAACCATTGAAATACAACTGTATCTAGTAAAACTCACATGTATTCAATATCACAGGCATTTTTAGACATTTTTCACGTTTGGATTAGGAATTATGTTGGAATACATTTTTATTGCTTTTTTCGCATTATCTCAGGATTCTAAGAACATTACTGTCAAATTGAGTAACAAATCAAATTTTGTTTCTGCAAATCTTACCAAATCTTTTTTTTTTTTCAGGAAAACTCTCGAAGATGCATTTCTTCAGGCATTATTAGACATTTTGCATGTGTATTTTTGGAGTTATGTTTCAAAAACTGTCATTTTGAGTGTGACCAATATGAGGCCAGTAAAATCTAATATTTGTATTTGTGATTCTTTCCAAAATACCTGATTCTGCTAAAACTTACATAAATTCAATATTAAAGGCTTTTTAAGACAAATGTCATATTTGGTTTTGGAGTTATGATTATAAACCTTTCATATTTAGTATGACAGTTACACTGTTATTTTGGGAAAAAAAACTAACTTGTGTCTTTGCAAACCTTACAAAAGATCATTTTTCTAGTACAACTAACCAAAATACATATCTCTAGGCATTATTAGCCATTTTGCATTTGTTGTTTAGAAGTTATGTTTGAATACATTTTTATTGCTTTTTTCGCATTATCTCAGGATTCTAAGACTATTCTAGTCGTATTGAGTAAAAAACTACTTTTTGCATTTGCAAAATTTAAAAAAGCATATGTTTCGAGTAAAACTCCCAAAGATGCATTATTTCAGGCATTATTAACCATTTTTCATGTGTGGTGTAGGAGTTATGTTTAAATAACTGTCATATTGAGTGTTACAGTATACAGTCATATTGAGTAAAACCTCATTTTTGTATTTGCAAACCATTGAAAAACAACTGTATCTAGTAAAACTCACATGTATTCAATATCACAGGCATTTTTAGACATTTTGCATGTTTGGATTAGGAGTTATGTTTGATTAGATTTTTATTGCTTTTTTCGCATTATCTCAGGATTCTAAGTACATTACTGTCAAATTGAGTAACAAATCAAATTTTGTTTTTGCAAAACTTACCAAATGTTTTTTTTTTTCAGGAAAACTCTCGAAGATTAATTTCTTCAGGCATTATTAGACATTTTGCATGTGTATTTTTGGAGTTATGTTTCAAAAACTGTCATTTTGAGTGTGACCAATATGAGGCCAGTAAAATCTAATATTTGTATTTGTGATTCTTTCCAAAATACCTGATTCTGCTAAAACTTACATAAATTCATTATTAAAGGCTTTTTAAGACAAATGTCATATTTGGTTTTGGAATTATGATTATAAACCTTTCATATTTAGTATGACAGTTACACTGTTATATTGAATAAAAAAACTAACTTGTGTCTTTGCAAACCTTACAAAAGATCATTTTTCTAGTACAACTAACAAAAAAACATATCTCTAGGCATTATTAGCCATTTTGCATGTGTTATTTAGAAGTTATGTTTGAATACATTTTTATTGCTTTTTTTCGCAATATCTCAGGATTCTAAGACTATTCTAGTCGTATTGAGTAAAAAACTACTTTTTGCATTTGCAAGATTTAAAAAAGCATATGTTTCGAGTAAAACTCCCAAAGATGCATTATTTCAGGCATTATTAGCCATTTTTCATGTGTGGTGTAGGAGTTATGTTTAAATAACTGTCATATTGAGTGTTACAGTATACAGTCATATTGAGTAAAACCTCATTTTTGTATTTGCAAACCATTGAAAAACAACTGTATCTAGTAAAACTCACATGTATTCAATATCACAGGCATTTTTAGACATTTTGCACGTTTGGATTAGGAATTATGTTTGAATACATTTTTATTGCTTTTTTCGCATTATCTCAGGATTCTAAGAACATTACTGTCAAATTGAGTAACAAATCAAATTTTGTTTTTGCAAACCTTACCAAATGTTTTTTTTTTCAGGAAATTTCTCGAAGATGCATTTCTTCAGGCATTATTGGACATTTTGCATGTGTATTTTTGGAGTTATGTTTAAAAAACTGTCATTTTGAGTGTGACCAATATGAGGCCAGTAAAATCCAACATTTGTATTTGTGATTCTTTCCAAAATACCTGATTCTGCTAAAACTTACATAAATTCAATATTAAAGGCTTTTTAAGACAAATGTCATGTTTGGTTTTGGAGTTATGATTATAAACCTTTCATATTTAGTATGACAGTTACACTGTTATTTTGTGATAAAAAACTAACTTGTGTCTTTGCAAACCTTACAAAAGATCATTTTTCTAGTACAACTAACCAAAATACATATCTCTAGACATTATTAGCCATTTTGCATTTGTTGTTTAGAAGTTATGTTTGAATACATTTGTATTGCTTTTTTCGCATTATCTCAGGATTCTAAGACTATTCTAGTCATATTGAGTAAAAAACTACTTTTTGCATTTGCAAGATTTAAAAAAGCATATGTTTCGAGTAAAACTCCCAAAGATGCATCATTTCAGGCATTATTGGCCATTTTTCTTGTGTGGTGTAGGAGTTATGTTTAAATAACTGTCATATTGAGTGTTACAGTATACAGTCATATTGAGTAAAACCTCATTTTTGTATTTGCAAACCATTGAAAAACAACATTATCTAGTAAAACTCATATGTATTCAATATCACAGGCATTTTTAGGCATTTTGTACGTTTGTATTAGGAATTATGTTTGATTACATTTTTATTGCTTTTTTCGCATTATCTCAGGATTCTACGTACATTACTGTCAAATTGAGTAACAAATCAAATTTTGTTTTTTCAAACCTTACCAAAAGTTTTTTTTTTCAGGAAAACTCTCGAAGATGCATTTCTTCAGGCATTATTAGACATTTTGCATGTGTAATTTTGGAGTTATGTTTCAAAAACTGTCATTTTGAGTGTGACCAATATGAGGCCAGTAAAATCTAATATTTGTATTTGTGATTCTTTCCAAAATACCTGATTCTGCTAAAACTTACATAAATTCAATATTAAAGGCTTTTTAACACAAATGTCATATTTGGTTTTGGAATTATGATTCTAAACCTTTCATATTTAGTATGACAGTTACACTGTTATATTGAATAAAAAAACTAACTTGTGTCTTTGCAAACCTTACAAAAGATCATTTTTCTAGTACAACTAACAAAAAAACATATCTCTAGGCATTATTAGCCATTTTGCATGTGTTTTTTTAGAAGTTATGTTTGAATACATTTTTATTGCTTTTTTCGCATTATCTCAGGATTCTAAGACTATTATAGTCATATTGAGTAAAAAACTACTTTTTGCATTTGCAAGATTTAAAAAAGCATATGTTTCGAGTAAAACTCCCAAAGATGCGTTATTTCAGGCATTATTAGCCATTTTTCATGTGTGGTGTAGGAGTTATGTTTAAATAACTGTCATATTGAGTGTTACAGTATACAGTCATAATGAGTAAAACCTCATTTTTGTATTGGCAAACCATTGAAAAACAACTGTATCTAGTAAAACTCACATGTATTCAATATCACAGGCATTTTTAGACATTTTGCACGTTTGGATTAGGAATTATGTTTGAATACATTTTTATTGCTTTTTTCGCATTATCTCAGGATTCTAAGACTATTATAGTCATATTGAGTAAAATACTACTTTTTGCATTTGCAAGATTTAAAAAAGCATATGTTTCGAGTAAAACTCCCAAAGATGCATTATTTCAGGCATTATTAGCCATTTTTCATGTGTGGTGTAGGAGTTATGTTTAAATAACTGTCATATTGAGTGTTACAGTATACAGTCATATTGAGTAAAATCTCATTTTTGTATTTGCAAACCATTGAAAAACAACTGTATCTAGTAAAACTCACATGTATTCAATATCAGAGGCATTTTTAGACATTTTGCACGCTTGGATTAGGAATTATGTTTGAATACATTTTTATTGCTTTTTTCGCATTATCTCAGGGTTCTAAGTACATCACTGTCAAATTGAGTAACAAATCAAAATTTGTTTTTGCAAACCTTACCAAATGTTTTTTTTTCTGGAAAACTCTCGAAGATGCATTTCTTCAGGCATTATTAGACATTTTGCATATGTATTTTTGGAGTTATGTTTCAAAAACTGTCATTTTGAGTGTGACCAATATGAGGCCAGTAAAATCCAATATTTGTATTTGTGATTCTTTCCAAAATACCTGATTCTGCTAAAACTTATATAAATTCAATATTAAAGGCTTTTTAAGACAAATGTCATATTTGGTTTTGGAGTTATGATTATAAACCTTTCATATTTAGTATGACAGTTACACTGTTATATTGAATAAAAAAAACTAACTTGTGTCTTTGCAAACCTTACAAAAGATCATTTTTCTAGTACAACTAACAAAAAAACATATCTCTAGGCATTATTAGCCATTTTGCATGTGTTGGTTGGAAGTTATGTTTGAATACATTTTTATTGCTTTTTTCGCATTATCTCAGGATTCTAAGTACATTACTGTCAAATTGAGTAACAAATCAAATTTTGTTTTTGCAAACCTTACCAAAAGTTTTTTTTTTCAGGAAAACTCTCGAAGATGCATTTCTTAGGCATTATTAGACATTTTGCATGTGTATTTTTGGAGTTATGTTTCAAAAACTGTCATTTTGAGTGTGACCAATATGAGGCCAGTAAAATCTAATATTTGTATTTGTGATTCTTTCCAAAATACCTGATTATGCTAAAACTTACATAAATTCAATATTAAAGGCTTTTTAAGACAGATGTCATATTTGGTTTTGGAGTTATGATTATAAACCTTTCATATTTAGTATGACAGTTACACTGTTATATTGAATAAAAAAATTAACTTGTGTCTTTGCAAACCTTACAAAAGATCATTTTTCTAGTACAAATAACAAAAAAAAAACATATCTCTAGGCATTATTAGCCGTTTTGCATGTGTTGTTTAGAAGTTATGTGTGAATACATTTGTATTGCTTTTTTCGCATTATCCCAGGATTCTAAGACTATTATAGTCATATTGGGTAAAAAACAACTTTTTGCATTTGCAAGATTTAAAAAAGCATATGTTTCGAGTAAAACTCCCAAAGATGCATTATTTCAGGCATTATTAGCCATTTTTCATGTGTGGTGTAGGAGTTATGTTTAAATAACTGTCATATTGAGTGTTACAGTATACAGTCATATTGAGTAAAATCTCATTTTTGTATTTGCAAACCATTGAAAAACAACTGTATCTAGTAAAACTCACATGTATTCAATATCACAGGCATTTTTAGACATTTTGCACGCTTGGATTAGGAATTATGTTTGAATACATTTTTATTGCTTTTTTCGCATTATCTCAGGATTCTAAGTACATTACTGTCAAATTGAGTAACAAATCAAATTTTGTTTTTGCAAACCTTACCAAATGTTTTTTTTTTCAGGAAAACTCTCGAAGATGCATTTCTTCAGGCATTATTAGACATGTTGTATGTGTAGATTTGGAGTTATGTTTCAAAAACTGTCATTTTGAGTGTGACCAATATGAGGCCAGTAAAATCTAATATTTGTATTTGTGATTCTTTCCAAAATACCTGATTCTGCTAAAACTTACATAAATTCAATATTAAAGGCTTTTTAAGACAAATGTCATATTTGGTTTTGGAGTTATGATTATAAACCTTTCATATTTAGTATGACAGTTACACTGTTATATTGAATAAGAAAACTAACTTGTGTCTTTGCAAACCTTACAAAAGATCATTTTTCTAGTACAACTAACAAAAAAACATATCTGTAGGCATTATTAGCCATTTTGCATGTCTTGTTTAGAAGTTATGTTTGAATACATTTTTATTGCTTTTTTCGCATTATCTCAGGATTCTAAGACTATTATAGTCATATTGAGTAAAAAACTACTTTTTGCATTTGCAAGATTTAAAAAAGCATATGTTTCGAGTAAAACTCCCAAAGATGCATTATTTCAGGCATTATTAGCCATTTTTCATGTGTGGTGTAGGAGTTATGTTTAAATAACTGTCATATTGAGTGTTACAGTATACAGTCATATTGAGTAAAACCTCATTTTTGTATTTGCAAACCATTGAAAAACAACTGTATCTAGTAAAACTCACATGTATTCAATATCACAGGCATTTTTAGACATTTTGCACGTTTGGATTAGGAATTATGTTTGAATACATTTTTATTGCTTTTTTCGCATTATCTCAGGATTCTAAGTACATTACTGTCAAATTGAGTAACAAATCAAATTTTGTTTTTGCAAACCTTACCAAATGTTTTTTTTTTTTCAGGAAAACTCTCGAAGATGCATTTCTTCAGGCATTATTAGACATGTTGTATGTGTATATTTGGAGTTATGTTTCAAAAACTGTCATTTTGAGTGTGACCAATATGAGGCCAGTAAAATCTAATATTTGTATTTGTGATTCTTTCCAAAATACCTGATTCTGCTAAAACTTACATAAATTCAATATTAAAGGCATTTTAAGACAAATGTCATATTTGGTTTTGGAGTTATGATTATAAACCTTTCATATTTAGTATGACAGTTACACAGTTATATTGAATAAAAAAAACTAACTTGTGTCTTTGCAAACCTTACAAAAGATCATTTTTCTAGTACAACTAACAAAAAACATATCTCTAGGCATTATTAGCCATTTTGCATGTGTTGTTTAGAAGTTATGTTTGAATACATTTTTATTGCTTTTTTCGCATTATCTCAGGATTCTAAGACTATTATAGTTATATTGAGTAAAAAACTACTTTTTGCATTTGCAAGATTTAAAAAAGCCTATGTTTCGAGTAAAACTCCCAAAGATGCATTATTTCAGGCATTATTAGCCATTTTTCATGTGTGGTGTAGGAGTTATGTTTAAATAACTGTCATATTGAGTGTTACAGTATACAGTCATAATGAGTAAAACCTCATTTTTGTATTTGCAAACCATTTAAAAACAACTGTATCTAGTAAAACTCACATGTATTCAATATCACAGGCATTTTTAGACATTTTGCACGTTTGGATTAGGAATTATGTTTGAATACATTTTTATTGCTTTTTTCGCATTATCTCAGGATTCTAAGACTATTATAGTCATATTGAGTAAAACACTACTTTTTGCATTTGCAAGATTTAAAAAAGCATATGTTTCGAGTAAAACTCCCAAAGATGCATTATTTCAGGCATTATTAGCCATTTTTCATGTGTGGTGTAGGAGTTATGTTTAAATAACTGTCATATTGAGTGTTACAGTATACAGTCATATTGAGTAAAACCTCATTTTTGTATTTGCAAACCATTGAAAAACAACTGTATCTAGTAAAACTCACATGTATTCAATATCACAGGCATTTTTAGACATTTTGCACGTTTGGATTAGGAATTATGTTTGAGTACATTTTTATTGCTTTTTTCGCATTATCTCAGGATTCTAAGTACATTACTGTCAAATTGAGTAACAAATCAAATTTTGTTTTTGCAAACCTTACCAAATGTCTTTTTTTTCAGGAAAACTCTCGAAGATGCATTTCTTCAGGCATTATTAGACATTTTGCATGTGTATTTTTGGAGTTATGTTTCAAAAACTGTCATTTTGAGTGTGACCAATATGAGGCCAGTAAAATCTAATATTTGTATTTGTGATTCTTTCCAAAATACCATAGTCTGCTAAAAGTTACATAAATTTAATATTAAAAGCTTTTTAAGACAAATGTCATATTTGGTTTTGGAATTATGATTCTAAACCTTTCATATTTAGTATGACAGTTACACTGTTATATTGAATAAAAAAACTAACTTCTGTCTTTGCAAACCTTACAAAAGATCATTTTTCTAGTACAACTAACCAAAATACATATCTCTAGGCATTATTAGCCATTTTGCATTTGTTGTTTAGAAGTTATATTTGAATACATTTTTATTGCTTTTTTCGCATTATCTCAGGATTCTAAGACTATTCTAGTCGTATTGAGTAAAAAACTACTTTTTGCATTTGCAAAATTTAAAAAAGCATATGTTTCGAGTAAAACTCCCAAAGATGCATTATTTCAGGCATTATTAGCCATTTTTCATGTGTGGTGTAGGAGTTATGTTTAAATAACTGTCATATTGAGTGTTACAGTATACAGTCATATTGAGTAAAATCTCATTTTTGTATTTGCAAACCATTGAAAAACAACTGTATCTAGTAAAACTCACATGTATTCAATATCACAGGCATTTTTAGACATTTTGCACGCTTGGATTAGGAATTATGTTTGAATACATTTTTATTGCTTTTTTCGCATTATCTCAGGATTCTAAGTACATTACTGTCAAATTGAGTAACAAATCAAATTTTGTTTTTGCAAACCTTACCAAATGTTTTTTTTTTTCAGGAAAACTCTCGAAGATGCATTTCTTCAGGCATTATTAGACATGTTGTATGTGTAGATTTGGAGTTATGTTTCAAAAACTGTCATTTTGAGTGTGACCAATATGAGGCCAGTAAAATCTAATATTTGTATTTGTGATTCTTTCCAAAATACCTGATTCTGCTAAAACTTACATAAATTCAATATTAAAGGCTTTTTAAGACAAATGTCATATTTGGTTTTGGAGTTATGATTATAAACCTTTCATATTTAGTATGACAGTTACACTGTTATATTGAATAAGAAAACTAACTTGTGTCTTTGCAAACCTTACAAAAGATCATTTTTCTAGTACAACTAACAAAAAAACATATCTGTAGGCATTATTAGCCATTTTGCATGTCTTGTTTAGAAGTTATGTTTGAATACATTTTTATTGCTTTTTTCGCATTATCTCAGGATTCTAAGACTATTATAGTCATATTGAGTAAAAAACTACTTTTTGCATTTGCAAGATTTAAAAAAGCATATGTTTCGAGTAAAACTCCCAAAGATGCATTATTTCAGGCATTATTAGCCATTTTTCATGTGTGGTGTAGGAGTTATGTTTAAATAACTGTCATATTGAGTGTTACAGTATACAGTCATATTGAGTAAAACCTCATTTTTGTATTTGCAAACCATTGAAAAACAACTGTACCTAGTAAAACTCACATGTATTCAATATCACAGGCATTTTTAGACATTTTGCACGTTTGGATTAGGAATTATGTTTGAATACATTTTTATTGCTTTTTTCGCATTATCTCAGGATTCTAAGTACATTACTGTCAAATTGAGTAACAAATCAAATTTTGTTTTTGCAAACCTTACCAAATGTTTTTTTTTTTTCAGGAAAACTCTCGAAGATGCATTTCTTCAGGCATTATTAGACATGTTGTATGTGTATATTTGGAGTTATGTTTCAAAAACTGTCATTTTGAGTGTGACCAATATGAGGCCAGTAAAATCTAATATTTGTATTTGTGATTCTTTCCAAAATACCTGATTCTGCTAAAACTTACATAAATTCAATATTAAAGGCATTTTAAGACAAATGTCATATTTGGTTTTGGAGTTATGATTATAAACCTTTCATATTTAGTATGACAGTTACACAGTTATATTGAATAAAAAAACTAACTTGTGTCTTTGCAAACCTTACAAAAGATCATTTTTCTAGTACAACTAACAAAAAACATATCTCTAGGCATTATTAGCCATTTTGCATGTGTTGTTTAGAAGTTATGTTTGAATACATTTTTATTGCTTTTTTCGCATTATCTCAGGATTCTAAGACTATTATAGTTATATTGAGTAAAAAACTACTTTTTGCATTTGCAAGATTTAAAAAAGCCTATGTTTCGAGTAAAACTCCCAAAGATGCATTATTTCAGGCATTATTAGCCATTTTTCATGTGTGGTGTAGGAGTTATGTTTAAATAACTGTCATATTGAGTGTTACAGTATACAGTCATAATGAGTAAAACCTCATTTTTGTATTTGCAAACCATTTAAAAACAACTGTATCTAGTAAAACTCACATGTATTCAATATCACAGGCATTTTTAGACATTTTGCACGTTTGGATTAGGAATTATGTTTGAATACATTTTTATTGCTTTTTTCGCATTATCTCAGGATTCTAAGACTATTATAGTCATATTGAGTAAAACACTACTTTTTGCATTTGCAAGATTTAAAAAAGCATATGTTTCGAGTAAAACTCCCAAAGATGCATTATTTCAGGCATTATTAGCCATTTTTCATGTGTGGTGTAGGAGTTATGTTTAAATAACTGTCATATTGAGTGTTACAGTATACAGTCATATTGAGTAAAACCTCATTTTTGTATTTGCAAACCATTGAAAAACAACTGTATCTAGTAAAACTCACATGTATTCAATATCACAGGCATTTTTAGACATTTTGCACGTTTGGATTAGGAATTATGTTTGAGTACATTTTTATTGCTTTTTTCGCATTATCTCAGGATTCTAAGTACATTACTGTCAAATTGAGTAACAAATCAAATTTTGTTTTTGCAAACCTTACCAAATGTCTTTTTTTTCAGGAAAACTCTCGAAGATGCATTTCTTCAGGCATTATTAGACATTTTGCATGTGTATTTTTGGAGTTATGTTTCAAAAACTGTCATTTTGAGTGTGACCAATATGAGGCCAGTAAAATCTAATATTTGTATTTGTGATTCTTTCCAAAATACCATATTCTGCTAAAAGTTACATAAATTTAATATTAAAAGCTTTTTAAGACAAATGTCATATTTGGTTTTGGAATTATGATTCTAAACCTTTCATATTTAGTATGACAGTTACACTGTTATATTGAATAAAAAAACTAACTTCTGTCTTTGCAAACCTTACAAAAGATCATTTTTCTAGTACAACTAACCAAAATACATATCTCTAGGCATTATTAGCCATTTTGCATTTGTTGTTTAGAAGTTATGTTTGAATACATTTTTATTGCTTTTTTCGCATTATCTCAGGATTCTAAGACTATTCTAGTCGTATTGAGTAAAAAACTACTTTTTGCATTTGCAAAATTTAAAAAAGCATATGTTTCGAGTAAAACTCCCAAAGATGCATTATTTCAGGCATTATTAGCCATTTTTCATGTGTGGTGTAGGAGTTATGTTTAAATAACTGTCATATTGAGTGTTACAGTATACAGTCATATTGAGTAAAACCTCATTTTTGTATTTGCAAACCATTGAAAAACAACTGTATCTAGTAAAACTCACATGTATTCAATATCACAGGCATTTTTAGACATTTTGCATGTTTGGATTAGGAGTTATGTTTGATTAGATTTTTATTGCTTTTTTCGCATTATCTCAGGATTCTAAGTACATTACTGTCAAATTGAGTAACAAATCAAATTTTGTTTTTGCAAACCTTACCAAATGTTTTTTTTTTTCAGGAAAACTCTCGAAGATTAATTTCTTCAGGCATTATTAGACATTTTGCATGTGTATTTTTGGAGTTATGTTTCAAAAACTGTCATTTTGAGTGTGACCAATATGAGGCCAGTAAAATCTAATATTTGTATTTGTGATTCTTTCCAAAATACCTGATTCTGCTAAAACTTACATAAATTCATTATTAAAGGCTTTTTAAGACAAATGTCATATTTGGTTTTGGAATTATGATTATAAACCTTTCATATTTAGTATGACAGTTACACTGTTATATTGAATAAAAAAACTAACTTGTGTCTTTGCAAACCTTACAAAAGATCATTTTTCTAGTACAACTAACAAAAAAACATATCTCTAGGCATTATTAGCCATTTTGCATGTGTTATTTAGAAGTTATGTTTGAATACATTTTTATTGCTTTTTTTCGCAATATCTCAGGATTCTAAGACTATTCTAGTCGTATTGAGTAAAAAACTACTTTTTGCATTTGCAAGATTTAAAAAAGCATATGTTTCGAGTAAAACTCCCAAAGATGCATTATTTCAGGCATTATTAGCCATTTTTCATGTGTGGTATAGGAGTTATGTTTAAATAACTGTCATATTGAGTGTTACAGTATACAGTCATATTGAGTAAAACCTCATTTTTGTATTTGCAAACCATTGAAAAACAACTGTATCTAGTAAAACTCACATGTATTCAATATCACAGGCATTTTTAGACATTTTGCACGTTTGGATTAGGAATTATGTTTGAATACATTTTTATTGCTTTTTTCGCATTATCTCAGGATTCTAAGAACATTACTGTCAAATTGAGTAACAAATCAAATTTTGTTTTTGCAAACCTTACCAAATGTTTTTTTTTTCAGGAAATTTCTCGAAGATGCATTTCTTCAGGCATTATTAGACATTTTGCATGTGTATTTTTGGAGTTATGTTTCAAAAACTGTCATTTTGAGTGTGACCAATATGAGGCCAGTAAAATCCAACATTTGTATTTGTGATTCTTTCCAAAATACCTGATTCTGCTAAAACTTACATAAATTCAATATTAAAGGCTTTTTAAGACAAATGTCATGTTTGGTTTTGGAGTTATGATTATAAACCTTTCATATTTAGTATGACAGTTACACTGTTATTTTGTGATAAAAAACTAACTTGTGTCTTTGCAAACCTTACAAAAGATCATTTTTCTAGTACAACTAACCAAAATACATATCTCTAGACATTATTAGCCATTTTGCATTTGTTGTTTAGAAGTTATGTTTGAATACATTTGTATTGCTTTTTTCGCATCATCTCAGGATTCTAAGACTATTCTAGTCATATTGAGTAAAAAACTACTTTTTGCATTTGCAAGATTTAAAAAAGCATATGTTTCGAGTAAAACTCCCAAAGATGCATCATTTCAGGCATTATTGGCCATTTTTCTTGTGTGGTGTAGGAGTTATGTTTAAATAACTGTCATATTGAGTGTTACAGTATACAGTCATATTGAGTAAAACCTCATTTTTGTATTTGCAAACCATTGAAAAACAACATTATCTAGTAAAACTCATATGTATTCAATATCACAGGCATTTTTAGACATTTTGTACGTTTGTATTAGGAATTATGTTTGATTACATTTTTATTGCTTTTTTCGCATTATCTCAGGATTCTACGTACATTACTGTCAAATTGAGTAACAAATCAAATTTTTTTTTTTTCAAACCTTACCAAAAGTTTTTTTTTTCAGGAAAACTCTCGAAGATGCATTTCTTCAGGCATTATTAGACATTTTGCATGTGTAATTTTGGAGTTATGTTTCAAAAACTGTCATTTTGAGTGTGACCAATATGAGGCCAGTAAAATCTAATATTTGTATTTGTGATTCTTTCCAAAATACCTGATTCTGCTAAAACTTACATAAATTCAATATTAAAGGCTTTTTAACACAAATGTCATATTTGGTTTTGGAATTATGATTCTAAACCTTTCATATTTAGTATGACAGTTACACTGTTATATTGAATAAAAAAACTAACTTGTGTCTTTGCAAACCTTACAAAAGATCATTTTTCTAGTACAACTAACAAAAAAACATATCTCTAGGCATTATTAGCCATTTTGCATGTGTTTTTTTAGAAGTTATGTTTGAATACATTTTTATTGCTTTTTTCGCATTATCTCAGGATTCTAAGACTATTATAGTCATATTGAGTAAAAAACTACTTTTTGCATTTGCTAGATTTAAAAAAGCATATGTGTCGAGTAAAACTCCCAAAGATGCATCATTTCAGGCATTATTAGCCATTTTTCATGTGTGGTGTAGGAGTTATGTTTAAATAACTGTCATATTGAGTGTTACAGTATACAGTCATATTGAGTAAAACCTAATTTCTGTATTTGCAAACCATTGAAAAACAACTGTATCTAGTAAAACTCACATGTATTCAATATCACAGGCATTTTTAGACATTTTGCACGTTTGGATTAGGAATTATGTTTGAATACATTTTTATTGCTTTTTTCGCATTATCTCAGGATTCTAAGAACATTACTGTCAAATTGAGTAACAAATCAAATTTTGTTTTTGCAAACCTTACCAAATGTTTTTTTTTTTTCAGGAAAACTCTCGAAGATGCATTTCTTCAGGCATTATTAGACATTTTGCATGTGTATTTTTGGAGTTATGTGTCAAAAACTGTCATTTCGAGTGTGACCAATATGAGGCCAGTAAAATCTAATATTTGTATTTGTGATTCTTTCCAAAATACCTGATTCTGCTAAAACTTACATAAATTCAATATTAAAGGCTTTTTAAGACAAATGTCATATTTGGTTTTGGAGTTATGATTATAAACCTTTCATATTTAGTATGACAGTTACACTGTTATTTTGGGAAAAAAAAACTAACTTGTGTCTTTGCATGCCTTATAAAAGATCATTTTTCTAGTACAACTAACCAAAATACATATATCTAGGCATTATTAGCCATTTTGCATTTGTTGTTTAGAAGTTATGTTTGAATACATTTTTATTGCTTTTTTCGCATTATCTCAGGATTCTAAGACTATTCTAGTCGTATTGAGTAAAAAACTACTTTTTGCATTTGCAAGATTTAAAAAAGCATATGTTTCGAGTAAAACTCCCAAAGATGCATTATTTCAGGCATTATTAGCCATTTTTCATGTGTGGTGTAGGAGTTATGTTTAAATAACTGTCATATTGAGTGTTACAGTATACAGTCATATTGAGTAAAACCTCATTTTTGTATTTGCAAACCATTGAAAAACAACTGTATCTAGTAAAACTCACATGTATTCAATATCACAGGCATTTTTAGACATTTTGCACGTTTGGATTAGGAATTATGTCTGAATACATTTTTATTGCTTTTTTCACATTATCTCAGGATGCTAAGTACATTACCGTCAAATTGAGTAACAAATCAAATTTTGTTTTTGCAAAACTTACCAAATGTTTTTTTTCTCAGGAAAACTCTCGAAGATGCATTTCTTCAGGCATTATTAGACATTTTGCATGTGTATTTTTGGAGTTATGTTTCAAAAACTGTCATTTTGGGTGTGACCAATATGAGGCCAGTAAAATCTAATATTTGTATTTGTGATTCTTTCCAAAATACCTGATTCTGCTAAAACTTACATAAATTCAATATTAAAGGCTTTTTAAGACAAATGTAATATTTGGTTTTGGAATTATGATTATAAACCTTTCATATTTAGTATGACAGTTACACTGTTATATTGAATAAAAAAACTTACTTGTGTCTTTGCAAACCTTACAAAAGATCATTTTTCTAGTACAACTAACAAAAAAACATATTTCTAGGCCTTATTAGCCATTTTGCATGTGTTGTTTAGAAGTTATGTTTGAATACATTTTTATTGCTTTTTTCGCAATATCTCAGGATTCTAAGACTATTATAGTCATAGTGAGTAAAAAACTACTTTTTGCATTTGCAAGATTTAAAAAAGCATATGTTTCGAGTAAAACTCCCAAAGATGCATCATTTCAGGCATTATTAGCCATTTTTCATGTGTGGTGTAGGAGTTATGTTTAAATAACTGTCATATTGAGTGTTACAGTATACAGTCATATTGAGTAAAACCTCATTTTTGTATTTGCAAACCATTGAAAAACAACTGTATCTAGTTAAACTCACATGTATTCAATATCACAGGCATTTTTAGACATTTTGCACCTTTGGATTAGGAATTATGTTTGAATACATTTTTATTGCTTTTTTCGCATTATCTCAGGATTCTAAGTACATTACTGTCAAATTGAGTAAAAAATCAAATTTGGTTTTTGCAAACCTTACCAAATGTTTTTTTTCTGGAAAACTCTCGAAGATGCATTTCTTCAGGCATTATTAGATATTTTGCATGTGTATTTTTGAAGTTATGTTTCAAAAACTGTCATTTTGAGTGTGACCAATATGAGGCCAGTAAAATCTAATATTTGTTTTTGTGATTATTTCCAAAATACCTGATTCTGCTAAAACTTACATAAATTCAATATTAAAGGCTTTTTAAGACAAATGTCATATTTGGTTTTGGAGTTATGATTATAAACCTTTCATATTTAGTATGACAGTTACACTGTTATATTGGAAAAAAAAACTAACTTGTGTCTTTGCAAACCTTACAAAAGATCATTTTTCTAGTACAACTAACCAAAATACATATCTCTAGACATTATTAGCCATTTTGCATTTGTTGTTTAGAAGTTATGTTTGAATACATTTTTATTGCTTTTTCGCATTATCTCAGGATTCTAAGACTATTCTAGTCGTATTGAGTAAAAAACTACTTTTTGCATTTGCAAGATTTAAAAAAGCATATGTTTCGAGTAAAACTCTCAAAGATGCATTATTTCAGGCATTATTAGCCATTTTTCATGTGTGGTGTAGGAGTTATGTTTAAATAACTGTCATATTGAGTGTTACAGTATACAGTCATATTGAGTAAAACCTCATTTTTGTATTTGCAAACCATTGAAAAACAACTGTATCTAGTAAAACTCACATGTATTCAATATCACAGGCATTTTTAGACATTTTGCACGTTTGGATTAGGAATTATGTCTGAATACATTTTTATTGCTTTTTTCGCATTATCTCAGGATTCTAAGTACATTACTGTCAAATTGAGTAACAAATCAAATTTTGTTTTTGCAAACCTTACCAAATTATTTTTTTTTTCAGGAAAACTCTCGAAGATGCATTTCTTCAGGTATTATTAGACATTTTGCATGTGTATTTTTGGAGTTATGTTTCAAAAACTGTCATTTTGAGTGTGACCAATATGAGGCCAGTAAAATCTAATATTTGTATTTGTGATTCTTTCCAAAATACCTGATTCTGCTAAAACTTACATGAATTCAATATTAAAGGCTTTTTAAGACAAATGTCATATTTGGTTTTGGAATTATGATTATAAACCTTTCATATTTAGTATGACAGTTACACTGTTATATTGAATAAAAATACTAACTTGTCTCTTTGCAAACCTTACAAAAGATCATTTTTCTAGTACAACTAACAAAAAATATATCTCTAGGCATTATTAGCCATTTTGCATGTGTTGTTTAGAAGTTATGTTTGAATACATTTTTATTGCTTTTTTCGCATTATCTCAGGATTCTAAGACTATTATAGTCATATTGAGTAAAAAACTACTTTTTGCATTTGCAAGATTTAAAAAAGCATATGTTTCGAGTAAAACTCCCAAAGATGCATCATTTCAGGCATTATTAGCCATTTTTTATGTGTGGTGTAGGAGTTATGTTTAAATAACTGTCATATTGAGTGTTACAGTATACAGTCATATTGAGTAAAACCTCATTTTTGTATTTGCAAACCATTGAAAAACAACTGTATCTAGTAAAACTCACATGTATTCAATACCACAGGCATTTTTAGACATTTTGCACGTCTGGATTAGGAATTATGTTTGAATACATTTTTATTGCTTTTTTCGCATTATCTCAGGATTCTAAGAACATTACTGTCAAATTGAGTAACAAATCAAATTTTGTTTTTGCAAACCTTACCAAATGTTTTTTTTTTCAGGAAAACTCTCGAAGATGCATTTCTTCAGGCATTATTAGACATTTTGCATGTGTATTTTTGGAGTTATGTTTCAAAAACTGTCATTTTGAGTGTGACCAATATGAGGCCAGTAAAATCTAATATTTGTATTTGTGATTCTTTCCAAAATACCTGATTCTGCTAAAACTTACATAAATTCAATATTAAAGGCTTTTTAAGACAAATGTCATATTTGGTTTTGGAATTATGATTATAAACCTTTCATATTTAGTATGACAGTTACACTGTTATATTGAATAAAAAAAACTAACTTGTCTCTTTGCAAACCTTACAAAAGATAATTTCTCTAGTACAACTAACAAAAAAACATATCTCTAGGCATTATTAGCCATTTTGCATGTGTTGTTTAGAAGTTATGTTTGAATGCATTTTTATTGCTTTTTTCGCATTATCTCAGGATTCTAAGACTATTATAGTCATATTGAGTAAAAAACTACTTTTTGCATTTGCAAGATTTAAAAAAGCATATGTTTCGAGTAAAACTCCCAAAGATGCATTACTTCAGGCATTATTAGCCATTTTTCATGTGTGGTGTAGGAGTTATGTTTAAATAACTGTCATATTGAGTGTTACAGTATACAGTCATATTGAGTAAAACCTCATTTTTGTATTTGCAAACCATTGAAAAACAACTGTATCTAGTAAAACTCACATGTATTCAATATCACAGGCATTTTTAGACATTTTGCACCTTTGGATTAGGAATTATGTTTGAATACATTTTTATTGCTTTTTTCGCATTATCTCAGGATTCTAAGTACATTACTGTCAAATTGAGTAAAAAATCAAATTTGGTTTTTGCAAACCTTACCAAATGTTTTTTTTCTGGAAAACTCTCGAAGATGCATTTCTTCAGGCATTATTAGATATTTTGCATGTGTATTTTTGAAGTTATGTTTCAAAAACTGTCATTTTGAGTGTGACCAATATGAGGCCAGTAAAATCTAATATTTGTTTTTGTGATTATTTCCAAAATACCTGATTCTGCTAAAACTTACATAAATTCAATATTAAAGGCTTTTTTAAGACAAATGTCATATTTGGTTTTGGAGTTATGATTATAAACCTTTCATATTTAGTATGACAGTTACACTGTTATATTGGAAAAAAAAACTAACTTGTGTCTTTGCAAACCTTACAAAAGATCATTTTTCTAGTACAACTAACCAAAATACATATCTCTAGACATTATTAGCCATTTTGCATTTGTTGTTTAGAAGTTATGTTTGAATACATTTTTATTGCTTTTTCGCATTATCTCAGGATTCTAAGACTATTCTAGTCGTATTGAGTAAAAAACTACTTTTTGCATTTGCAAGATTTAAAAAAGCATATGTTTCGAGTAAAACTCCCAAAGATGCATTATTTCAGGCATTATTAGCCATTTTTCATGTGTGGTGTAGGAGTTATGTTTAAATAACTGTCATATTGAGTGTTACAGTATACAGTCATATTGAGTAAAACCTCATTTTTGTATTTGCAAACCATTGAAAAACAACTGTATCTAGTAAAACTCACATGTATTCAATATCACAGGCATTTTTAGACATTTTGCACGTTTGGTTAGGAATTATGTCTGAATACATTTTTATTGCTTTTTTCGCATTATCTCAGGATTCTAAGTACATTACTGTCAAATTGAGTAACAAATCAAATTTTGTTTTTGCAAACCTTACCAAATTATTTTTTTTTTCAGGAAAACTCTCGAAGATGCATTTCTTCAGGCATTATTAGACATTTTGCATGTGTATTTTTGGAGTTATGTTTCAAAAACTGTCATTTTGAGTGTGACCAATATGAGGCCAGTAAAATCTAATATTTGTATTTGTGATTCTTTCCAAAATACCTGATTCTGCTAAAACTTACATGAATTCAATATTAAAGGCTTTTTAAGACAAATGTCATATTTGGTTTTGGAATTATGATTATAAACCTTTCATATTTAGTATGACAGTTACACTGTTATATTGAATAAAAATACTAACTTGTCTCTTTGCAAACCTTACAAAAGATCATTTTTCTAGTACAACTAACAAAAAAATATATCTCTAGGCATTATTAGCCATTTTGCATGTGTTGTTTAGAAGTTATGTTTGAATACATTTTTATTGCTTTTTTCGCATTATCTCAGGATTCTAAGACTATTATAGTCATATTGAGTAAAAAACTACTTTTTGCATTTGCAAGATTTAAAAAAGCATATGTTTCGAGTAAAACTCCCAAAGATGCATCATTTCAGGCATTATTAGCCATTTTTTATGTGTGGTGTAGGAGTTATGTTTAAATAACTGTCATATTGAGTGTTACAGTATACAGTCATATTGAGTAAAACCTCATTTTTGTATTTGCAAACCATTGAAAAACAACTGTATCTAGTAAAACTCACATGTATTCAATACCACAGGCATTTTTAGACATTTTGCACGTCTGGATTAGGAATTATGTTTGAATACATTTTTATTGCTTTTTTCGCATTATCTCAGGATTCTAAGAACATTACTGTCAAATTGAGTAACAAATCAAATTTTGTTTTTGCAAACCTTACCAAATGTTTTTTTTTTCAGGAAAACTCTCAAAGATGCATTTCTTCAGGCATTATTAGACATTTTGCATGTGTATTTTTGGAGTTATGTTTCAAAAACTGTCATTTTGAGTGTGACCAATATGAGGCCAGTAAAATCTAATATTTGTATTTGTGATTCTTTCCAAAATACCTGATTCTGCTAAAACTTACATAAATTCAATATTAAAGGCTTTTTAAGACAAATGTCATATTTGGTTTTGGAATTATGATTATAAACCTTTCATATTTAGTATGACAGTTACACTGTTATATTGAATAAAAAAAACTAACTTGTCTCTTTGCAAACCTTACAAAAGATAATTTCTCTAGTACAACTAACAAAAAAACATATCTCTAGGCATTATTAGCCATTTTGCATGTGTTGTTTAGAAGTTATGTTTGAATGCATTTTTATTGCTTTTTTCGCATTATCTCAGGATTCTAAGACTATTATAGTCATATTGAGTAAAAAACTACTTTTTGCATTTGCAAGATTTAAAAAAGCATATGTTTCGAGTAAAACTCCCAAAGATGCATTACTTCAGGCATTATTAGCCATTTTTCATGTGTGGTGTAGGAGTTATGTTTAAATAACTGTCATATTGAGTGTTACAGTATACAGTCATATTGAGTAAAACCTCATTTTTGTATTTGCAAACCATTGAAAAACAACTGTATCTAGTAAAACTCACATGTATTCAATATCACAGGCATTTTTAGACATTTTGCACCTTTGGATTAGGAATTATGTTTGAATACATTTTTATTGCTTTTTTCGCATTATCTCAGGATTCTAAGTACATTACTGTCAAATTGAGTAAAAAATCAAATTTGGTTTTTGCAAACCTTACCAAATGTTTTTTTTACTGGAAAACTCTCGAAGATGCATTTCTTCAGGCATTATTAGATATTTTGCATGTGTATTTTTGAAGTTATGTTTCAAAAACTGTCATTTTGAGTGTGACCAATATGAGGCCAGTAAAATCTAATATTTGTTTTTGTGATTATTTCCAAAATACCTGATTCTGCTAAAACTTACATAAATTCAATATTAAAGGCTTTTTAAGACAAATGTCATATTTGGTTTTGGAGTTATGATTATAAACCTTTCATATTTAGTATGACAGTTACACTGTTATATTGGAAAAAAAAACTAACTTGTGTCTTTGCAAACCTTACAAAAGATCATTTTTCTAGTACAACTAACCAAAATACATATCTCTAGACATTATTAGCCATTTTGCATTTGTTGTTTAGAAGTTATGTTTGAATACATTTTTATTGCTTTTTCGCATTATCTCAGGATTCTAAGACTATTCTAGTCGTATTGAGTAAAAAACTACTTTTTGCATTTGCAAGATTTAAAAAAGCATATGTTTCGAGTAAAACTCCCAAAGATGCATTATTTCAGGCATTATTAGCCATTTTTCATGTGTGGTGTAGGAGTTATGTTTAAATAACTGTCATATTGAGTGTTACAGTATACAGTCATATTGAGTAAAACCTCATTTTTGTATTTGCAAACCATTGAAAAACAACTGTATCTAGTAAAACTCACATGTATTCAATATCACAGGCATTTTTAGACATTTTGCACGTTTGGATTAGGAATTATGTCTGAATACATTTTTATTGCTTTTTTCGCATTATCTCAGGATTCTAAGTACATTACTGTCAAATTGAGTAACAAATCAAATTTTGTTTTTGCAAACCTTACCAAATTATTTTTTTTTTCAGGAAAACTCTCGAAGATGCATTTCTTCAGGCATTATTAGACATTTTGCATGTGTATTTTTGGAGTTATGTTTCAAAAACTGTCATTTTGAGTGTGACCAATATGAGGCCAGTAAAATCTAATATTTGTATTTGTGATTCTTTCCAAAATACCTGATTCTGCTAAAACTTACATGAATTCAATATTAAAGGCTTTTTAAGACAAATGTCATATTTGGTTTTGGAATTATGATTATAAACCTTTCATATTTAGTATGACAGTTACACTGTTATATTGAATAAAAATACTAACTTGTCTCTTTGCAAACCTTACAAAAGATCATTTTTCTAGTACAACTAACAAAAAAATATATCTCTAGGCATTATTAGCCATTTTGCATGTGTTGTTTAGAAGTTATGTTTGAATACATTTTTATTGCTTTTTTCGCATTATCTCAGGATTCTAAGACTATTATAGTCATATTGAGTAAAAAACTACTTTTTGCATTTGCAAGATTTAAAAAAGCATATGTTTCGAGTAAAACTCCCAAAGATGCATCATTTCAGGCATTATTAGCCATTTTTTATGTGTGGTGTAGGAGTTATGTTTAAATAACTGTCATATTGAGTGTTACAGTATACAGTCATATTGAGTAAAACCTCATTTTTGTATTTGCAAACCATTGAAAAACAACTGTATCTAGTAAAACTCACATGTATTCAATACCACAGGCATTTTTAGACATTTTGCACGTCTGGATTAGGAATTATGTTTGAATACATTTTTATTGCTTTTTTCGCATTATCTCAGGATTCTAAGAACATTACTGTCAAATTGAGTAACAAATCAAATTTTGTTTTTGCAAACCTTACCAAATGTTTTTTTTTTCAGGAAAACTCTCAAAGATGCATTTCTTCAGGCATTATTAGACATTTTGCATGTGTATTTTTGGAGTTATGTTTCAAAAACTGTCATTTTGAGTGTGACCAATATGAGGCCAGTAAAATCTAATATTTGTATTTGTGATTCTTTCCAAAATACCTGATTCTGCTAAAACTTACATAAATTCAATATTAAAGGCTTTTTAAGACAAATGTCATATTTGGTTTTGGAATTATGATTATAAACCTTTCATATTTAGTATGACAGTTACACTGTTATATTGAATAAAAAAAACTAACTTGTCTCTTTGCAAACCTTACAAAAGATAATTTCTCTAGTACAACTAACAAAAAAACATATCTCTAGGCATTATTAGCCATTTTGCATGTGTTGTTTAGAAGTTATGTTTGAATGCATTTTTATTGCTTTTTTCGCATTATCTCAGGATTCTAAGACTATTATAGTCATATTGAGTAAAAAACTACTTTTTGCATTTGCAAGATTTAAAAAAGCATATGTTTCGAGTAAAACTCCCAAAGATGCATTACTTCAGGCATTATTAGCCATTTTTCATGTGTGGTGTAGGAGTTATGTTTAAATAACTGTCATATTGAGTGTTACAGTATACAGTCATATTGAGTAAAACCTCATTTTTGTATTTGCAAACCATTGAAAAACAACTGTATCTAGTAAAACTCACATGTATTCAATATCACAGGCATTTTTAGACATTTTGCACCTTTGGATTAGGAATTATGTTTGAATACATTTTTATTGCTTTTTTCGCATTATCTCAGGATTCTAAGTACATTACTGTCAAATTGAGTAAAAAATCAAATTTGGTTTTTGCAAACCTTACCAAATGTTTTTTTTACTGGAAAACTCTCGAAGATGCATTTCTTCAGGCATTATTAGATATTTTGCATGTGTATTTTTGAAGTTATGTTTCAAAAACTGTCATTTTGAGTGTGACCAATATGAGGCCAGTAAAATCTAATATTTGTTTTTGTGATTATTTCCAAAATACCTGATTCTGCTAAAACTTACATAAATTCAATATTAAAGGCTTTTTAAGACAAATGTCATATTTGGTTTTGGAGTTATGATTATAAACCTTTCATATTTAGTCTGACAGTTACACTGTTATATTGGAAAAAAAAACTAACTTGTGTCTTTGCAAACCTTACAAAAGATCATTTTTCTAGTACAACTAACCAAAATACATATCTCTAGACATTATTAGCCATTTTGCATTTGTTGTTTAGAAGTTATGTTTGAATACATTTTTATTGCTTTTTCGCATTATCTCAGGATTCTAAGACTATTCTAGTCGTATTGAGTAAAAAACTACTTTTTGCATTTGCAAGATTTAAAAAAGCATATGTTTCGAGTAAAACTCCCAAAGATGCATTATTTCAGGCATTATTAGCCATTTTTCATGTGTGGTGTAGGAGTTATGTTTAAATAACTGTCATATTGAGTGTTACAGTATACAGTCATATTGAGTAAAACCTCATTTTTGTATTTGCAAACCATTGAAAAACAACTGTATCTAGTAAAACTCACATGTATTCAATATCACAGGCATTTTTAGACATTTTGCACGTTTGGATTAGGAATTATGTCTGAATACATTTTTATTGCTTTTTTCGCATTATCTCAGGATTCTAAGTACATTACTGTCAAATTGAGTAACAAATCAAATTTTGTTTTTGCAAACCTTACCAAATTATTTTTTTTTTCAGGAAAACTCTCGAAGATGCATTTCTTCAGGCATTATTAGACATTTTGCATGTGTATTTTTGGAGTTATGTTTCAAAAACTGTCATTTTGAGTGTGACCAATATGAGGCCAGTAAAATCTAATATTTGTATTTGTGATTCTTTCCAAAATACCTGATTCTGCTAAAACTTACATGAATTCAATATTAAAGGCTTTTTAAGACAAATGTCATATTTGGTTTTGGAATTATGATTATAAACCTTTCATATTTAGTATGACAGTTACACTGTTATATTGAATAAAAATACTAACTTGTCTCTTTGCAAACCTTACAAAAGATCATTTTTCTAGTACAACTAACAAAAAAATATATCTCTAGGCATTATTAGCCATTTTGCATGTGTTGTTTAGAAGTTATGTTTGAATACATTTTTATTGCTTTTTTTGCATTATCTCAGGATTCTAAGACTATTATAGTCATATTGAGTAAAAAACTACTTTTTGCATTTGCAAGATTTAAAAAAGCATATGTTTCGAGTAAAACTCCCAAAGATGCATCATTTCAGGCATTATTAGCCATTTTTTATGTGTGGTGTAGGAGTTATGTTTAAATAACTGTCATATTGAGTGTTACAGTATACAGTCATATTGAGTAAAACCTCATTTTTGTATTTGCAAACCATTGAAAAACAACTGTATCTAGTAAAACTCACATGTATTCAATACCACAGGCATTTTTAGACATTTTGCACGTCTGGATTAGGAATTATGTTTGAATACATTTTTATTGCTTTTTTAGCATTATCTCAGGATTCTAAGAACATTACTGTCAAATTGAGTAACAAATCAAATTTTGTTTTTGCAAACCTTACCAAATGTTTTTTTTTTCAGGAAAACTCTCGAAGATGCATTTCTTCAGGCATTATTAGACATTTTGCATGTGTATTTTTGGAGTTATGTTTCAAAAACTGCCATTTTGAGTGTGACCAATATGAGGCCAGTAAAAACTTATATTTGTATGTGTGATTCTTTCCAAAATACCTGATTCTGCTAAAACTTACATAAATTCAATATTAAAGGCTTTTTAAGACAAATGTCATATTTGGTTTTGGAGTTATGATTATAAACCTTTCATATTTAGTATGACAGTTACACTGTTATATTGGAAAAAAAACTAACTTGTGTCTTTGCAAACCTTACAAAAGATCATTTTTCTAGTACAACTAACCAAAATACATATCTCTAGGCATTATTAGCCATTTTGCATTTGTTGTTTAGAAGTTATGTTTGAATACATTTTTATTGCTTTTTCGCATTATCTCAGGATTCTAAGACTATTCTAGTCGTATTGAGTAAAAAACTACTTTTTGCATTTGCAAGATTTAAAAAAGCATATGTTTCGAGTAAAACTCCCAAAGATGCATTTCTTCAGGCATTATTAGACATTTTGCATGTGTATTTTTGGAGTTATGTTTCAAAAACTGTCATTTTGAGTGTGACCAATATGAGGCCAGTAAAATCTAATATTTGTATTTGTGATTCTTTCCAAAATACCTGATTCTGCTAAAACTTACATAAATTCAATATTAAAGGCTTTTTAAGACAAATGTCATATTTGGTTTTGGAATTATGATTATAAACCTTTCATATTTAGTATGACAGTTACACTGTTATATTGAATAAAAAAACTAACTTGTCTCTTTGCAAACCTTACAAAAGATCATTTTTCTAGTACAACTAACAAAAAAATATATCTCTAGGCATTATTAGCCATTTTGCATGTGTTGTTTAGAAGTTATGTTTGAATACATTTTTATTGCTTTTTTCGCATTATCTCAGGATTCTAAGACTATTATAGTCATATTGAGTAAAACACTACTTTTTGCATTTGCAAGATTTAAAAAAGCATATGTTTCGAGTAAAACTCCCAAAGATGCATCATTTCAGGCATTATTAGCCATTTTTCATGTGTGGTGTAGGAGTTATGTTTAAATAACTGTCATATTGAGTGTTACAGTATACAGTCATATTGACTAAAACCTCATTTTTGTATTTGCAAACCATTGAAAAACAACTGTATCTAGTAAAACTCACATGTATTCAATACCACAGGCATTTTTAGACATTTTGCACGTTTGGATTAGGAATTATGTTTGAATACATTTTTATTGCTTTTTTCGCATTATCTCAGGATTCTAAGAACATTACTGTCAAATTGAGTAACAAATCAAATTTTGTTTTTGCAAACCTTACCAAATGTTTTTTTTTTCAGGAAAACTCTCGAAGATGCATTTCTTCAGGCATTATTAGACATTTTGCATGTGTATTTTTGGAGTTATGTTTCAAAAACTGCCATTTTGAGTGTGACCAATATGAGGCCAGTAAAAACTTATATTTGTATTTGTGATTCTTTCCAAAATACCTGATTCTGCTAAAACTTACATAAATTCAATATTAAAGGCTTTTTAAGACAAATGTCATATTTGGTTTTGGAGTTATGATTATAAACCTTTCATATTTAGTATGACAGTTACACTGTTATATTGGAAAAAAAAACTAACTTGTGTCTTTGCAAACCTTACAAAAGATCATTTTTCTAGTACAACTAACCAAAATACATATCTCTAGGCATTATTAGCCATTTTGCATTTGTTGTTTAGAAGTTATGTTTGAATACATTTTTATTGCTTTTTCGCATTATCTCAGGATTCTAAGACTATTCTAGTCGTATTGAGTAAAAAACTACTTTTTGCATTTGCAAGATTTAAAAAAGCATATGTTTCGAGTAAAACTCCCAAAGATGCATTATTTCAGGCATTATCAGCCATTTTTCATGTGTGGTGTAGGAGTTATGTTTAAATAACTGTCATATTGAGTGTTACAGTATACAGTCATATTGAGTAAAATGTCATTTTTTTATTTGCAAACTATAGAAAAAAAATCACATTTTTCATTACCACAGGCATGTTTAGACATTTTGCCCGTTTGGATTAGGAATTATGTTGGAATACATTTTTATTGCTTTTTTTGCATTATCTCAGGATTCTAAGTACATTACTGTCAAATTTAGTAAAAACATTTTTTTTTTTTTTGCAAACCTTACCAAATATTTTTTTTCAGGAAAACTCTCAAAGATATAATTCTTCAGGCATTATTAGACATTTTGCATTTCTACTTTTGGAGTTATGTTTCAAAATTGTCATTATGAGTGTGACCAATATGAGGCCGGTAAAACCCAATTTTTGTATGTGTGAACCTTTCCAAAATACATGATTCTGCTAAAACTAACATAAATTCAATATTACAGGCTTTTTTTTAGGAAGATTTAATGTTTGGTTTTGGAGTTATGATTTTAAACATTTCATATTTAGTATGACAGTTATACTGTTATATTGAACAAAAAAAAACTAATTTGTGTCTTTGATAACCTTACAAAAGATCATTTTTCTAGTACATCTAACAAAAATTCATATCTCTCGTCATTGTTAGCCATTTTGCATGTGCTGTTTGGAAGTTTCGTTTGAATACAATTGTATTGCTTTTTTTCGCATTATCTCAGAATTCAAAGAACATTATAGTCATATTGAGTAAAAAAATACATTTTGCATTTGCAACATTTAAAAAAGCACATGTTTCGAGTAATACTCACAACCATTCATTATTTCAGGCATTATTAGTCATTTTTCATGTGTGGTCTAGAAATTATGTTTAAATAACTGTCATATTTAGTGTTACAGTATACATTCATATTGAGTAAAACCTAAATTTGTATTTGCAAACCATAGAAAAACAAATGTATCTAGTACAACTCACATTTATTGAATATCACAGGCCTTTTTAGACATGTTGCACGTTTGGATTGGGAATTATGTTGGAATACATTAGTATTGCTTTTTTTCGTATTATCTCAGGATTCTAAGTAATTTACAGTCAAATTTAGTAAAAACATACTTTTTGTTAATTCAAACCTTACCAAATGTTTTTTTTTCCAGGAAAACTCTCAAAGATACATTTCTTCAGGCATTATTAGACATTTTGCATGCATATTTTTGGAGTTATGTTTCAAAATTATCATTTTGAGTGTGATCAATATGAGGCCAGTAAAATCTAATTTTTGTATTTGTGAACTTTTCCAAAATGACTGATTCTTCTAAAACTCACATAAATTCAATATTACAGACTTTTTTTAGAGAAATTTCTTATATGGTTTTGGAGTTAGGATTATAAAACTTTCATATTTAGTATGACAGTTACACTGTTATATTGAATAAAAAAACTAACTTGTGTCTTTTTGAACCTCACAAAAGATCATTTTTCTAGTACAACTAACGAAAATACATGTCTCTAGGCATTATTAGCCATTTGGCAAGTGTTTTATAGAAGTTATGTTTGAAAACATTTTTATTGCTTTTTTGCATTATCTTAGGATTCTAAGAACATTATAGTCATATTGAGTAGAACAACAATTTTTTGCATTGCAAAGATTTAAAAAAGCAATCGTTTCGAGTAAAACTCCCAAAGATGCATTATTTCAGGCATTATTAGCCATTTTTCATGTGTGGTGTAGGAGTTCTGTTTAAGTAACTGTCATATTGAGTGTTACGGTATACAGTCGTATTGAATAAAACCTAATTTTTGTATTTGCAAACCATAGAAAAGCAACTGTATCTAGTAAAACTCACATGGATTCAATATCACAGGCATTTTTAGACAATTTGCACGTTTGGATTAGGAATTATGTTGGAATACATTTTTATTGCTCTTTTTGCATTATCTCAGGATTTTAAGTACATTACTGTCAAATTGGGTAAAACATTTCTTTTTGTTTTTGCAAACCTTACAAAATGTTTTTTTTTTCCAGTAAAACTCACAAATATACATTTCTTCAGGCATTTTTTTGTAATTTTGCATGTGTATTTTGGAGATATGGTTCAAAAACTGTCTTATTGAGTGTGACCAATGTGAGGCCAGTAAAACCAAATGTTTGTATTTGTGAACCTTTCCAAAATACCTAATTCAGGTAAAACTCACATAAAGTCAATATTACAGGCTTTTTTAGACAGATTTCATGTTTGGTTTTGGAGTTATGTTTATGAACCTTTCATATTTAGTATGACAGTAATACTGTTATATCGAATAAAAAAAACAAACTTGTATCTTTGAAAACACTGTAAAAATAAATTCTGAAAAAAAACGGTCATTTACTGGCAGCTACGGCTGCCAAAAAAAACCATAAAATTAAAGTAAAACATTGTAAACCAAATAATGATCAAAACATTATATTTACAGAAATTTTCATGAAATGTTTTGGGGAGAAATATCGTAATTTTACAGATTTTTACAAAATTATTAAGATCAACCACCTTTAATAAAGTGACAATGCAAACAGTTCTGCAGAAAAATACCTTTATTCTAAAGAGTTTTTCCAAATTATTACGATCAATCACCTTTAGTGAAGTGACAATGCTGGCGGTTCCACAGAAAAATACCATTGTTTAACAGCTTTTTTTCTGAATTGTTAGGATCAGGGGTGTCTCATTGACTTTAGCAGGGGGCCACGGGATGGAGGAAATTGATACAAAGTAGGTTAACCTTGCATGATTGGCTATCCCACCCTAGCTACATACTTACCATTCCTATCATTTCACCACGAGAATTTCACTGACCCTCATGTAGGGTTGACTCAAAGCTTGGCCGGGCAAATATGACACTTAATACCGTGGTGGGTTTTAATGAACGCTCATTCATCAAATCATCAGCGTGCCATTTGAGGCATATGATGAGCACGGTTTTGTCGTTCATTTGAATAGCAACTGCAAGATATACTTGGTCAACAGCCACACAGGTCACACTGACGGTGGCTGTACAAACAACTTTAACACTGTTACAAATATGCACCACACTGTGAGCCCACATCGAACAAGAATGATAAACATATTTCAGGAAAACATCCTCACTGTAATAAAACATAAACACAACATAACAAATACCCAGAAGCCCAAGCAGCGCTGACTCTTCCGGGCTACAATCCCGCTACCGCCCCCCTCCGTGCGTTGGTTGAGCTGGGCGGGGTTGGTGGTGGGGGTGTATATTGTATCACATGGAATTCTAGGAATTGTTTCTGTTGTGTTAATGTTGTGTTACGGTGACGATGTTCTCCTGAAATGTGTTTGTCAGTCTTGTTTGATGTGGCTCCACAGTGTGGCGCATATTTGTAACATTGTTAAAGTCGTTTGTACGGCCACCGTCATTGTGATCTGTAAGGCTGTTGACTGTTGATTAAGTATGTCTTGCAGTCATTCATGTATGTCTTATTACAGGGAAAAAAAATGTAATAGTTAGTTTGAGCATAAACCTTTTATAAGAGGCTACATATATTTTTTGCCTTGAATGTGAAAATACACATAAATATTAAAAAAAATTGATTTACCTTAAAATTACATATAAAACTTTTAGATTGTTAGTATGGACAAATACTTTTATATAACAAGCTACATATTTAATTAAAGTTAATTACTGTAATTTTACATGAAATTGAAAGTAATTTGAGAAAAGAGAAAATAATATGTATAATTAATTTGGTATTTTTCTGTAAAAAAATAGGAATATACATAGTTCGTCATTACTGGTATATTATTCAAAATAACAGGCGGTTTGTTTATTTACAGATAATGTCATGAATTCTACAGTTTTATAACCTATCTAAAAAATTGAAAAATTACAGTAGAAATTTAGAGTAAACTAACCATAAATTTTTTTTTTTTTTTTTTTACAGTGAACCTTACAAAAGATCATTTTTCTACTACAACTAACAACGATACACATCTCTAGGCATTATTAGCCGTTTTGCATGTGTTGTTTAAAAGTTGCGTTTGAAAACTTTTTTATTGCTTTTTTCGCATTATCTCAGGATTCCAAGAACATTATTGTCATATTGAGTAAAACAACAATTTTTTGCATTGCACAGATTTAAAAAAGCAATCGTTTCGAGTAAAACTCCCAAAGATGCATTATTTCAGGCATTATTAGCCATGTGTGGTGTAGGAGTTATGTTTAAATAACTGTCATATTGAGTGTTACAGTATTCAGTCACATTGAGTAAAACCTAATTTTTGGATTTGCAAACCATAGAAAATCAACTATATCTAGTAAAACTCACATGGATTCAATATCACAGGCATTTTTAGACATTTTGCACGTTTGGATTAGGAATTATGTTGGAATACATTTTTATTGCTCTTTTTGCATTATCTCAGGATTTTAAGTACATTACTGTCAAATTGGGTAAAACATTTCTTTTTGTTTTTGCAAACCTTACAAAATGTTTTTTTTATTCAGTAAAACTCACAAAGATACATTTCTTCAGGCATTTTTTTGTAATTTTGCATGTGTATTTTTGGAGATAGGGTTCAAAAACTATATTATTGAGTGTGACCAATGTGAGGCCAGTAAAACCAAATTTTTGTATTTGTGAACCTTTCCAAAATACCGAATTCAGGTAAAACTCACATAAAGTCAATATTACAGGCTTTTTTAGACAGATTTCATGTTTGGTTTTGGAGTTATGTTTATTAACCTTTCATATTTAGTATGACAGTTTTACTGTTATATTGAATAAAAAAACTAACTTTTATCTTTGCAAACACTGTAAAAATAAATTTTGTAAAAAAACGGTCATTTACTGGCAGCTACGGCTGCCAAACAAAAACCATAAAACTAAAGTAAAACATTGTAAACCAAATAATGATCAAAAATATTATATTTACAGAAATTTTCATGAAATGTTTTGGGGTGAAATATCGTAATTTTACAGATTTTTACTAAATTATTAAACTCAACCACCATTAATAAAGTGACGATGCAAACAGTTCTGCAGAAAAATACCTTTATTCTAAAGAGTTTTTCCAAATTATTACGATCAACCACTTTTAGTGAAGTGACAATGCTGGCGGTTCCACAGAAAAATACCATTGTTTTACAGATTTTTTCTGAATTGTTAGGATCAGTGGTGTCTCATTGACTTTAGCGGGAGGCCACTGGATGCAGGAACTTGATGCAAAGTGGATTCACCTTGCATGAATGGCTACCCCACCCTAGCAACATACTTACCGATCCTACCGTGAGAATTTTACTGACCGTCATGTAGGATTGACTTTTTATACGCTCATTCACCAAATCATCAGCATGCCTACTGATGAGTGTGATGTGCATGGTATTGTCATGCACGTGATAGTGACTGCAAAACATACTTGGTCAACAGCCACACAGGTCACACTGCTGGTGGCTGTACAAACAACTTTAACACTATGAATCCACATCGAACAAGAATGATAAACACATTTCAGGAAAACATCCTCACTGTAACAAAACATAAACACAACATAACATAACAAATACCCACAAGCCCATGCAGCGCTGAGTCTTCCGGGCTACACCCCTGCTACCACCCAACCCCGCGCCCCAAAACATCACCGCCCCCCTCCGTGCGTTGGTTGAGGTGGGCGGGGTTAGGTGGTGGGGGTGTATATTGTAACACAAGGAATTCTGGGTATTGTTTCTGTTGTGTTAATGTTGTGTTTCGGTGAAGATATTCTCCTGAAATGTGTTTGTCATTCTTGTTTGATGTGGCTCCACAATGTGGCGCATATTTGTAACATTGTTAAAGTTGTTTGTGCGGCCACCGTCAGTGTGATCTGTAAGGCTGTTGACTGTTGATTAAGTATGTCTTGCAGTCACTCATGTATGTCATATTACAGGGAAAAAAATGTAAATGTTAGTTTGAGCATACACCTTTTATAAGAGGCTACATATATTTTTCGCATTGAATGTGAAAATACACATAAATATTTAAAACAATTAATTTACCTTAAAATTACATTAACATTACAAAACATTTCTTTTTGTTTTTGCAACCCTTAAAAAATGTTTTTTTTATCCAGTAAAACTCACAAAGATACATTTCTTCAGGCATTTTTTTGTAATTTTGCATGTGTATTTTTGGAGATAGGGTTCAAAAACTGTCTTATTGAGTGTGACCAATGTGAGGCCAGTAAAACCAAATTTTTGTATTTGTGAACCTTTCCAAAATACCTAATTCAGGTAAAACTCACATAAAGTCAATATTACAGGCTTTTTTAGACAGATTTCATGTTTGGTTTTGGAGTTATGTTTATTAACCTTTCATATTTAGTATGACAGTTTTACTGTTATATTGAATAAAAAAAACTAACTTTTATCTTTGCAAACACTGTAAAAATAAATTTTGTAAAAAAACGGTCATTTACTGGCAGCTACGGCTGCCAAACAAAAACCATAAAACTAAAGTAAAACATTGTAAACCAAATAATGATCAAAAATATTATATTTACAGAAATTTTCATGAAACGTTTTGGGGTGAAATATCGTAATTTTACAGATTTTTACTAAATTATTAAGCTCAACCACCTTTAATAAAGTGACGATGCAAACAGTTCTGCAGAAAAATACCTTTATTCTAAAGAGTTTTTCCAAATTATTACTTTCAACCACTTTTAGTGAAGTGACAATGCTGGCAGTTCCACAGAAAAATACCATTGTTTTACAGATTTTTTCTGAATTGTTAGGATCAGGGGTGTCTCATTGACTTTAGCGGGGGGCCACTGGATGCAGGAACTTGACGCAAAGTGGATTCACCTTGCGTGAATGGCTATCCCACCCTAGCAACATACTTACCGATCCTACCATTTCACTGTGAGAATTTTACTGACCGTCATGTAGGATTGACCCAAAGTCTGGCCGGTTGACTTTTTATACGCTCATTCACCAAATCATCAGCATGCCTACTGATGAGTGTGATGTGCATGGTATTGTCATGCACTTGATAGTGACTGCAAAACATACTTGGTCAACAGCCACACAGGTCACACTGCTGGTGGCTGTACAAACAACTTTAACACTATGAATCCACATTGAACAAGAATGATAAACACATTTCAGGAAAACATCCTCACTGTAACAAAACAAAAACACAACCTAACATAACAAATACCCACAAGCCCATGCAGCGCTGACTCTTCCGGGCTACACCCCTGCTACCACCCAACCCCGCGCCCCAAAACATCACCGCCCCCCTCCGTGCGTTGGTTGAGGTGGGCGGGGTTAGGTGGTGGGTGTATATATTGTAACACATGGAATTCTGGGTATTGTTTCTGTTGTGTTAATGTTGTGTTACGGTGAAGATGTTCTCCTGAAATGTGTTTGTCATTCTTGTTTGATGTGGCTCCACAATGTGGCGCATATTTGTAAAATTGTTAAAGTTGTTTGTACGGCCACCGTCAGTTTTATATGTAATTTTAAGGTAAATGAAATGTTTTCAACATTTATGTGTATTTTCACATTCAATGCGAAAAATATATGTAGCCTCTTATAAAAGGTTTATGCTCGAACTAACATTTACATTTTTTTCCCTGTAATATGACATACATGAGTGACTGCAAGACATACTTAATCAACAGTCAACAGCCTTACAGATCACACTGACGGTGGCTGTACAAACAACTTTAACAATGTTACAAATATGCGCCACATTGTGGAGCCACATCAAACAAGAATGACAAACACATTTCAGGAGAACATCTTCACCGTAACACAACATTAACACAACAGAAACAATACCCAGAATTCCATGTGTTACAATATACACCCCCACCACCTAACCCCGCCCACCTCAACCAACGCACGGAGGGGGGCGGTGATGTTTTGGGGCGCGGGGTTGGGTGGTAGCAGGGGTGTAGCCCGGAAGAGTCAGCGCTGCATGGGCTTGTGGGTATTTGTTATGTTATGTTCTGTTTATGTTTTGTTTCAGTGAGGATGTTTTCCTGAAATGTGTTTATCATTCTTGTTCGATGTGGATTCATAGTGTTAAAGTTGTTTGTAAAGCCACCAGCAGTGTGACCTGTGTGGCTGTTGACCAAGTATGTTTTGCAGGCACTATCACGTGCATGACAATACCATGCACATCACACTCATCAGTAGGCATCCTGACGATTTGGTGAATGCGCGTATAAAAAGTCAACCGGCCAGACTTTGGGTCAATCCTACATGACGGTCAGTAAAATTCTCACAGTGAAATGGTAGGATCGGTAAGTATGTTGCTAGGGTGGGGTAGCCATTCATGCAAGGTGAATCCACTTTGCATCAAGATCCTGCATCCAGTGGCCCCCCGCTAAAGTCAATGAGACCCCACTGATCCTAACTATTCAGAAAAAATCTGTAAAACAATGGTATTTTTCTGTGGAACTGCCAGCATTGTCACTTCACTAAAAGTGGTTGATCGTAATAATTTGGAAAAACTCTTTAGAATAAAGGTATTTTTCTGCAGAACTGTTTGCATCGTCACTTTATTAAAGGTGGTTGAGCTTAATAATTTAGTAAAAATCCGTAAAATTACGATATTTCACCCCAAAATGTTTCATGAACATTTCTGTAAATATAATATTTTTGATCATTATTTGGTTTACAATGTTTTACTTTAGTTTTTTGGTTTTTGTTTGGCAGCCGTAGCTGCCAGTAAATGACCGTTTTTTTACAAAATTTATTTTTACAGTGTTTGCAAAGATAAAAGTTAGTTTTTTTATTCAATATAACAGTAAAACTGTCATACTAAATATGAAAGGTTAATAAACATAACTCCAAAACCAAACATGAAATCTGTCTAAAAAAGCCTGTAATATTGACTTTATGTGAGTTTTACCTGAATTAGGTATTTTGGAAAGGTTCACAAATACAAAAATTTGGTTTTACTGGCCTCACATTGGTCACACTCAATAAGACAGTTTTTGAACCATATCTCCAAAAATACACATGCAAAATTACAAAAAAATGCCTGAAGAAATGTATCTTTGTGAGTTTTACTGAATAAAAAAACATTTTGTAAGGTTTGCGAAAACAAAAAGAAATGTTTTACCCAATTTGACAGTAATGTACTTAAAATCCTGAGATAATGCAAAAAGAGCAATAAAAATGGATTCCAACATAATTCCTAATCCAAACGTGCAAAATGTCTAAAAATGCCTGTGATATTGAATCCATGTGAGTTTTACTAGATATAGTTGATTTTCTATGGTTTGCAAATCCATAAATTAGGTTTTACTCAATATGACTGTATACTGTAACACTCAATATGACAGTTATTTAAACATAACTCCTACACCACACATTGCTAATAATGCCTGAAATAATGCATCTTTGGGAGTTTTACTCGAAATGATTGCTTTTTTAAATCTGTGCAATGCAAAAAATTGTTGTTTTACTCAATATGACAATAATGTTATAGGAATCCTGAGATAATGCGAAAAAAGCAATAAAAAAGGTTTCAACCACAACTTTTAAACAACACATGCAAAACGGCTAATAATGCCTAGAGTTGTGTATCTTTGTTAGTTGTAGTAGAAAAATTATCTTTTGTAAGGTTCACTGTAAAAAAAAAAATCCAATTTTTATGGTTAGTTTACTCTAAATTTCTACTGTAATTTTTCAATTTTTTTAGATAGGTTATAAAACTGTAGAATTCATGACATTATCTGTAAATAAACAAACCGCCTGTTATTTTGAATAATATACCAGTAATGACGAACTATGTATATTCCTATTTTTTTACAGAAAAATACCAAATTAATTATACATATTATTTTCTGTTTTCTCAAATTACTTTCAATTTCATGTAAAATTACAGTAATTAACTTTAATTAAATATGTAGCTTGTTATATAAAAGTATTTGTCCATACTAACAATCTAAAAGTTTTATATGTAATTTTAAGGTAAATCAATTTTTTTTAATATTTATGTGTATTTTCACATTCAAGGCAAAAAATATATGTAGCCTCTTATAAAAGGTTTATGCTCAAACTAACTATTACATTTTTTTTCCCTGTAATATGACATACATGAATGACTGCAAGACATACTTAATCAACAGTCAACAGCCTTACAGATCACACTGACGGTGGCCGTACAAACGACTTTAACAATGTTACAAATATGCGCCACACTGTGGAGCCACATCAAACAAGACTGACAAACACATTTCAGGAGAACATCATCACCGTAACACAACATTAATACAACAGAAACAATTCCTAGAATTCCATGTGATACAATATACACCCCCACCACCAAACCCCGCCCAGCTCAACCAACGCACGGAGGGGGGCGGTGATGTTTTGGGGCACGGGGTTGGGTGGTAGCGGGATTGTAGCCCGGAAGAGTCAGCGCTGCTTGGGCTTCTGGGTATTTGTTATGTTGTGTTTATGTTTTATTACAGTGAGGATGTTTTCCTGAAATGTGTTTATCATTCTTGTTCGATGTGGGTTCACAGTGTGGTGCATATTTGTAACAGTGTTAAAGTTGTTTGTACAGCCACCGTCAGTGTGACCTGTGTGGCTGTTGGCCAAGTATATCTTGCAGTCGCTTTTCAAATGAACAACAAAACCGTGCTCATCACATGCCTCAAATGGCACGCTGATGATTTGATGAATGAGCGTTCAATAAAACCCACCACGGTATTACGTGTCATATTCGCCCGGCCAAGCTTTGAGTCAACCCTACATGAGGGTCAGTGAAATTCTCGTGGTGAAGTGATAGGAATGGTAAGTATATAGCTAGGGTGGGATAGCCAATCATGCAAGGTTAACCTACTTTATATAAATTTCCTGCCTCCAGTGGCCCCCTGCTAAAGTCAATGAGACACCCCTGATTCTAACAATTCAGAAAAAATCTGTTGAACAATGGTATTTTTTTGTGGGACCGCCAGCATTGTCACTTCACTAAAGGTGGTTAATCGTAATAATTTGGAAAAACTCTGAAGAATAAAGGTTTTTTTTCTGCGGAACTGTTTGCATCGTCACTTTATTAAAGGTGGTTGATCTTAATAATTTAGTAAAAATCTGTAAAATTACGATATTTCTTCCCAAAACGTTTCATGAAAAGTTTTGTAAATATAATGTTTTTGATCATTATTTGGTTTACAATGTTTTACTTTAATTTTATGGTTTTTGTTTGGCAGCCGTAGCTGCCTGTAAATGCCCGTTTTTTTACAGAATGTATTTTTACAGTGTTTGCAAAGATACAATTTTTTTTTATTTAATATAACAGTATAACTGTCATACTAAATATGAAAGGTTCATAAACATAACTCCAAAACCAAACATGAAATCTGTCTAAAAAAGCCTGTAATATTGACTTTATGTGAGTTTTACCTGAATTAAGTATTTTGGAACGGTTCACAAATACAAAAATTTGGTTTTACTGGCCATACATTGGTCACACTGAATAAGACAGTTTTTGAACCATATCTCCAAAAATACACATGCAAAATTACAAAAAAATGCCTGAAGAAATGTATCTTTGTGAGTTTTACTGGAAAAAAAAACATTTTGTAAGGTTTGCAAAAACAAAAATAAATGTTTTGTAATGTTAATGTAATTTTAAGGTAAATTTTTTTTTTTTTAATATTTATGTGTATTTTCACATTCAAGGCAAACAATATATGTAGTCTCTTATAAAAGGTTTATGCTCAAACTAACATTTACATTTTTTTCCCTGTAATATGACATACATGAGTGACTGCAAGACATACTTAATCAACAGTCAACAGCCTTACATATCACACTGACGGTGGCCGTACAAACAACTTTAACAATGTAACAAATATGCGCCACATTGTGCAGCCACATCAAACAAGAATGACAAACACATTTGAGGAGAACATTTTCACCGTAACACAACATTAACACAACAGAAACAAAACCCAGAATTCCATGTGTTACAATATACACCCCCACCACCTAACCCTGCCCACCTCAACCAACGCATGGAGGGGGGCGGTGATGTTTTGGGGCGCGGGGTTGGGTGTTAGCAGGGGTGTAGCCAGGAAGAATCAGCGCTACATGGGCTTGTGGGTATGTGTTATGTTATGTTGTGTTTATGTTTTGTTACAGTGAGGGTGTTTTCCTGAAATGTGTTTATCATTCTTGTTCGATGTGGATTCACAGTGTGGTGCATATTTTGTAACAGTGTTAAAGTTGTTTGTACAGCCACCAGCAGTGTGACCTGTGTGACTGTTGACCAAGTATGTTTTACAGTCACTATCACGTGCATGGCAATACCATGCACATCACACTCATCAGTAGGCATGCTGATGATTTGGTGAATGAGCGTATAAAAAGTCAACCGGCCAAACTTTGAGTCAATCCTACATGACGGTCAGTAACATTCTCACAGTGAAATGGTAGGATCGGTAAGTATGTTGCTAGGGTGGGGTAGCCATTCAAGCAAGGTGAATCCTCTTTGCATCAAGTTCCTGCATCCAGTGGCCCCCCGCTAAAGTCAATGAGACAACCCTGATCCTAACAATTCAGAAAAAATCTGTAAAACAATGGCATTTTTCTGTGGAACCGCCAGCATTGTCACTTCACTAAAAGTGGTTGATTGTAATAATTTGGAAAAACTCTTTAGAATAAAGGTATTTTTCTGCAGAACTGTTTGCATTGTCACTTTATTAAAGGTGGTTGATCTTAATAATTTTGTAAAAATCTGTAAAATTACGATATTTCTCCCCAAAACATTTCATGAACATTTCTGTAAATATAATGTTTTTGATCATTATTTGGTTTACAATGTTTTACTTTAATTTTATGGTTTTTGTTTGGCAGCCGTAGCTGCCAGTAAATGCCCGTTTTTTTTACAGAATTTATTTTTACAGTGTTTGCAAGGATACCATTTTTTTTTATTTAATATAACTGTATAACTGTCATACTAAATATGAAAGGTTCATAAACATAACTCCAAAACCAAACATGAAATCTGTCTAAAAAAGCCTGTAATATTGACTTTATGTGAGTTTTACCTGAATTAGGTATTTTGGAAAGGTTCACAAATACAAAAATTTGGTTTTACTGGCCTCACATTGGTCACACTCAATAAGACAGTTTTTGAACCATATCTCCAAAAATACACATGCAAAATTACAAAAAAATGCCTGAAGAAATGTATATTTGTGAGTTTTACTGGAAAAAAAACATTTTGTAAGGTTTTCAAAAACAAAAAGAAATGTTTTACCCAATTTGACAGTAATGTACTTAAAATCCTGAGATAATGCAAAAAGAGCAATAAAAATGTATTCCAACATAATTCCTAATCCAAACGTGCAAATTGTCTAAAAATGCCTGTGATATTGAATCCATGTGAGTTTTACTAGATACAGTTGCTTTTCTATGTTTTGCAAATACAAAAATTAGGTTTTATTCAATATGACTGTATACTGTAACACTCAATATGACAGTTACTTAAACATAACTCCTACACCACACATGAAAAATGGCTAATAATGCCTGAAATAATGCATCTTTGGGAGTTTTACTCGAAACGATTGCTTTTTTAAATCTTTGCAATGCAAAAAATTGTTGTTCTACTCAATATGACTATAATGTTCTTAGAATCCTAAGATAATACAAAAAAGCAATACAAATGTTTTCAAACATAACTTCTATAAACCACTTGCAAAATGGCTAATAATGCCTAGAGACATGTATTTTCGTTAGTTGTACTAGAAAAATGATCTTTTGTGAGGTTCAAAAAGACTCAAGTTAGTTTTTTTATTCAATATAACAGTTTAACTGTCATACTAAATATGAAAGGTTTATAATCTTAACTCCAAAACCATATAAGAAATTTCTCTAAAAAAAAGTCTGTAATATTGAATTTATGTGAGTTTTAGAAGAATCAGTCATTTTGGAAAAGTTCACAAATACAAAAATTAGGTTTTACTGGCCTCATATTGATCACACTCAAAATGACAGTTTTTGAAACATAACTCCAAAAATATGCATGCAAAATGTCTAATAATGCCTGAAGAAATGTATCTTTGAGAGTTTTCCTGGAAAAAAAAACATTTGGTAAGGTTTGAATAAACAAAAAGTATTTTTTTACTAAATTTGACTGTAAATCACTTAGAATCCTGAGATAATACGAAAAAAAGCAATACAAATGTATTCCAACTTAATTCCCAATCCAACCGTGCAACATGTCTAAGAAGGCCTGTGATATTCAATAAATGTGAGTTGTACTAGATACACTTGTTTTTCTATGGTTTGCAAATACAAATTTAGGTTTTACTCAATATGAATGTATACTGTAACACTAAATATGACAGTTATTTAAACATAATTCCTAGACCACACATGAAAAATGACTAATAATGCCTGAAATAATGCATGGTTGTGAGTATTACTCGAAACATGTGCTTTTTTAAATGTTGCAAATGCAAAATGTATTTTTTTACTCAATATGACTATAATGTTCTTTGAATTCTGAGATAATGCGAAAAAAAGCAATAAAATTGTATTCAAACATAACTTCCAAACAACACATGCAAAATGGCTAATAATGACGAGAGATATGAATTTTTGTTAGATGTACTAGAAAAATTATCTTTTGTAAGGTTATCAAAGACACAAGTTAGTTTTTTTTGTTCAATATAACAGTATAACTGTCATACTAAATATGAAAGGTTTAAAATCATAACTCCAAAACCAAACATTAAATCTTCCTAAAAAAAAGCCTGTAATATTGAATGTATGTCAGTTTTAGCAGAATCATGTATTTTGGAAAGGTTCACAAATACAAAAATTGGGTTTTACCGGCCTCATATTGGTCACACTCATAATGACAATTTTGAAACATAACTCCAAAAGTAGAAATGTAAAATGTCTAATAATGCCTGAAGAAATGTATCTTTGAGAGTTTTCCTGAAAAAAAATATTTGGTAAGGTTTGCAAAAAAAAAAAAATTTTTTTTACTAAATTTGACAGTAATGTACTTAGAATCCTGAGAAAATAAGAAAAAAGCAATAAAAATGTATTCCAACATAATTCCTAATCCAAACGGGCAAAATGTCTAAACATGCCTGTGGTAATGAAAAATGTGAGTTTTTTTTCTATAGTTTGCAAATAAAAAAATGAGATTTTACTCAATATGACTGTATACTGTAACACTCAATATGACAGTTATTTAAACATAACTCCTACACCACACATGAAAAATGGCTAATAATGCCTGAAATAATGCATCTTTGGGAGTTTTACTCGAAACATATGCTTTTTTAAATATTGCAAATGAAAAAAGTATTTTTTTACTCAATATGACTATAATAGTCTTAGAATCCTGAGCTACATCCAGCGGCCTGTGAAGCAGAGGAGTCTAGTAACAGCGGGGGCCGTCTACGGAGCAGACGCCAGCGGTGTGATCGGAAATGCGGATGTCGAGCGGGGCTAAAAACAAAGCAGAAGGCTAATCCCCACAGAACACCACTTCCCTCCATCCTGAAGACGGATTTAAATGGAAAATGTGAGACTACTGGTCTGGGTAAGGAGTCAGTTAAATTAGAACACGTTTTTTCTGCTTTGAGTGTTTCAGAGTTGGACATGTGTTTTACTGAGGTGGCTAACTATGATGCGTGCAGTTTATCAAAGCAACAAACAAACAATCGGAAAATCCCCGTTACTGAGGTGGCTAACCATGATGCGTGCAGTTTATCAAAGCAACAATCAAACAATCGGAAAATTCCTGTCGTATCAATTCCTAGATATGGTCGTAACTATACTAAATGCACTGGGCATAATAAACACAACATTATTAATATTGCTACTACGGATAATTTGATCAAAAACTCCCTAAAACAGCCCACTACCTATAATATAGGTTTTTTAAACAAAAGATCATTGTCTCCCAAAACGTTATTAATTAATGATATTATCAGAGACAACAATCTTAACGTCATCGGTCTCAGCGAAACCTGGCTTAAACCAAATAACTTTTTTGCGCTAAATGAGGCATGTCCTCCTAACTTTACACATGCGCATATTGCCCGTCCGCTTAAAAGGGGTGGGGGGGTCGCACTAATATACAACGAAAACTTTAACCTTAGTCCTAACATAAATAATAAATATAAATCGTTTGAGGTGCTTACTATGAAGTCTGTCACACCGCTGCCTCTACACCTGGCTGTTATCTACCGCCCCCCAGGGCCCTATTCGGACTTTATCAATGAATTCTCAGAGTTCGTTGCTGATCTAGTGACACACGCCGATAATAAAATCCAAACGTGCAAAATGCCCAAAAATGCCTGTGATATTGAATACTTGTGAGTTTTACTAGATACAGATGTTTTTCTATGGTTTGCATTTACAAAAATGAGGTTTTACTCAATATGACTGTATACTGTAACACTCAATATGACAGTTATTTAAACATAACTCCTACACCACACATGATAAATAGCTAATAATGCCTGAAATAATGCATCTTTGGGAGTTTTACTCGAAACATATGCTTTTTTAAATCTTGCAAGTGCAAAAAGTAGTTTTTTACTCAATGTGACGATAAAAGTCTTACAATCCTGAGATAATGCGAAAAAAGCAATAAAAATGTATTCAAACATAACTTCTAAACAACACATGCAAAATGGCTAATAATGCCTAGAGATATGTATATTGGTTAGTTGTACTCGAAAAACGATCTTTTGTAAGGTTTGCAAAGACACAAGTTAGTTTTTTTTATTCAATATAACAGTGTAACTGTCATACTAAATATGAAAGGTTTATAATCATAATTCCAAAACCAAATATGAAATTTGTCTTAAAAAGCCTTTAATATTGAATTTATGTGAGTTTTACCGGAATCAGGTATTTTGGAAAGAATCACAAATACAATTAAAGCTGCAAGCAGCGTTGGTCGGGTCCGCCGTTGGCCGCCGCCGCCGTGTCCCGGGTCCCGATCTTAGTCAAACCAACATAGAGGTTTTTATTTCATGTCTCTACGACATTTCTAACAGAAGTTACATGCAGTTTTGTCTGGGTTTTTTCCTAGGGGGCGCTAAGCGCAATTTAGATTTTTGGGGTTTGGTTTTTTATTAGATGGCAGTTTTTGCCAGTCCTGATATGTGTGTAAAATTTGGTGAGTTTTGAAGCATGTTAAGGGGGTGAAATTACAGATCGGCGATTCTGGATGTTGTTGATAAATGGCTTTCGGTCTGCATAACAGAGCTTTAACTAGCACTTTGAAGCATTTTAAGTGGGTGAAATTACAGCTCAAAGAGGCAAAAACGTCATTTTTTAGGAAAAGTTGCGCAGGGGTTTTTTGAAGGCGCGTAAAATCCAAACCGGAGCAGTAATCAAAACTTTGATCTATACTTTTAATCAGAAGTGTCCAAACTCTCTCCTGTGCGAGTTTGAAGCCGAAACGACAAACGCACTGGGAGAAGTGTCGATTTGAAAAAGGTGACGGGTTTTCACAAAACTTTTATTTTGAAGGGGCAATTTTTAACTTCCTGTTGATTTTTGCCGAAGGATGTAAATTATCGAAATGTAGGTCTAAGTCAGACCTACCTAGAAGTTTTTGTTTCATGTCTGTCCGACATTCCTATTGGAAGTTACAAGCAGTTTTGTCTGTTTTCTCTTCCTAGGAGCAGTTTTTTCTGTGTTTTATTCAAAAATTGCGCTAGAGCGCAATTTTGAGTTTTATTATTTTTTATTTTCATTAGATCGCAATTTCTGCCAGTCCTGAGGTGTGTGCCAAGTTTGGTGAGTTTTGAAGCATTTTAAGGGGGTCAAAGTACAGCTCAAAGAGGCAAAAATAGCATTTTTTGCGAAAATTTTGCTTTGAAGGCGTTTTTGCCAACTTCCTGTTGATTTTAGGTATAGAACATTTTTATTGGAAATGTTCATCTAAGTCAGACCTACATATAGGTTTTTGTTTCAAGTCTCTACGACATTCCTAATGGAAGTTACAAGCAGTCCGTTTTTTGTTTCTTCCTAGGGGGCGCTAGCGCGCAATTTTGATTTTTGGTGCTCGGTTTTTTTATTAGATGGCAATTTTCGCAGATCCTGATGTGTGTGTCAAATATGGTGAGTTTTGAAGCATGTTAAGTGGGTCAAATTTCAGCTGGAAACGGCGGCGGAATAATAAAGAATAATAATAATAATAATAAAACGCTACAGATTCAATAGGGTCCTTGCATGGCAAAGGACATGGATGTCCTTTGCCATTGCAGGGCGGACCCTAAATATTAGATTTTACTGGCCTCATATTGGTCACACTCAAAATGACAGTTTTTGAAACAAAACTCCAAAAATACACATGCAAAATGTCTAATAATGCCTGAAGAAATGCATCTTCGAGAGTTTTCCTGAAAAAAAAAACATTTGGTAAGGTTTGCAAAAACAAAATTTGATTTGTAACTCAATTTGAAAGTAATGTACTTAGAATCCTGAGATAATGCGAAAAAAGCAATAAAAATGTATTCCAACATAATTCTAAATCCAAACGTGCAAAATGTCTAAAAATGACTGTGCTATTGAATACTTGTGAGTTTTACTAGATACGGATGTTTTTCTATGGTTTGCAAATACAAAAATGAGGTTTTACTCAATATGACAGTTATTTAAACATAACTCCTACACCACACATGATAAATAGCTAATAATGCCTGAAATAATGCATCTTTGGGAGTTTTACTCGAAACATATGCTTTTTTAAATCTTGCAAGTGCAAAAAGTAGTTTTTTACTCAATGTGACTATAATAGTCTTACAATCCTGAGATAATGCGAAAAAAGCAATAAAAATGTATTCAAACATAACTTCTGAACAACACATGCAAAATGGCTAATAATGCCTAAAGATATGTATATTGGTTAGTTGTACTCGAAAAATGATATTTTGTAAAGTTTGCAAAGACACAAGTTAGTTTTTTTATTCAATATAACAGTGTAACTGTCATACTAAATATAAAAGGTTTATAATCATAACTCCAAAACCAAATATGAAATTTGTCTTAAAAAACCTTTAATATTGAATTTATGAACGTTTTACCAAAATCAGGTATTTTGGAAATAATCACAAATACAAATATTAGATTTTACTGGCCTCATATTGGTCACACTCAAAATGACAGTTTTTGAAACATGACTCCAAAAATACACATGCAACATGTCTAATAAAGCCCGAAGAAATGTATCTTCGAGAGTTTTCCTGAAAAAAAAACATTTGGTAAGGTTTGCAAAAACAAAATTTGATTTGTTACTCAATTTGACAGTAATGTACTTAGAATCCTGAGATAATAAGAAAAAAGCTATAAAAGTGTATTCCAACATAATTCTAAATCCAAACGTGAAAAATGTCTAAAAATGCCTGTGATATTGAATACTAGTGAGTTTTACTAGATACAGATGTTTTTCTATGGTTTGCATATACAAAAATGAGGTTTTACTCAATATGACTGTATACTGTTACACTCAATATGACAGTTATTTAAACATAACTCCTACACCACACATGATAAATAGCTAATAATGCCTGAAATAATGCATCTTTGGGAGTTTCACTCGAAACATATGCTTTTTTAAATCTTGCAAGTGCAAAAAGTAGTTTTTTACTCAATGTGACTATAATAGTCTTACAATCCTGAGATAATGCGAAAAAAGCAATAAAAATGTATTCAAACATAACTTCTAAACAACACTTGCAAAATGGCTAATAATGCCTAGAGATATGTATTCTGGTTAGTTGTACTAGAAAAATGATCTTTTGTAAGGTTTGCAAAGACACAAGTTAGTTTTTTTATTCAATATAACAGTGTAACTGTCATACTAAATATGTAAGGTTTATAATCATAACTCCAAAACCAAATATGAAATTTGTCTTAAAAAGCCTTTAATATTGAATTTATGTAATTTTTAGAAGAATCAGGTATTTTGGAAAGAATCACAAATACAAATATTAGATTTTACTGGCCTCATATTGGTCACACTCAAAATGACAGTTTTTGAAACATAACTCCAAAAATACACATGCAAAATGTCTAATAATGCCTGAAGAAATGCATCTTCGAGAGTTTTCCTGAAAAAAAAAACATTTGGTAAGGTTTGCAAAAACAAAATTTGATTTGTTACTCAATTTGACAGTAATGTACTTAGAATCCTGAGATAATGCGAAAAAAGCAATACAAATGTAATCAAACATAATTCCTAATCCAAACGTGCAAAATGTCTAAAAATGCCTGTGATATTGAATACATGTGAGTTTTACTAGATACAGTTGTTTCTCAATGGTTTGCAAATACAAAAATGAGGTTTTACTCAATATGACTGTATACTGTAACACTCAATATGACAGTTATTAAAAACATAACTCCTACACCACACATAAAAAATGGCTAATAATGCCTGAAATGATGGATCTTTGGGAGTTTTACTCGAAACATATGCTTTTTTAAATCTTGCAAATGCAAAAAGTAGTTTTTTACTCAATATGACTAGAATAGTCTTAGAATCCTGAGATAATGCGAAAAAAGCAATACAAATGTATTCAAACATAACTTCTAAACAACAAATGCAAAATGGCTAATAATGCCTAGAGATATGTATTTGGGTTAGTTGTACTAGAAAAATGATCTTTTGTAAGGTTTGCAAAGACACAAGTTAGTTTTTTTTCCCAATATAACAGTGTAACAGTCATACTAAATATGAAAGGTTTATAATCATAACTCCAAAACCAAATATGACATTTGTCTTAAAAAGCCTTTAATATTGAATTTATGTAAGTTTTAGCAGAATCAGGTATTTTGGAAAGAATCACAAATACAAATATAAGTTTTTACTGGCCTCATATTGGTCACACTCAAAATGACAGTTTTTGAAACATAACTCCAAAAATACACATGCAAAATGTCTAATAATGCCTGAAGAAATGCATCTTCGAGAGTTTTCCCGAAAAAAAAAACATTTGGTAAGGTTTGCAAAAACAAAATTTGATTTGTTACTCAATTTGACAGTAATGTACTTAGAATCCTGAGATAATGCGAAAAAAGCAATAAAAATGTATTCCAACATAATTCCTAATCCAAACGTACAAAATGTCTAAAAATGCCTGTGATATTGAATACATGTGAGTTTTACTAGATACGGTTGTTTTTCTATAGTTTGCAAATACAAAAATGAGGTTTTACTCAATATGACTGTATACTGTAACACTCAATATGACAGTCATTTAAACATAACTCCTACACCACACATGAAAAATGGCTAATAATGCCTGAAATAATGCATCTTTGGGAGTTTTACTCGAAACATATGCTTTTTTAAATCTTGCAAATGCAAAAAATAGTTTTTTACTCAATATGACTATAATAGTCTTAGAATCCTGAGATAATGCGAAAAAAGCAATAAAAATGTATTCAAAAATAACTTCTAAACAGCACATGCAAAATGGCTAATAATAGCTAGGGATATGTTCTTTTGTTAGTTGTACTAGAAAAAGGATCTTTTGTAAGGTTTGCAAAGACACAAGTTAGTTTTTTTATTCAATATAACAGTGTAACTGTCATACTAAATATGAAAGGTTTATAATCATAACTCCAAAACCAAATATGAAATTTGTCTTAAAAAAGCCTTTAATATTTAATTAATGTAAGTTTTAGCAGAATCAGGTATTTTGGAAAGAATCAAAGATACAAATATTAGATTTTACTGGCCTCATATTGGTCACACTCAAAATGACAGTTTTTGAAACATAACTCCAAAAATACACATGCAAAATGTCTAATAATGCCTGAAGAAATGCATCTTCGAGAGTTTTCCTGAAAAAAAAACATTTGGTAAGGTTTGCAAAAACAAATTTTGATTTGTTACTCAATTTGACAGTAATGTACTTAGAATCCTGAGATAATGCGAAAAAAGCAATAAAAATGTATTCAAACATAACTCCTAATCCAAGCGTGCAAAATGTCTAAAAATGCCTGTGATATTGAATACATGTGAGTTTTACTAGATACAGTTGTTTTTCAATGGTTTGCAAATACAAAAATGAGGTTTTACTCAATATGACTGTATACTGTAACACTCAATATGACAGTTATTTAAACATAACTCCTACACCACACATGAAAAATGGCTGATAATGCCTGAAATAATGCATCTTTGGGAGTTTTACTCGAAACATATGCTTTTTTAAATCTTGCAAATGCAAAAAGTAGTTTTTTAATTAATGTGACTATAATAGTCTTAGAATCCTGAGATAATGCGAAAAAAGCAATACAAATGTATTCAAACATAACTTCTAAACAACACATGCAAAATGGCTAATAATGCCAAGAGATATGTTTTTTTGTTAGTTGTACTAGAAAAATGATCTTTTGTAAGGTTTGCAAAGACACAAGTTAGTTTTTTTTATTCAATATAACAGTGTAACTGTCATACTAAACATGAAAGGTTTATAATCATAACTCCAAAACCAAATATGACATTTGTCTTAAAAAGCCTTTAATATTGAATTTATGTAAGTTTTAGCAGAATCAGGTATTTTGGAAAGAATCACAAATACAAATATTAGATTTTACTGGCCTCATATTGGTCACACTCAAAATGACAGTTTTTTAAAACATAACTCCAAAAATACACATGCAAAATGTCTAATAATGCCTGAAGAAATGCATCTTCGAGAGTTTTCCAGAAAAAAAACATTTGGTAAGGTTTGCAAAAACAAATTTTGATTTGTTACTCAATTTGACAGTAATGTACTTAGAATCCTGAGATAATGCGAAAAAAGCAATAAAAATGTATTCAAACATAATTCCTAATCCAAACGTGCAAAATGTCTAAAAATGCCTGTGATATTGAATACATGTGAGTTTTACTAGATACAGTTGTTTTTCAATGGTTTGCAAATACAAAAATGAGGTTTTACTCAATATGACTGTATACTGTAACACTCAATATGACAGTTATTTAAACATAACTTCTACACCACACATGAAAAATGGCTAATAATGCCTGAAATAATGCATCTTTGGGAGTTTTACTCGAAACATATGCTTTTTTAAATCTTGCAAATGCAAAAAGTAGTATTTTACTCAATATGACTATAATAGTCTTAGAATCCTGAGATAATGCAAAAAAGCAATAAAAATGTATTCAAACATAACTTCTAAACAACACATGCAAAATGGCTAATAATGCCTACAGATATGTTTTTTTGTTAGTTGTACTAGAAAAATGATCTTTTGTAAGGTTTGCAAAGACACAAGTTAGTTTTTTTATTCAATATAACAGTGTAACTCTCATACTAAATATGAAAGGTTTATAATCATAACTCCAAAACCAAATATGACATTTGTCTTAAAAAGCCTTTAATATTGAATTTATGTGAGTTTTAGCAGAATCAGGTATTTTGGAAAGAATCACAAATACAAATATTAGATTTTACTGGCCTCATATTGGTCACACTCAAAATGACAGTTTTTGAAACATAACTCCAAAAATACATATGCAAAATGTCTAATAATGCCTGAAGAAATGCATCTTCGAGAGTTTTCCTGAAAAAAAAACATTTGGTAAGGTTTGCAAAAACAAATTTTGATTTGTTACTCAATTTGACAGTAATGTACTTAGAATCCTGAGATAATGCGAAAAAAGCAATAAAAATGTATTCAAACATAACTCCTAATCCAAGCGTGCAAAATGTCTAAAAATGCCTGTGATATTGAATACATGTGAGTTTTACTAGATACAGTTGTTTTTCAATGGTTTGCAAATACAAAAATGAGGTTTTACTCAATATGACTGTATACTGTAACACTCAATATGACAGTTATTTAAACATAACTCCTACACCACACATGAAAAATGGCTGATAATGCCTGAAATAATGCATCTTTGGGAGTTTTACTCGAAACATATGCTTTTTTAAATCTTGCAAATGCAAAAAGTAGTTTTTTAATTAATGTGACTATAATAGTCTTAGAATCCTGAGATAATGCGAAAAAAGCAATACAAATGTATTCAAACATAACTTCTAAACAACACATGCAAAATGGCTAATAATGCCAAGAGATATGTTTTTTTGTTAGTTGTACTAGAAAAATGATCTTTTGTAAGGTTTGCAAAGACACAAGTTAGTTTTTTTTATTCAATATAACAGTGTAACTGTCATACTAAACATGAAAGGTTTATAATCATAACTCCAAAACCAAATATGACATTTGTCTTAAAAAGCCTTTAATATTGAATTTATGTAAGTTTTAGCAGAATCAGGTATTTTGGAAAGAATCACAAATACAAATATTAGATTTTACTGGCCTCATATTGGTCACACTCAAAATGACAGTTTTTTAAAACATAACTCCAAAAATACACATGCAAAATGTCTAATAATGCCTGAAGAAATGCATCTTCGAGAGTTTTCCAGAAAAAAAAACATTTGGTAAGGTTTGCAAAAACAAATTTTGATTTGTTACTCAATTTGACAGTAATGTACTTAGAATCCTGAGATAATGCGAAAAAAGCAATAAAAATGTATTCAAACATAATTCCTAATCCAAACGTGCAAAATGTCTAAAAATGCCTGTGATATTGAATACATGTGAGTTTTACTAGATACAGTTGTTTTTCAATGGTTTGCAAATACAAAAATGAGGTTTTACTCAATATGACTGTATACTGTAACACTCAATATGACAGTTATTTAAACATAACTTCTACACCACACATGAAAAATGGCTAATAATGCCTGAAATAATGCATCTTTGGGAGTTTTACTCGAAACATATGCGTTTTTAAATCTTGCAAATGCAAAAAGTAGTTTTTTAATTAATGTGACTATAATAGTCTTAGAATCCTGAGATAATGCGAAAAAAGCAATACAAATGTATTCAAACATAACTTCTAAACAACACATGCAAAATGGCTAATAATGCCAAGAGATATGTTTTTTTGTTAGTTGTACTAGAAAAATGATCTTTTGTAAGGTTTGCAAAGACACAAGTTAGTTTTTTTTATTCAATATAACAGTGTAACTGTCATACTAAACATGAAAGGTTTATAATCATAACTCCAAAACCAAATATGACATTTGTCTTAAAAAACCTTTAATATTGAATTTATGTAAGTTTTAGCAGAATCAGGTATTTTGGAAAGAATCACAAATACAAATATTAGATTTTACTGGCCTCATATTGGTCACACTCAAAATGACAGTTTTTTAAAACATAACTCCAAAAATACACATGCAAAATGTCTAATAATGCCTGAAGAAATGCATCTTCGAGAGTTTTCCAGAAAAAAAACATTTGGTAAGGTTTGCAAAAACAAATTTTGATTTGTTACTCAATTTGACAGTAATGTACTTAGAATCCTGAGATAATGCGAAAAAAGCAATAAAAATGTATTCAAACATAATTCCTAATCCAAACGTGCAAAATGTCTAAAAATGCCTGTGATATTGAATACATGTGAGTTTTACTAGATACAGTTGTTTTTCAATGGTTTGCAAATACAAAAATGAGGTTTTACTCAATATGACTGTATACTGTAACACTCAATATGACAGTTATTTAAACATAACTTCTACACCACACATGAAAAATGGCTAATAATGCCTGAAATAATGCATCTTTGGGAGTTTTACTCGAAACATATGCTTTTTTAAATCTTGCAAATGCAAAAAGTAGTATTTTACTCAATATGACTATAATAGTCTTAGAATCCTGAGATAATGCGAAAAAAGCAATAAAAATGTATTCAAACATAACTTCTAAACAACACATGCAAAATGGCTGATAATGCCTACAGATATGTTTTTTTGTTAGTTGTACTAGAAAAATGATCTTTTGTAAGGTTTGCAAAGACACAAGTTAGTTTTTTTATTCAATATAACAGTGTAACTCTCATACTAAATATGAAAGGTTTATAATCATAACTCCAAAACCAAATATGACATTTGTCTTAAAAAGCCTTTAATATTGAATTTATGTGAGTTTTAGCAGAATCAGGTATTTTGGAAAGAATCACAAATACAAATATTAGATTTTACTGGCCTCATATTGGTCACACTCAAAATGACAGTTTTTTAAAACATAACTCCAAAAATACACATGCAAAATGTCTAATAATGCCTGAAGAAATGCATCTTCGAGAGTTTTCCAAAAAAAAAACATTTGGTAAGATTTGCAAAAACAAATTTTGATTTGTTACTCAATTTGACAGTAATGTACTTAAAATTCTGAGATAATGCGAAAAAAGCAATAAAAATGTATTCAAACATAATTCCTAATCCAAACGTGCAAAATGTCTAAAAATGCCTGTGATATTGAACACATGTGAGTTTTACTAGATACAGTTGTTTTTCAATGGTTTGCAAATACAAAAATGAGGTTTTACTCAATATGACTGTATACTGTAACACTCAATATGACAGTTATTTAAACATAACTCCTACACCAAACAAGAAAAATGGCTAATAATGCCTGAAATAATGCATCTTTGGGAGTTTTACTCGAAACATATGCTTTTTTGAATCTTGGAAATGCAAAAAGTAGTTTTTTACTCAATACGACTAGAATAGTCTTAGAATCCTGAGATAATGCGAAAAAAGCAATAAAAATGTATTCAAACATAACTTCTAAACAACACATGCAAAATAGCTAACAATGCCTAGAGATATGTTTTTTTGTTAGTTGTACTAGAAAAATTATCTTTTGTAAGGTTTGCAAAGACGCAAGTTAGTTTTTTTATTCAATATAACAGTGTAACTGTCATACTAAATATGAAAGGTTTATAATCATAATTCCAAAACCAAATATGACATTTGTCTTAAAAAGCCTTTAATATTAAATTTATGTAAGTTTTAGCAGAATCAGGTATTTTGGAAAGAATCACAAATACAAATATTAGATTTTACTGGCCTCATATTGGTCACACTCAAAATGACAGTTTTTGAAACATAACTCCAAAAATACACATGCAAAATGTCTAATAATGCCTGAAGAAATGCATCTTCGAGAGTTTTCCAGAAAAAAAAACATTTGGTAAGGTTTGCAAAAACAAATTTTGATTTGTTACTCAATTTGACAGTAATGTACTTAGAATCCTGAGATAATGCGAAAAAAGCAATAAAAATGTATTCAAACATAATTCCTAATCCAAGCGTGCAAAATGTCTAAAAATGCCTGTGATATTGAATACATGTGAGTTTTACTAGACACAGTTGTTTTTCAATGGTTTGCAAATAGAAAAATGAGGTTTTACTCAATATGACTGTATACTGTAACACTCAATATGACAGTTATTTAAACATAACTCCTACACCACACATGAAAAATGGCTAATAATGCCTGAAATAATGCATCTTTGGGAGTTTTACTCGAAACATATGCTTTTTTAAATCTTCCAAATGCAAAAAGTAGTTTTTTACTCAATATGACTATAATAGTCTTACAATCCTGAGATAATGCGAAAAAAGCAACAAAAATGTATTCACACATAACTTCTAAACAACACATGCAAAATGGCTAATAATGCCTAGAGGTATGTTTTTTTGTTAGTTGTACTAGAAAAATGATCTTTTGTAAGGTTTGCAAAGACACAAGTTAATTTTTTTATTCAATATAACAGTGTAACTGTCATACTAAATATGAAAGGTTTATAATCATAACTCCAAAACCAAATATGACATTTGTCTTAAAAAGCCTTTAATATTGAATTTATGTAAGTTTTAGCAGAATCAGGTAATTTGGAAAGAATCACAAATACGAATATTAGATTTTACTGGCCTCATATTGGTCACACTCAAAATGACAGTTTTTGAAACATAACTCCAAAAATACACATGCAAAATGTCTAATAATGCCTGAAGAAATGCATCTTCGAGAGTTTTCCTGAAAAAAAAGACATTTGGTAAGGTTTGCAAAAACAAAATTTGATTTTTTACTCAATTTGACAGTAATGTACTAAGAATCCTGAGATAATGCGAAAAAAGCAATAAAAATGTATTCAAACATAATTCCTAATCCAAACGTGCAACATGTCTAAAAATGCCTGTGATATTGAATACATGTGAGTTTTACTAGATACAGTTGTTTTTCAATGGTTTGCAAATACAAAAATGAGGTTTTACTCAATATGACTGTATACTGAAACACTCAATATGACAGTTATTTAAACATAACTTCTACACCACACATGAAAAATGGCTAATAATGCCTGAAATAATGCATCTTTGGGAGTTTTACTCGAAACATATGCTTTTTTAAATCTTGCAAATGCAAAAAGTAGTTTTTTAATTAATGTGACTATAATAGTCTTAGAATCCTGAGATAATGCGAAAAAAGCAATACAAATGTATTCAAACATAACTTCTAAACAACACATGCAAAATGGCTAATAATGCCAAGAGATATGTTTTTTTGTTAGTTGTACTAGAAAAATGATCTTTTGTAAGGTTTGCAAAGACACAAGTTAGTTTTTTTTATTCAATATAACAGTGTAACTGTCATACTAAACATGAAAGGTTTATAATCATAACTCCAAAACCAAATATGACATTTGTCTTAAAAAGCCTTTAATATTGAATTTATGTAAGTTTTAGCAGAATCAGGTATTTTGGAAAGAATCACAAATACAAATATTAGATTTTACTGGCCTCATATTGGTCACACTCAAAATGACAGTTTTTTAAAACATAACTCCAAAAATACACATGCAAAAAGTCTAATAATGCCTGAAGAAATGCATCTTCGAGAGTTTTCCAGAAAAAAAACATTTGGTAAGGTTTGCAAAAACAAATTTTGATTTGTTACTCAATTTGACAGTAATGTACTAAGAATCCTGAGATAATGCGAAAAAAGCAATAAAAATGTATTCAAACATAATTCCTAATCCAAACGTGCAACATGTCTAAAAATGCCTGTGATATTGAATACATGTGAGTTTTACTAGATACAGTTGTTTTTCAATGGTTTGCAAATACAAAAATGAGGTTTTACTCAATATGACTGTATACTGAAACACTCAATATGACAGTTATTTAAACATAACTTCTACACCACACATGAAAAATGGCTAATAATGCCTGAAATAATGCATCTTTGGGAGTTTTACTCGAAACATATGCTTTTTTAAATCTTGCAAGTGCAAAAAGTAGTTTTTTAATTAATGTGACTATAATAGTCTTAGAATCCTGAGATAATGCGAAAAAAGCAATACAAATGTATTCAAACATAACTTCTAAACAACACATGCAAAATGGCTAATAATGCCAAGAGATATGTTTTTTTGTTAGTTGTACTAGAAAAATGATCTTTTGTAAGGTTTGCAAAGACACAAGTTAGTTTTTTTTATTCAATATAACAGTGTAACTGTCATACTAAACATGAAAGGTTTATAATCATAACTCCAAAACCAAATATGACATTTGTCTTAAAAAGCCTTTAATATTGAATTTATGTAAGTTTTAGCAGAATCAGGTATTTTGGAAAGAATCACAAATACAAATATTAGATTTTACTGGCCTCATATTGGTCACACTCAAAATGACAGTTTTTTAAAACATAACTCCAAAAATACACATGCAAAATGTCTAATAATGCCTGAAGAAATGCATCTTCGAGAGTTTTCCAGAAAAAAAACATTTGGTAAGGTTTGCAAAAACAAATTTTGATTTGTTACTCAATTTGACAGTAATGTACTTAGAATCCTGAGATAATGCGAAAAAAGCAATAAAAATGTATTCAAACATAATTCCTAATCCAAACGTGCAAAATGTCTAAAAAGGCCTGTGATATTGAATACATGTGAGTTTTACTAGATACAGTTGTTTTTCTATGGTTTGCAAATACAAAAATGAGGTTTTACTCAATATGACTGTATACTGTAACACTCAATATGACAGTTATTTAAACATAACTCCTACACCAAACAAGAAAAATGGCTAATAATGCCTGAAATAATGCATCTTTGGGAGTTTTACTCGAAACATATGCTTTTTTGAATCTTGGAAATGCAAAAAGTAGTTTTTTTACTCAATACGACAAGAATAGTCTTAGAATCCTGAGATAATGCGAAAAAAGCAATAAAAATGTATTCAAACATAACTTCTAAACAACACATGCAAAATGGCTAACAATGCCTAGAGATATGTTTTTTTGTTAGTTGTACTGGAAAAATTATCTTTTGTAAGGTTTGCAAAGACGCAAGTTAGTTTTTTTATTCAATATAACAGTGTAACTGTCATACTAAATATGAAAGGTTTATAATCATAATTCCAAAACCAAATATGACATTTGTCTTAAAAAGCCTTTAATATTAAATTTATGTAAGTTTTAGCAGAATCAGGTATTTTGGAAAGAATCACAAATACAAATATTAGATTTTACTGGCCTCATATTGGTCACACTCAAAATGACAGTTTTTGAAACATAACTCCAAAAATACACATGCAAAATGTCTAATAATGCCTGAAGAAATGCATCTTCGAGAGTTTTCCTGAAAAAAAAGACATTTGGTAAGGTTTGCAAAAACAAAATTTGATTTGTTACTCAATTTGACAGTAATGTACTAAGAATCCTGAGATAATGCGAAAAAAGCAATAAAAATGTATTCAAACATAATTCCTAATCCAAAAGTGCAAAATGTCTAAAAATGCCTGTGATATTGAATACATGTGAGTTTTACTAGATACAGTTGTTTTTCAATGGTTTGCAAATACAAAAATGAGGTTTTAATCAATATGACTGTATACTGTAACACTCAATATGACAGTTATTTAAACATAACTTCTACACCACACATGAAAAATGGCTAATAATGCCTGAAATAATGCATCTTTTGGAGTTTTACTCGAAACATATGCTTTTTTAAATCTTGCAAATGCAAAAAGTAGTATTTTACTCAAAAAGACTATAATAGTCTTAGAATCCTGAGATAATGCGAAAAAAGCAATAAAAATGTATTCAAACATAATTCCTAATCCAAACGTGCAAAATGTCTAAAAATGCCTGTGATATTGAATACATGTGAGTTTTACTAGATACAGTTGTTTTTCAATGGTTTGCAAATACAAAAATGAGGTTTTACTCAATATGACTGTATACTGTAACACTCAATATGACAGTTATTTAAACATAACTCCTACACCACACATGAAAAATGGCTAATAATGCCTGAAATAATGCGTCTTTGGGAGTTTTACTCGAAACATATGCTTTTTTAAATATTGCAAATGCAAAAAGTAGTTTTTTACTCAATATGACTATAATAGTCTTAGAATCCTGAGATAATGCGAAAAAAGCAATAAAAATGTATTCAAACATAACTTCTAAACAACACATGCAAAATGGCTAATAATGCCTACAGATATGTTTTTTTGTTAGTTGTACTAGAAAAATGATCTTTTGTAAGGTTTGCAAAGACACAAGTTAGTTTTTTTTTTCAATATAACAGTGTAACTCTCATACTAAATATGAAAGGTTTATAATCATAACTCCAAAACCAAATATGACATTTGTCTTAAAAAGCCTTTAATATTGAATTTATGTGAGTTTTAGCAGAATCAGGTATTTTGGAAAGAATCACAAATACAAATATTAGATTTTACTGGCCTCATATTGGTCACACTCAAAATGACAGTTTTTGAAACATAACTCCAAAAATACATATGCAAAATGTATAATAATGCCTGTAGAAATGCATCTTCGAGAGTTTTCCAGAAAAAAAAACATTTGGTAAGGTTTGCAAAAACAAATTTTGATTTGTTACTCAATTTGACAGTAATGTACTTAGAATCCTGAGATAATGCGAAAAAAGCAATAAAAATGTATTCAGACATAATTCCTAATCCAAGCGTGCAAAATGTCTAAAAATGCCTGTGATATTGAATACATGTGAGTTTTACTAGACACAGTTGTTTTTCAATGGTTTGCAAATAGAAAAATGAGGTTTTACTCAATATGACTGTATACTGTAACACTCAATATGACAGTTATTTAAACATAACTCCTACACCACACATGAAAAATGGCTAATAATGCCTGAAATAATGCATCTTTGGGAGTTTTACTCGAAACATATGCTTTTTTGAATCTTGGAAATGCAAAAAGTAGTGTTTTACTCAATACGACTAGAATAGTCTTAGAATCCTGAGATAATGCGAAAAAAGCAATAAAAATGTATTCAAACATAACTTCTAAACAACACATGCAAAATGGCTAACAATGCCTAGAGATATGTTTTTTTGTTAGTTGTACTAGAAAAATTATCTTTTGTAAGGTTTGCAAAGACGCAAGTTAGTTTTTTTATTCAATATAACAGTGTAACTGTCATACTAAATATGAAAGGTTTATAATCATAATTCCAAAACCAAATATGACATTTGTCTTAAAAAGCCTTTAATATTAAATTTATGTAAGTTTTAGCAGAATCAGGTATTTTGGAAGGAATCACAAATACAAATATTAGATTTTACTGGCCTCATATTGGTCACACTCAAAATGACAGTTTTTGAAACATAACTCCAAAAATACACATGCAAAATGTCTAATAATGCCTGAAGAAATGCATCTTCGAGAGTTTTCCTGAAAAAAAAGACATTTGGTAAGGTTTGCAAAAACAAAATTTTATTTGTTACTCAATTTGACAGTAATGTACTAAGAATCCTGAGATAATGCGAAAAAAGCAATACAAATGTATTCAAACATAATTCCTAATCCAAACGTGCAAAATGTCTAAAAATGCCTGTGATATTGAATACATGTGAGTTTTACTAGATACAGTTGTTTTTCAATGGTTTGCAAATAGAAAAATGAGGTTTTACTCTATATGACTGTATACTGTAACACTCAATATGACAGTTATTTAAACATAACTTTTACACCACACATGAAAAATGGCTAAAAATGCCTGGAATAATGCATCTTTTGGAGTTTTACTCGAAACATATGTTTTTTTAAATCTTGCAAATGCAAAAAGTAGTATTTTACTCAATATGACTATAATAGTCTTAGAATCCTGAGATAATGCGAAAAAAGCAATAAAAATGGATTCAAACATAATTCCTAATCCAAAGGTGCAAAATGTCTAAAAATGCCTGTGATATTGAATACATGTGAGTTTTACTAGATACAGTTGTTTTTCAATGGTTTGCTAATACAAAAATGAGGTTTTACTCAATATGACTGTATACTGTAACACTCAATATGACAGTTATTTAAACATAACTCCTACACCACACATGAAAAATGGCTAATAATGCCTGAAATGATGCATCTTTGGGAGTTTTACTCGAAACATATGCTTTTTTAAATATTGCAAATGCAAAAAGTAGTTTTTTACTCAATATGACTATAATAGTCTTAGAATCCTGAGATAATGCGAAAAAAGCAATAAAAATGTATTCAAACATAACTTCTAAACAACACATGCAAAATGGCTAATAATGCCTACAGATATGTTTTTTTGTTAGTTGTACTAGAAAAATTATCTTTTGTAAGGTTTGCAAAGACACAAGTTAGTTTTTTTATTCAATATAACAGTGTAACTCTCATACTAAATATGAAAGGTTTATAATCATAACTCCAAAACCAAATATGACATTTGTCTTAAAAAGCCTTTAATATTGAATTTATGTGAGTTTTAGCAGAATCAGGTATTTTGGAAAGAATCACAAATACAAATATTAGATTTTACTGGCCTCATATTGGTCACACTCAAAATGACAGTTTTTCAAACATAACTCCAAAAATACATATGCAAAATGTCTAATAATGCCTGTAGAAATGCATCTTCGAGAGTTTTCCAGAAAAAAAAACATTTGGTAAGGCTTGCAAAAACAAATTTTGATTTGTTACTTGGTATATTATTCAAAAAAACAGGCGGTTTGTTTATTTACAGATAATGTCATGAATTCTACAGTTTTATAACCTATCTAAAAAAATTGAAAAATTACAGTAGAAATTTAGAGTAAACTAACCATAAAAATGTGATTTTTTTTTTTACAGTGAACCTTACAAAAGATCATTTTTCTACTACAACTAACAAAGATACACATCTCTAGGCATTATTAGCCGTTTTGCATGTGTTGTTTAAAGGTTGTGTTTGAATACATTTTTATTGCTTTTTTTGCATTATCTCAGGATTCCAAGAACATTATTGTCATATTGAGTAAAACAACAATTTTTTGCATTTCACAGATTTAAAAAAAGCAATCGTTTCGAGTAAAACTCCCAAAGATGCATTATTTCAGGCATTATTAGCCATGTGTGGTGTAGGAGTTATGTTTAAATAACTGTCATATTGAGTGTTACAGTATACAGTCATATTGAGTAAAACCTAATTTTTGGATTTGCAAACCATAGAAAATCAACTATATCTAGTAAAACTCACATGGATTCAATATCACAGGCATTTTTAGACATTTTGCACGTTTGGATTAGGAATTATGTTGGAATACATTTTTATTGCTCTTTTTGCATTATCTCAGGATTTTAAGTACATTACTGTCAAATTGGGTAAAACATTTCTTTTTGTTTTTGCAAACCTTACAAAATACTTTTTTTATTCAGTAAAACTCACAAAGATACATTTCTTCAGGCATTTTTTTGTAATTCTGTATGTGTATTTTTGGAGATAGGGTTCAAGAACTATCTTATTGAGTGTGACCAATGTGAGGCCAGTAAAACCAAATTTTTGTATTTGTGAACCTTTCCAAAAGTATGACAGTTTTACTGTTATATTGAATAAAAAAACTAACTTTTATCTTTGCAAACACTGTAAAAATAATAAATAAAAAAAAACGGTCATTTACTGGCAGCTACGGCTGCCAAACAAAAACCATAAAACTAAAGTAAAACATTGTAAACCAAATAATGATCAAAAATATTATATTTACAGAAATTTTCATGAAACGTTTTGGGGTGAAATATCGTCATTTTACAGATTTTTACTAAATTATTAAGATCAACCACCTTTAATAAAGTGACGATGCAAACAGTTCTGCAGAAAAATACCTTTATTCTAAAGAGTTTTTCCAAATTATTACGATCAACCACTTTTAGTGAAGTGACAATGCTGGCGGTTCCACAGAAAAATGCCATTGTTTTACAGATTTTTTCTGAATTGTTAAGATCAGGGTTGTCTCATTGACTTTAGCGGGGGGCCACTGGATGCAGGAACTTGATGCAAAGTGGATTCACCTTGCATGAATGGCTACCCCACCCTAGCAACATACTTACCAATCCTACCATTTCACTGTGAGAATTTTACTGACCGTCATGTAGGATTGACCCAAAGTCTGGCCTGTTGACTTTTTATACGCTCATTCACCAAATCATCAGCATGCCTACTGATGAGTGTGATGTGCATGGTATTGTCATGCATGTGATAGTGACTGCAAAACATACCCGGTCAACAGCCACACGGGTCACACTGCTGGTGGCTGTACAAACAACTTTAACACTGTTACAAAATATGCACCACACTGTGAATCCAGATCGAACAAGAATGATAAACACATTTCAGGAAAACATCCTCACTGTAACAAAACATAAACACAACATAACATAACAAATACCCACAAGCCCATGCAGCACTGACTCTTCCGGGCTACAATCCCGCTACCGCCCCCCTCCGTGCGTTGGTTGAGCTGGGCGGGGTTTGGTGGTAGGGGTGTATATTGTAACACATGGAATTCTATGAATTGTTTCTGTTCTGTTAATGTTGTGTTACGGTGACGATGTTCTCCTGAAATGTGTTTGTCAGTCTTGTTTGATGTGGCTCCACAGTGTGGCGCATATTTGTAACATTGTTAAAGTCGTTTGTACGGCCACCGTCAGTGTGATCTGTAAGGCTGTTGACTGTTGATTAAGTATGTCTTGCAGTCATTCATGTATTTCATATTACAGGGAAAAAAATATAATAGTTAGTTTGAGCATAAACCTTTTATAAGAGGCTACATATATTTTTCGCTTTGAATGTGAAAATACACATAAATATTAAAAAAATTTGATTTACCTTAAAATTACATATAAAACTTTTAGATTGTTAGTATGGACAAATACTTTTATATAACAAGCTACATATTTAATTAAAGTTAATTACTGAAATTTTACATGAAATTGAAAGTAATTTGAGAAAACAGAAAATAATATGTATAATTAATTTGGTATTTTTCTGTAAAAAAATAGGAATATACATAGTTCGTCATTACTGGTATATTATTCAAAAAAACAGGCGGTTTGTTTATTTACAGATAATGTCATGAATTCTACAGTTTTATAACCTATCTAAAAAAATTGAAAAATTACAGTAGAAATTTAGAGTAAACTAACCATAAAAATGTGATTTTTTTTTTACAGTGAACCTTACAAAAGATCATTTTTCTACTACAACTAACAAAGATACACATCTCTAGGCATTATTAGCCGTTTTGCATGTGTTGTTTAAAAGTTGTGTTTGAAAACATTTTTATTGCTTTATTCGCATTATCTCAGGATTCCAAGAACATTATTGTCATATTGAGTAAAACAACAATTTTTTGCATTGCAAAGATTTAAAAAAGCAATCGTTTTGAGTAAAACTCCCAAAGATGCATTATTTCAGGCATTATTAGCCATGTGTGGTGTAGGAGTTATGTTTAAATAACTGTCATATTGAGTGTTACAGTATACAGTCATATTGAGTAAAACCTCATTTTTGGATTTGCAAACCATAGAAAATCAACTGTATCTAGTAAAACTCACATGTATTCAATATCACAGGCATTTTTAGACATTTTGCAAGTTTGGATTAGGAATTATGTTGGAATACATTTTTATTGCTCTTTTTGCGTTATCTCAGGATTTTAAGTACATTACTGTCAAATTGGGTAAAACATTTCTTTTTGTTTTTGCAACCCTTACAAAATGTTTTTTTTTATCCAGTAAAACTCACAAAGATACATTTCTTCAGGCATTTTTTTGTAATTTTGCATGTGTATTTTTGGAGATAGGGTTCAAAAACTGTCTTATTGAGTGTGAACAATGTGAGGCCAGTAAAACCACATTTTTGTATTTGTGAACCTTTCCAAAATACCTCATTCAGGTAAAACTCACATAAAGTCAATATTACAGGCTTTTTTAGACAGATTTAATGTTTGGTTTTGGAGTAATGTTTATTAACCTTTCATATTTAGTATGACAGTTTTACTGTTATATTGAATTAAAAAAACTAACTTTTATCTTTGCAAACACTGTAAAAATAATTTTTTTAAAAACGGTCATTTACTGGCAGCTACGGCTGCCAAACAAAAACCATAAAACTAAAGTAAAACATTGTAAACAAAATAATGATCAAAAATATTATATTTACAGAAATTTTCATGAAACGTTTTGGGGTGAAATATCATAATTTTACAGATTTTTACTAAATTATTAAGATCAACCACCTTTAATAAAGTGACAATGCAAACAGTTCTGCAGAAAAATACCTCTATTCTAAAGAGTTTTTCCAAATTATTACGATCAAGCACCTTTAGTGAAGTGACAATGCTAGCGGTTCCACAGAAAAATACCATTGTTTTACAGATTTTTTCTGAATAGTTAGGATCAGGGGTGTTTCATTGACTTTAGTGGGGGGCCACTGGATCCAAGAGCTTGATGCAAAGTGGATTCACCTTGCATGAATGGCTACCCCTCCCTAGCAACATACTTACCGATCCTACCATTTCACTTTAAGAATTTTACTGACCCTCATGTAGGATTGACCAAAGACTGGCCGGGTGACTTTTTATACGCTCATTCACCAAATCATCAGCATGCCTACTGATGAGTGTGATGTGCATTATATTGTGATGCATGTGATAGAGACTGCAAGACATACTTGGTCAACAGCCACACAGGTCACACTGCTGGTGGCTGTACAAACAACTTTAACACTGTTACAAAATACGCACCACACTGTGAATCCACATCGAACAAGAATGATAAACACATTTCAGGAAAACATCCTCACTGTAACAAAACATTAACACAACATAACATAACAAATACCCACAAGCCCATGCAGCGCTGACTCTTCCGGGCTACACCCCTGCTACCACCCAACCCTGCGCCCCAAAACATCACCGCCCCCCTCCGTGCGTTGGTTGAGGTGGGCGGGGTTAGGTGGTGGGGGTGTATATTGTAACACATGGAATTCTGGGTATTGTTTCTGTTGTGTTAATGTTGTGTTACGGTGAAGATTTTCTCCTGAAATGTGTTTGTCATTCTTGTTTGATGTGGCTCCACAATGTGGCGCATATTTGTAACATTGTTAAACTTGTTTGTACAGCCACCGTCAGTGTGATCTGTAAGGCTGTTGACTGTTGTTTAAGTATGTCTTGCAGTCACTCATGTATGTCATATTACAGGGAAAAAAATGTAAATGTTAGTTTGAGCATAAACCTTTTATAAGAGGCTACATATATTTTTCGCCTTGAATGTGAAAATACACATAAATATTAAAAAAAATTAATTTACCTTAAAATTACATTAACATTACAAAACATTTATTTTTGTTTTTGCAAACCTTACAAAATGTTTTTTTTTCCAGTAAAACTCACAAAGATACATTTCTTCAGGCATTTTTTTGTAATTTTGCATGTGTATTTTTGGAGTTATGTTTCAAAATTGTAATTTTGAGTGTGATCAATATGAGGCCAGTAAATCCAAATTTTTGTATTTGTGAACCTTTCCAAAATACCAAATTCAGGTAAAACTCACATAAAGTCAATATTACAGGCTTTTTTAGACAGATTTCATGTTTGGTTTTGGAGTTATGTTTATGAACCTTTCACATTTAGTATGACAGTTATACTGTTATATTAAATTAAAAAAAAAATGTATCTTTGTAAACACTGTAAAAATAAATTCTGTAAAAAAAAACGGTCATTTACTGGCAGCTACGGCTGCCAAACAAAAACCATAAAATTAAAGTAAAACATTGTAAACCAAATAATGATCAAAAACATTATATTTACAGAAATTTTCATGAAATGTTTTGGGGAGAAATATCGTAATTTTACAGATTTTTACAAAATTATTAAGATCAACCACCTTTAATAAAGTGACGATGCAAACAGTTCCGCAGAAAAAAAAAACTTTATTCTTCAGAGTTTTTCCAAATTATTACGATCAACCACCTTTAATAAAGTGACGTTGCAAACAGTTCCGCAGAAAAATACCTTTATTCTTCAGAGTTTTTCCAAATTATTACGACCAACCACCTTTAGTGAAGTGACAATGCTGGCGGTTCCACAGAAAAATACCATTGCTTAACAGATTTTTTCTGAATTGTTAGGAACAGGGGTGTCTCATTGACTTTAGCGGGGGGCCACTGGTTGCAGGAAATTGATACAAAGTGGGTTAACCTTGCATTAATGGCTATCCCACCCTAGCGACATACTTACCATTCCTATCACTTCACCACGAGAATTTCACTGACCCTCAAGTAGGGTTGACTCAAAGTTTGGCCGGGCGAACATGACACGTAATACCGTGGTGGGTTTTATTGAACGCCCATTCATCAAATTATCAGCGTGCCAACTGAGGCATGTGATGAGCACGGTTTCGTCGTTCATTTGAAAAGTGACTGCAAGATATACTTGGTCAACAGCCACACAGGGCACACTGACGGTGGCTGTAAAAACAACTTTAACACTGTTACAAATATGCACCACACTGTGAACCCACATCGAACAAGAATGATAAACACATTTCAGGAAAACATCCTCACTGTAATAAAACATAAACACAACATAACAAATACCCAGAAGCCCAAGCAGCGCTGACTCTTCCGGGCTACAATCCCGCTACAACCCAACCCCGTGCCCCAAAACATCACCGCCCCCTTCCGTGCGTTGGTTGAGCTGGGCGGGGTTAGGTGGTGGGGGTGTATATTGTAACACATGGAATTCTTGGGATTGTTTCTGTTGTGTTAATGTTGTGTTACGGTGACGATGTTCTCCAGAAATGTGTTTGTCAGTCCTGTTTGATGTGGCTCCACAGTGTGGCGCATATTTGTAACATTGTTAAAGTTGTTTGTACGGCCACCGTCAGTGTGATCTGTACGGCTGTTGACTGTTAAGAATCTCTTGCAGTATTTCATGTACGTCATATTACAGTTTGAGCATACACCTTTTATAAGAGGCTACATATATTTTTCGACTTGAATGTGAAAATACACATAAATATTGAAAAAATTTGATTTACCTTAAAATTACTTATAAAACTGTTAGATTGTTAGTAAGAACAAATACTTTTATATAACAAGCTACATATTTAATTAAAGTTAATTATTGTAATTTTACATGAAATTGAAAGTAATTTGAGAAAACAGAAAATAATATGTATAAATAATTTGGTATTTTTCTGTAAAAAAAAAATAGGAATATACATAGTTTGTAATTACTGGAATATTACTTAAAATAACAGGCATTTTTTTATTTACGGATAATGTCTTCAATTCTACAGATTTAAAACCTATTTAAAAAAATTGAAAAATTATAGTCGAAATTTAGAGTAAACTAACCATTCAAATAGGATTTTGTTTTCCCAGTGAAACCTACAAAAGATAATTTTTCTACTACAACTAACAAAGATACACATCTCTAGGAATTATTAGCCGTTTTGCATGTGTTGTTTAAAAGTTATGTTTGAAAACTTTTCTATTGCTTTTTCGCATTATCTCAGGATTCTAAGAACATTATAGTCACATTGAGTAAAACACTACTTTTTGCATTTGCAAGATTTAAAAAAGCATATGTTCCCAGTAAAACTCCCAAAGATGCATTATTTCAGGCATTATTAGCCATTTTTCATGTGTGGTGTAGGAGTTATGTTTAAATAACTGTCACATTGAGTGTTACAGTATAGAGTCATATTGAGTAAAACATTACTTTTTGTTTTTGCAAACCCTACCAAATGTTTTTTTTTCAGGGAAAACTCTAAAAGATGCATTTCTTTAGGCATTATTAGACATTTTACATTTCTACTTTTGGAGTTATGTTAAAAAAACGGTCATTTTGAGTATCACCAATATGAGGCCAGTAAAACCTAATTTTTGTATTTGTGAACCTTTCCAAAATACCTGAATCTGGTAAAACTCACATACATTCAATATTACAGGCTTTTTTTTAGAAACTAATTGTGTTTAGTTTTGGAGTTATGATTATAAACCTTTCATATTTAGTATGACAGTTATAATGTTATATTGAAATAAAAAAAAATGTATGTCTTTGCAAACCTTACAAAATATCATTTTTCTAGTACAACTAACAAAAATACATATCTCTAGTCATTATTAGCCATTTTGCATCTGTTGTTTAGAAGTTATGTTTGAATACATTTTTATTGCTTTTTTTCGCATTATGTCAGGATTGTAAGACTATTATAGTCATATTGAGTAAAAACTACTTTTTGCATTTGCAAAATTTTAAAAAGCATATGTTTCGAGTAAAATTCCCAAAGATGCATTATTTCAGGCATTATTAGCCATTTTTCATGTGTGGTGTAGGAGTTATGTTTAAATAACTGTCATTTTGAGTGTTACAGTATACAGTCATATTGAGTAAAACCTCATTTTTGTATTTGCAAACCATTGAAAAACAACTGTATTTAGTAAGACTCACAATATTCAATATCACAGGCATTTTTAGACATTTTGCACGTTTGGATTAGGAAATATGTTGGAATTTATTTTTATTGCTTTTTTCGCATTATCTGAGAATTCTAAGTACATTACTGTCAAATTTAGTAAAATAACTCAAATTTGTTTTTGCAAGCCTTACCAAATGTTTTTTTTTCCAATAAAAGTCTCAAAGATACATTTCTTCAGGCATTATTAGACATTTTGCATTTCTACTTTTGGAGTTATGTTTCAAAAACGTTCATTTTGAGTATCACCAATATGAGGCCAGTAAAACCTAATTTTTGTATTTGTGAACATTTCCAAAATACCTGATTCTGGTAAAATTCACATACATTCAATATTACAGGCTTTTTAGAAAAAAATCATGTTTAGTTTTGGAGTTATGATTATAAACCTTTAATATTTATTATGACAGTTATACAGTTATATTGAATAAAAAAACTAACTTATGTCTTTGCAAACCGTACAAAAGATCATTTTTCTAGTACAACTAACAAAAATACATATCTCTAGGCATTATTAGCCATTTTGCATGTGTTGTTTAGAAAGTATGTTTGAGTACATTTTTATTGCTTTTTTCGCATTATCTCAGGATTCTAAGAACATTATAGTCATATTGAGTAAAAAACTACATTTTGCATTTGCAAGATTTAAAAAAGCATAAGTTTCGAGTAAAACTCCCAAAGATGCATTATTTCAGTCATTATTAGCCATTTTTCATGTGTGGTGTAGGACTTATGTTTAAATAACTGTCATATTGTGTGTTACGGTATACAGTCATATTGAGTAAAACCTCAATTGTGTATTTGCAAACCATTGAAAAACAACTGTATCTAGTAAAACTCACATGTATTCAATATCACAGGCATTTTTAGACATTTTGCACGTTTGGATTTAGAATTATGTTGGGATACATTTTTATTGTTTTTTTTCGCATTATCTCAGGATTCTAAGTACATTCCTGTCAAATTGAGTAACAAATCAAATTTTGTTTTTGCAAACCTTACCAAATGTTTTTTTTTTCAGGAAAACTCTCGAAGATGCATTTCTTCAGGCATTATTAGACATTTTGCATGTGTATTTTTGGAGTTATGTTTCAAAAACTGTCATTTTGAGTGTGACCAATATGAGGCCAGTAAAAACTTATATTTGTATGTGTGATTCTTTCCAAAATACCTGATTCTGCTAAACTTACATAAATTCAATATTAAAGGCTTTTTAAGACAAATGTCATATTTGGTTTTGGAGTTATGATTATAAACCTTTCATATTTAGTATGACAGTTACACTGTTATATTGGAAAAAAAAACTAACTTGTGTCTTTGCAAACCTTACAAAAGATCATTTTTCTAGTACAACTAACCAAAATACATATCTCTAGGCATTATTAGCCATTTTGCATTTGTTTTTTAGAAGTTATGTTTGAATACATTTTTATTGCTTTTTTCGCATTATCTCAGGATTCTAAGACTATTCTATTCATATTGAGTAAAAAACTACTTTTTGCATTTGCAAGATTTAAAAAAGCATATGTTTCGAATAAAACTCCCAAAGATGCATCATTTCAGGCATGATTAGCCATTTTTCATGTGTGGTGTAGGAGTTATGTTTAAATAACTGTCATATTGAGTGTTACAGTATACAGTCATATTGAGTAAAACCTCATTTTTGTATTTGCAAACCATTGAAAAACAACTGTATCTAGTAAAACTCACATGTATTCAATATCACAGGCATTTTTAGACATTTTGCACGTTTGGATTAGGAATTATGTTGGAATACATTTTTATTGCTTTTTTTTGCATTATCTCAGGATTCTAAGTACATTACTGTCAAATTGAGTAACAAATCAATTTTTTTTTTTGCAAACCTTACCAAATGTTTTTTTTTTTTTCAGGAAAACTCTCGAAGATGCATTTCTTCAGGCATTATTAGACATTTTGCATGTGTATTTTTGGAGTTATGTTTCAAAAACTGTCATTTTGAGTGTGACCAATATGAGGCCATTAAAATCAAATATTTGTATTTGTGATTCTTTCCAAAATACCTGATTCTTCTAAAAATTACATAAATTCAATATTAAAGGCTTTATAAGACAAATTTCACATTTGGTTTTGGAGTTATGATTATAAACCTTTCATATTTAGTATGACAGTTACACTGTTATATTGAATAAAAAAACTAACTTGTGTCTTTGCAAACCTTACAAAAGATCATTTTTCTAGTACAACTAACCAAAATACATATCTCTAGGCATTATTATCCATTTTGCAAGTGTTGTTTAGAAGTTATGTTTGAATACATTTTTATTGCTTTTTTGGCATTATCTCAGGATTGTAAGACTATTATAGTCACATTGAGTAAAAAACTACTTTTTGCACTTGCAAGATTTAAAAAAGCATATGTTTCGAGTAAAACTCCCAAAGATGCATTATTTCAGGCATTATTAGCTATTTATCATGTGTGGTGTAGGAGTTATGTTTAAATAACTGTCATATTGAGTGTTACAGTATACAGTCATATTGAGTAAAACCTAATTTTTGTATTTGCAAACCATAGAAAAACATCCGTATCTAGTAAAACTCACAAGTATTCAATATCACAGGCATTTTTAGACACTTTGCACGTTTGGATTTAGAATTATGTTGGAATACATTTTTATTGCTTTTTTCGCATTATCTTAGGATTCTAAGTACATTACTGTCAAATTGAGTAACAAATCAAATTTTGTTTTTGCAAACCTTACCAAATGTTTTTTTTTTTTCAGGAAAACTCTCGAAGATGCATTTCTTCAGGCATTATTAGACATTTTGCATGTGTATTTTTGGAGTTTTGTTTCAAAAACTGTCATTTTGAGTGTGACCAATATGAGGCCAGTAAAATCTAATATTTGTATTTGTGATTCTTTCCAAAATACCTGATTCTGCTAAAACTCACATAAATTCAATATTAAAGGCTTTTGAAGACAAATTTCATATTTGGTTTTGGAATTATGATTATAAACCTTTCATATTTAGTATGACAGTTACACTGTTATATTGAATAAAAAAAACTAACTTGTGTCTTTGCAAACCTTACAAAAGATCTTTTTTCGAGTACAACTAACCAATATACATATCTCTAGGCATTATTAGCCATTTTGCATGTGTTGTTTAGAAGTTATTTTTGAATACATTTTTATTGCTTTTTTCGCATTATCTCAGGATTGTAAGACTATTATAGTCACATTGAGTAAAAAACAACTTTTTGCACTTGCAAGATTTAAAAAAGCATATGTTTCGAGTAAAACTCCCAAAGATGCATTATTTCAGGCATTATTAGCTATTTATCATGTGTGGTGTAGGAGTTATGTTTAAATAACTGTCATATTGAGTGTTACAGTATACAGTCATATTGAGTAAAACCTCATTTTTGTAAATGCAAACCATAGAAAAACATCTGTATCTAGTAAAACTCACAAGTATTCAATATCACAGGCATTTTTAGACATTTTGCACGTTTGGAGTTTGGATTTTATAATCGGCGTGTGTCACTAGATCAGCAACGAACTCTGAGAATTCATTGATAAAGTCCGAATAGGGCCCTGGGGGGCGGTAGATAACAGCCAGGTGTAGAGGCAGCGGTGTGACAGACTTCATAGTAAGCACCTCAAACGATTTATATTTATTATTTATGTTAGGACTAAGGTTAAAGTTTTCGTTGTATATTAGTGCGACCCCCCCACCCCTTTTTAAGCGGACGAGCAATATGCGCATGTGTAAAGTTAGGAGGACATGCCTCATTTAGCGCAAAAAAGTTATTTGGTTTAAGCCAGGTTTCGCTGAGACCGATGATGTTAAGATTGTTGTCTCTGATAATATCATTAAATAATAACGTTTTGGGAGACAATGATCTTATGTTTAAAAAACCTATATTATAGGTAGTGGGCTGTTTTAGGGAGTTTTTGATCAAATTATCCGTAGTAGCAATATTAATAATGTTGTGTTTATTATGCCCAGTGCATTTAGTATAGTTACGACCATATCTAGGAATTGATACGACAGGAATTTTCCGATTGTTTGATTGTTGCTTTGATAAACTGCACGCATCATGGTTAGCCACCTCAGTAACGGGGATTTTCCGATTGTTTGTTTGTTGCTTTGATAAACTGCACGCATCATAGTTAGCCACCTCAGTAAAACACATGTCCAACTCTGAAACACTCAAAGCAGAAAAAACGTGTTCTAATTTGACTGACTCCTTACCCAGACCAGTAGTCTCGCATTTTCCATTTAAATCCGTCTTCAGGATGGAGGGAAGTGGTGTTCTGTGGGGATTAGCCTTCTGCTTTGTTTTTAGCCCCGCTCGACATCCGCATTTCCGATCACACCGCTGGCGTCTGCTCCGTAGACGGCCCCCGCTGCTACTAGACTCCTCTGCTTCACAGGCCGCTGGATGTAGCTCAGGATTCAAAGACTATTATAGTCATATTGAGTAAAAAAATACTTTTTTCATTTGCAATATTTAAAAAAGCATATGTTTCGCGTAAAACTCCCAAAGATGCATTATTTCAGGCATTATTAGCCATTTTTCATGTGTGGTGTAGGAGTTATGTTTAAATAACTGTCATATTGAGTGTTACAGTATACAGTCATATTGAGTAAAATCTCATTTTTTTATTTGCAAACTATAGAAAAAAAACTCACATTTTTCATTACCACAGGCATGTTTAGACATTTTGCCCGTTTGGATTAGGAATTATGTTGGAATACATTTTTATTGCTTTTTTCTTATTTTCTCAGGATTCTAAGTACATTACTGTCAAATTTAGTAAAAAAAAATTTTTTTTTTTTTGCAAACCTTACCAAATATTTTTTTTCAGGAAAACTCTCAATGATACATTTCTTCAGGCATTATTAGACATTTTACATTTCCACTTTTGGAGTTATGTTTCAAAATTGTCATTATGAGTGTGACCAATATGAGGCCGGTAAAACCCAATTTTTGTATTTGTGAACCTTTCCAAAATACATGATTCTGCTAAAACTAACATACATTCAATATTACAGGCTTTTTTTAGGAAGATTTAATTTTTGGTTTTGGAGTTATGATTTTAAACCTTTCATATTTAGTATGACAGTTATACTGTTATATTGAACAAAAAAAACTAACTTGTGACTTTGATAACCTTACAAAAGATAATTTTTCTAGTACATCTAACAAAAATTCTTATCTCTCGTCATTATTAGCCATTTTGCATGTGTTGTTTGGAAGTTATGTTTGAATACAATTTTATTGCTTTTTTTCGCATTATCTCAGAATTCAAAGAACATTATAGTCATATTGAGTAAAAAAATACATTTTGCATTTGCAACATTTAAAAAAGCACATGTTTCGAGTAATACTCACAACCATGCATTATTTCAGGCATTATTAGTCATTTTTTCATGTGTGGTCTAGGAATTATGTTTAAATAACTGTCATATTTAGTGTTACAGTATACATTCATATTGAGTAAAACCTAAATTTGTATTTGCAAACCATAGAAAAACAAGTGTATCTAGTACAACTCACATTTATTGAATATCACAGGCCTTTTTAGACATGTTGCACGGTTGGATTGGGAATTATGTTGGAATACATTTGTATTGCTTTTTTTCGTATTATCTCAGGATTCTAAGTGATTTACAGTCAAATTTAGTAAAAAAATACTTTTTGTTTATTCAAACCTTACCAAATGTTTTTTTTTCCAGGAAAACTCTCAAAGATACATTTCTTCAGGCATTATTAGACATTTTGCATGCATATTTTTGGAGTTATGTTTCAAAATTGTAATTTTGAGTGTGATCAATATGAGGCCAGTAAAACCTAATTTTTGTATTTGTGAACTTTTCCAAAATGACTGATTCTTCTAAAACTCACATAAATTCAATATTACAGACTTTTTTTAGAGAAATTTCTTATATGGTTTTGGAGTTAAGATTATAAACCTTTCATATTTAGTATGACAGTTAAACTGTTATATTGAATAAAAAAACTAACTTGAGTCTTTTTGAACCTCACAAAAGATCATTTTTCTAGTACAACTAACGAAAATACATGTCTCTGGGCATCATTAGCCATTTTGCAAGTGTTTTATGGAAGTTATGTTTGAAAACATTTTTATTGCTTTTTTGTATTATCTTAGGATTCTAAGAACATTATAGTCATATTGAGTAGAACAACAATTTTTTGCATTGCAAAGATTTAAAAAAGCAATCGTTTTGAGTAAAACTCCCAAAGATGCATTATTTCAGGCATTATTAGCCATTTTTCATGTGTGGTGTAGGAGTTATGTTTAAGTAACTGTCATATTGAGTGTTACAGTATACAGTCATATTGAATAAAACCAAATTTTTGTATTTGCAAACCATAGAAAAGCAACTGTATCTAGTAAAACTCACATGGATTCAATATCACAGGCATTTTTAGACAATTTGCACGTTTGGATTAGGAATTATGTTGGAATACATTTTTATTGCTCTTTATCTCAGGATTTTAAGTACATTACTGTCAAATTGGGTAAAACATTTCTTTTTGTTTTTGCAAACCTTACAAAATGTTTTTTTTCCAGTAAAACTCACAAATATACATTTCTTCAGGCATTTTTTTGTAATTTTGCATGTGTATTTTTGGAGATATGGTTCAAAAACTGTCTTATTGAGTGTGACCAATGTGAGGCCAGTAAAAGCAAATTTTTGTATTTGTGAACCTTTCCAAAATACCTAATTCAGGTAAAACTCAAATAAAGTCAATATTACAGGCTTTTTTAGACAGATTTCATGTTTGGTTTTGGAGTTATGTTTATGAACCTTTCATATTTAGTATGACAGTTATACTGTTATATTAAATAAAAAAAATGGTGTCTTTGCAAACACTGTAAAAAATAAATTCTGTAAAAAAAAACGGGCATTTACTGGCAGCTACGGCTGCCAAACAAAAACCATAAAATTAAAGTAAAACATTGTAAACCAAATAATGATCAAAAACATTATATTTACAGAAATGTTCATGAAATGTTTTGGGGAGAAATATCGTAATTTTACAGATTTTTACAAAATTACTAAGATCAACCACCTTTAATAAAGTGACAATGCAAACAGTTCTGCAGAAAAATACCTTTATTCTAAAGAGTTTTTCCAAATTATTACGATCAATCACCTTTAGTGAAGTGACAAAGCTGGCGGTTCCACAGAAAAATACCATTGTTTAACAGATTTTTTCTGAATTGTTAGGATCAGGGGTGTCTCATTCATTTTACCGGTGGGCCACTGGATGCAGGAAATTGATACAAAGTGGGTTAACCTTGCATGAATCGCTATCCCAACCTAGCAACATACTTACCAATCCCACCATTTCACCCCGATAATTTCACTACCCTCATATGGGATTGACTCAAAGCTTGGCCGGGCGAAAATGACAAGTAATACCGCGGTGGGCTTTTTTGTACACTCATTCACCAAATCGTAAGCGTGCCAATTGAGACATGTGATGTGCACGGTATTGTTGTGCATATGATAGTGACTGCAAGATATACTTGGTCAACAGCCACACAGGTCACACTGACGGTGGCTGTACAAACAACTTTAACACTGTTACAAATATGCACCACACTGTGAACCCACATCGAACAAGAATGATAAACACATTTCAGGAAAACATCCTCACTGTAATAAAACATAAACACAACATAGAAAATACCCAGAAGCCCATGCAGCGCTGACTCTTCCGGGCTACACCCCTGCTACCACCCAACCCCGCGCCCCAAAACATCACCGCCCCCTCCGTGCGTTGGTTGAGGTGGGCGGGGTTAGGTGGTGGGGGTGTATATTGTAACACATGGAATTCTGGGTATTGTTTCTGTTGTGTTAATGTTGTGTTACGGTGAAGATGTTCTCCTGAAATGTGTTTGTCATTCTTGTTTGATGTGGCTCCACAATGTGGGGCATATTTGTAACATTGTTAAAGTTGTTTGTACGGCCACCGTCAGTGTGATCTGTAAGGCTGTTGACTGTTGATTAAGTATGTCTTGCAGTCACTCATGTATGTCATATTACAGGGAAAAAAATGTAAATGTTAGTTTGAGCATAAACCTTTTATAAGAGGCTACATATATTTTTCGCATTGAATGTGAAAATACACATAAATATTTAAAAAAATTAATTTACCTTAAAATTACATTAACATTACAAAACATTTCTTTTTGTTTTTGCAACCCTTACAAAATGTTTTTTTTATCCAGTAAAACTCACAAAGATACATTTCTTCAGGCATTTTTTTGTAATTTTGCATGTGTATTTTTGGAGATAGGGTTCAAAAACTGTTTTATTGAGTGTGACCAATGTGAGGCCAGTAAAACCAAATTTTTGTATTTGTGAACCTTTCCAAAATACCTAATTCAGGTAAAACTCACACAAAGTCAATATTACAGGCTTTTTTAGACAGATTTCATGTTTGGTTTTGGAGTTATGTTTATTAACCTTTCATATTTAGTATGACAGTTTTACTGTTATATTGAATAAAAAAACTAACTTTTATCTTTGCAAACACTGTAAAAATAAATTTTGTAAAAAAACGGTCATTTACTGGCAGCTACGGCTGCCAAACAAAAACCATAAAACTAAAGTAAAACATTGTAAACCAAATAATGATCAAAAATATTATATTTACAGAAATTTTCATGAAACGTTTTGGGGTGAAATATCGTAATTTTACGGATTTTTTCTAAATTATTAAGCTCAACCACCTTTAATAAAGTGACGATGCAAACAGTTCTGCAGAAAAATACCTTTATTCTAAAGAGTTTTTCCAAATTATTACGATCAACCACTTTTAGTGAAGTGACAACGCTGGCGGTTCCACAGAAAATTTCTACTGTAATTTTTAGATTTTTTTAAATAGGTTATAGAATTGAAGACATTATCTATAAATTAAAAAAACGCCTGTTATTTTAAGTAATATGCCAGTAATGACAAACTATGTATAATCTATTTTTTTTTTATAGAAAAATACCAAATTATTTATACATATTATTTTCTGTTTCCTCAAATTACTTTCAATTTCATGTAAAATTACAGTAATTAACTTTAATTAAATATGTAGCTTATTATATAAAAGTATTTGTTCATACTAACAATCTAACAGTTTTATATGTAATTTTAAGGTAAATCTAATGTTTTCAACATTTATGTGTATTTTCACATTCAAGTCGAAAAATATATGTAGCCTCTTATAAAAGGTTTATGATCAAACTAACATTTACATTTTTTTCCCTGTAATATGACAGACACGAGTGACTGCAAGACATACTTAATCAACAGTCAACAGCCTTACAGATCACACTGACGGTGGCAGTACAAACAACTTTAACAATTTTACAAATATGCGCCACATTGTGGAGCCACATCAAACAAGAATGACAAACACATTTCAGGAGAACATCTTCACCGTAACACAACATTAACACAACAGAAACAATACCCAGAATTCCATGTGTTACAATATACACCCCCACCACCTAACCCCGCCCACCTCAACCAACGCTTTTTTCGCATTATCAATCAATCAATCAATCAATCAATGTTTACTTATACAGCCCTAAATCACTAGTGTCTCAAAGGGCTGCACAAACCACCACGACATCCTCGGTAGGCCCACATAAGGGCAAGGAAAACTCACACCCAGTGGGACATCGGTGACAATAATGACCCAGTGGGACGTCGGTGACAATAATGACTATGAGAACCTTAGAGAGGAGGAAAGCAATGGATGTCGAGCGGGTCTAACATGATACTGTGAAAGTTCAATCCACAATGGATCCAACACAGTCGCGAGAGTCCAGTCCAAAGCGGATCCAACACAGCAGCGAGAGTCCCGTTCACAGTGGAGCCAGCAGGAAACCATCCCAAGCGGAGGCGGATCAGCAGCGCAGAGATGTCCCCAGCCAATACACAGGCAAGCATTACACGGCCACCGGATCGGACCGGACCCCCTCCACAAGGGAGAGTGGGACATAGAAGAAAAAGAAAAGAAACGGCAGATCAACTGGTCTAAAAAGGGAGTCTATTTAAAGGCTAGAGTATACAAATGAGTTTTAAGGTGAGACTTAAAGGCTTCTACTGAGGTGGCATCTCGAACTGTTACCGGGAGGGCATTCCAGAGTACTGGAGCCCGAACGGAAAACGCTCTGTAGCCCGCAGACTTTTTTTGGGCTTTGGGAATCACTAACAAGCCGGAGTCCTTTGAACGCAGATTTCTTGCCGGGACATATGGTACAATACAATCGGCAAGATAGGATGGAGCTAGAACGTGTAGTATTTTATACGTAAGTAGTAAAACCTTAAAGTCACATCTTAAGTGCACAGGAAGCCAGTGCAGGTGAGCCAGTGCAGGCGTAATGTGATCAAACTTTCTTGTTCTTGTCAAAAGTCTAGCAGCCGCATTTTGTACCAACTGTAATCTTTTAATGCTAGACATGGGGAGACCCGAAAATAATACGTTACAGTAGTCGAGGCGAGACGTAACAAACGCATGGATAATGATCTCAGCGTCTTTAGTGGACAGAATGGAGCGAATTTTAGCGATATTACGGAGATGAAAGAAGGCCGTTTTAGTAACGCTTTTAATGTGTGCCTCAAAGGAGAGAGTTGGGTCGAAGATAATACCCAGATTCTTTACCGTGTCGCCTTGTTTAATTGTTTGGTTGTCAAATGTTAGAGTTGTATTATTAAATAGAGTTCGGTGTCTAGCAGGACCGATAATCAGCATTTCCGTTTTTTTGGCGTTGAGTTGCAAAAAGTTAGCGGACATCCATTGTTTAATTTCATTAAGACACGCCTCCAGCTGACTACAATCCGGCGTGTTGGTCAGCTTTAGGGGCATGTAGGGTTGGGTGTCATCAGCATAACAGTGAAAGCTAACACCATATTTGCGTATGATGTCACCTAGCGGCAGCATGTAGATGCTGAAGAGTGCAGGGCCAAGGACCGAACCCTGGGGAACTCCACACGTTACCTTAACGTAGTCCGAGGTCACATTGTTATGGGAGACACACTGCATCCTATCAGTAAGATAAGAGTTAAACCAAGACAGGGCTAAGTCTGACATACCAATTCGTGTTTTGATACGTTCTAATAAAATATTATGATCGACGGTATCGAAAGCAGCGCTAAGATCGAGGAGCAGCAACATAGATGACGCATCAGAATCCATCGTTAGCAATAGATCATTAGTCATTTTTGCGAGGGCTGTCTCCGAGGAGTGATTTGCTCTGAAACCGGATTGAAAGGTTTCAAATAGATTGTTAGACGCTAAGTGTTCATTTAACTGCTCCGCAACAATTTTTTCAAGGATTTTTGAAATAAAGGGAAGGTGAGACACCGGTCGGTAGTTTACCATGAGGTCAGGATCGAGGTTAGGTCTTTTAAGAAGAGGATGAATAACCGCTTTTTTGAATGCTAGGGGAACAGTGCCCGAGGAAAGTGATAAGTTTATAATATTTAGCACTGATGGACCTAATAATACAAAGAGCTCCTTGATCAGTTTCCCAGGAAGAGGGTCAAGTAAGCATGTTGTCTGTTTTATTCCATTTACACGTTGTAACAATTCCTCTAATGTTATTTCCTCAAAACGAGAGAAACTATTTTGGAGGGCAGTATCCGTCGTATATACCATCGTATCAGTGTTAATAGAACCCCGTTGTAGCTGGGACGCATTGTCTTTAATCTCCTTTCTAATGACTTCAATTTTCTTACTAAAGAATTGCATAAAGTCATCAGCTGAGTGGGTTGAGCTACTGGAAGGGGTCCCTTGTTGGGTTAGCGATGCTACCGTGCTAAACAAAAATTTAGGATCGTTTTTATTACGGTGGATGAGATTTGAGTAATATTTAGCTTTAGCTAAGGTAAGCATGCGTTTATAAGTTATTAAACCATCACTCCATGCTTGATGGTGCACCTCAAGTTTAGTCGTGCGCCATTTGCGTTCCAGCTTTCTACATAATAATTTCTGAGCTCTAGTTTCTTCTGTAAACCACGAGTTGCGCTTTTTTGGAGCCTTTTTTAACTTTAGCGGTGCTATGTTATCAATGGTTTCGCGCAGGGTGTCGTTAAAGTTGTTAGTGAGGTTATCAATAAAGCCCACATACTTTGGGAATGGTGCCATATGGATATTAAAGTCCCCCATTATGATTTTATTATCGGCGTGTGTCACTAGATCAGCAACGAACTCTGAGAATTCATTGATAAAGTCCGAATAGGGCCCTGGGGGGCGGTAGATAACAGCCAGGTGTAGAGGCAGCGGTGTGACAGACTTCATAGTAAGCACCTCAAACGATTTATATTTATTATTTATGTTAGGACTAAGGTTAAAGTTTTCGTTGTATATTAGTGCGACCCCCCCACCCCTTTTAAGCGGACGGGCAATATGCGCATGTGTAAAGTTAGGAGGACATGCCTCATTTAGCGCAAAAAAGTTATTTGGTTTAAGCCAGGTTTCGCTGAGACCGATGACGTTAAGATTGTTGTCTCTGATAATATCATTAACTAATAACGTTTTGGGAGACAATGATCTTATGTTTAAAAAACCTATATTATAGGTAGTGGGCTGTTTTAGGGAGTTTTTGATCAAATTATCCGTAGTAGCAATATTAATAATGTTGTGTTTATTATGCCCAGTGCATTTAGTATAATTACGACCATATCTAGGAATTGATACGACAGGAATTTTCCGATTGTTTGATTGTTGCTTTGATAAACTGCACGCATCATGGTTAGCCACCTCAGTAACGGGGATTTTCCGATTGTTTGTTTGTTGCTTTGATAAACTGCACGCATCATAGTTAGCCACCTCAGTAAAACACGTCCAACTCTGAAACACTCAAAGCAGAAATACGTGTTCTAATTTAACTGACTCCTTACGCAGACCAGTAGTCTCGCATCTTCCATTTAAATCCGTCTTCAGGATGGAGGGAAGTGGTGTTCTGTGGGGATTAGCCTTCTGCTTTGTTTCTAGCCCCGCTCGAGATCCGCATTTCCGATCACACCGCTGGCGTCTGCTACTAGACTCCGCTGCTTCACAGGCCGCTGGATGTAGCTCAGGATTCTAAGACTATTATAGTCATATTGAGTAAAAAAATACTTTTTTCATTTGCAATATTTAAAAAAGCATATGTTTCGAGTAAAACTCCCAAAGATGCATTATTTCAGGCATTATTAGCCATTTTTCATGTGTGGTGTAGGAGTTATGTTTAAATAACTGTCATATTGAGTGTTACAGTATACAGTCATATTGAGTAAAATCTCATTTTTTTATTTGCAAACTATAGAAAAAAAACTCACATTTTTCATTACCACAGGCATGTTTAGACATTTTGCCCGTTTGGATTAGGAATTATGTTGGAATACATTTTTATTGCTTTTTTCTTATTTTCTCAGGATTCTAAGTACATTACTGTCAAATTTAGTAAAACCATTTTTTTTTTTTTGCAAACCTTACCAAATATTTTTTTTCAGGAAAACTCTCAAAGATACATTTCTTCAGGCATTATTAGACATTTTGCGTTTTTACTTTTGGAGTTATGTTTCAAAATTGTCAATATGAGTGTGACCAATATGAGGCCGGTAAAACCCAATTTTTGTATGTGTGAACCTTTCCAAAATACATGATTCTGCTAAAACTAACATACATTCAATATTACAGGCTTTTTTTTAGGAAGATTTAATGTTTGATTTTGGAGTTATGATTTTAAACCTTTCATATTTAGTATGACAGTTATACTGTTATATTGAACAAAAAAAACTAACTTGTGTCTTTGATAACCTTACAAAAGATCATTTTTCTAGTACATCTAACAAAAATTCATATCTCTTGTCATTATTAGCCATTTTGCATCTGTTGTTTGGAAGTTATGTTTGAATACATTTTTATTGCTTTTTTTCGCATTATCTCAGAATTCAAAGAACATTATAGTCATATTGAGTAAAAAAATACATTTTGCATTTGCAACATTTAAAAAAGCACATGTTTCGAGTAATACTCACAACCATGCATTATTTCAGGCATTATTAGTCATTTTTTCATGTGTGGTCTAGGAATTATGTTTAAATAACTGTCATATTTAGTGTTACAGTATACATTCATATTGAGTAAAACCTAAATTTGTATTTGCAAACCATAGAAAAACAAGTGTATCTAGTACAACTCACATTTATTGAATATCACAGGCCTTTTTAGACATGTTGCACGGTTGGATTGGGAATTATGTTGGAATACATTTGTATTGCTTTTTTTCGTATTATCTCAGGATTCTAAGTGATTTACAGTCAAATTTAGTAAAAAAATACTTTTTGTTTATTCAAACCTTACCAAATATTTTTTTTTCCAGGAAAACTCTCAAAGATACATTTCTTCAGGCATTATTAGACATTTTGCATGCATATTTTTGGAGTTATGTTTCAAAATTGTCATTTTCAGTGTGATCAATATGAGGCCAGTAAAACCTAATTTTTGTATTTGTGAACTTTTCCAAAATGACTGATTCTTCTAAAACTCACATAAATTCAATATTACAGACTTTTTTTAGAGAAATTTCTTATATGGTTTTGGAGTTAAGATTATAAACCTTTCATATTTAGTATGACAGTTAAACTGTTATATTGAATAAAAAAACTAACTTGAGTCTTTTTGAACCTCACAAAAGATCATTTTTCTAGTACAACTAATGAAAATACATGTCTCTAGGCATTATTAGCCATTTTGCAAGTTGTTTATAGAAGTTATGTTTGAAAACATTTTTATTGCTTTTTTGTATTATCTTAGGATTCTAAGAACATTATAGTCATATTGAGTAGAACAACAATTTTTTGCATTGCAAAGATTTAAAAAAGCAATCGTTTCGAGTAAAACTCCCAAAGATGCATTATTTCAGGCATTATTAGCCATTTTTCATGTGTGGTGTAGGAGTTATGTTTAAGTAACTGTCATATTGAGTGTTACAGTATACAGTCATATTGAATAAAACCTAATTTTTGTATTTGCAAACCATAGAAAAGCAACTGTATCTAGTAAAACTCACATGGATTCAATATCACAGGCATTTTTAGACAATTTGCACGTTTGGATTAGGAATTATGTTGGAATACATTTTTATTGCTCTTTTTGCATTATCCCAGGATTTTAAGTACATTACTGTCAAATTGGGTAAAACATTTCTTTTTGTTTTTGCAAACCTTACAAAATGTTTTTTTTTTCAGTAAAACTCACAAATATACATTTCTTCAGGCATTTTTTTGTAATTTTGCATGTGTATTTTTGGAGATATGGTTCAAAAACTGCCTTATTGAGTGTGACCAATGTGAGGCCAGTAAAAGCAAATTTTTGTATTTGTGAACCTTTCCAAAATACCTAATTCAGGTAAAACTCAAATAAAGTCAATATTACAGGCTTTTTTAGACAGATTTCATGTTTGGTTTTGGAGTTATGTTTATGAACCTTTCATATTTAGTATGACAGTTATACTGTTATATTAAATTAAAAAAAATGGTATCTTTGCAAACACTGTAAAAAATAAATTCTGTAAAAAAACGGGCATTTACTGGCAGCTACGGCTGCCAAACAAAAACCATAAAATTAAAGTAAAACATTGTAAACCAAATAATGATCAAAAACATTATATTTACAGAAATGTTCATGAAATGTTTTGGGGAGAAATATCGTAATTTTACAGATTTTTACAAAATTATTAAGATCAACCACCTTTAATAAAGTGACAATGCAAACAGTTCTGCAGAAAAATACCTTTATTCTAAAGAGTTTTTCCAAATTATTACGATCAATCACCTTTAGTGAAGTGACAAAGCTGGCGGTTCCACAGAAAAATACCATTGTTTAACAGATTTTTTCTGAATTGTTAGGATCAGGGGTGTCTCATTCACTTTACCGGTGGGCCACTGGATGCAGGAAATTGATACAAAGTGGGTTAACCTTGCATGAATCGCTATCCCAACCTAGCAACATACTTACCAATCCCACCATTTCACCCCGATAATTTCACTACCCTCATATAGGATTGACTCAAAGCTTGGCCGGGCGAATATGACAAGTAATACCGCGGTGGGCTTTTTTGTACGCTCATTCACCAAATCGTAAGCGTGCCAATTGAGACATGTGATGTGCACGGTATTGTTGTGCATATGATAGTGACTGCAAGATATACTTGGTCAACAGCCACACAGGTCACACTGACGGTGGCTGTACAAACAACTTTAACACTGTTACAAATATGCACCACACTGTGAACCCACATCGAACAAGAATGATAAACACATTTCAGGAAAACATCCTCACTGTAATAAAACATAAACACAACATAGAAAATACCCAGAAGCCCAAGCTGCGCTGACTCTTCCGGGCTACAATCCCGCTACCACCCAACCCCGTACCCAAAAACATCACCGCCCCCCTCCGTGCGTTGGTTGAGCTGGGCGGGGTTAGGTGGTGGGGGTGTATATTGTAACACATGGAATTCTAGGAATTGTTTCTGTTGTGTTAATGTTGTGTTACGGTGACGATGTTCTCCTGAAATGTGTTTGTCAGTCTTGATTGATGTGGCTCCACAGTGTGGCGCATATTTGTAACATTGTTAAAGTTGTTTATACGGCCACCGTCAGTATGATCTGTACGGCTGTTGACTGTTGATTAACTATGTCTTGCAGTCATTCATGTATGTCATATTACAGGGAAAAAAATGTAATAGTTAGTTTGAGCATACACCTTTTATAAGAGGCTACATATATTTTTCGCCTTGAATGTGAAAATACACATAAATATTTAAAAAATTTGATTTACCTTAAAATTACATATAAAACTTTTAGATTGTTAGTATGGACAAATACTTTTATATAACAAGCTACATTTTTTATTAAAGCTAATTACTGTAATTTTACATGAAATTGAAAGTAACTTGAGAAAACAGAAAATAATATGTATGATTAATTTGGTATTTTTCTGTAAAAAAATAGGAATATACATAGTTCGTCGACTGGTATATTATTCAAAATAACAGGCGGTTTGTTTATTTACAGATAATGTCATGAATTCTACAGTTTTATAACCTATCTAAAAAAATTGAAAAATTACAGTAGAAATTTAGAGTAAACTAACCATAAAAATTAGATTTTTTTTTTTTACAGTGAACCTTACAAAAGATCATTTTTCTACTACAACTAACAAAGATACACAACTCTAGGCATTATTAGCCGTTTTGCATGTGTTGTTTAAAAGTTGTGTTTGAAAACTTTTTTATTGCTTTTTTCGCATTATCTCAGGATTCCAATAACATTATTGTCATATTGAGTAAAACAACAATTTTTTGCATTGCACAGATTTAAAAAAGCAATCGTTTCGAGTAAAACTCCCAAAGATGCATTATTTCAGGCATTATTAGCCATGTGTGGTGTAGGAGTTATTTTTAAATAACTGTCATATTGAGTGTTACAGTATACAGTCATATTGAGTAAAACTTAATTTTTGGATTTGCAAACCATAGAAAATCCACTATATCTAGTAAAACTCACATGGATTCAATATCACAGGCATTTTTAGACATTTTGCACGTTTGGATTAGGAATTATGTTGGAATACATTTTTATTGCTCTTTTTGCATTATCTCAGGATTTTAAGTACATTACTGTCAAATTGGGTAGAACATTTCTTTTTGTTTTTGCAAACCTTACAAAATGTTTTTTTTCCAGTAAAACTCAGAAATATACATTTCTTCAGGCATTTTTTAGTAATTTTGCATGTGTATTTTTGGAGATATGGTTCAAAAACTGTCTTATTGAGTGTGACCAATGTGAGGCCAGTAAAACCAAATTTTTGTATTTGTGAACCTTTCCAAAATACCTAATTCAGGTAAAACTCACATAAAGTCAATATTACAGGCTTTTTTAGACAGATTTCATGTTTGGTTTTGGAGTTATGTTTATTAACCTTTCATATTTAGTATGACAGTTTTAATGTTTATTGAATAAAAAAACAAACTTTTATCTTTGCAAACACTGTAAAAATAAATTTTGTAAAAAAACGGTCATTTACTGGCAGCTACGGCTGCCAAACAAAAACCATAAAACTAAAGTAAAACATTGTAAACCAAATAATGATCAAAAATATTATATTTACAGAAATTTTCATGAAACGTTTTGGGGTGAAATATCGTAATTTTACAGATTTTTACTAAATTATTAAGATCAACCACCTTTAATAAAGTGACGATGCAAACAGTTCTGCAGAAAAATACCTTTATTCTAAAGAGTTTTTCCAAATTATTACGATCAACCACTTTTAGTGAAGTGACAATGCTGGCGGTTCCACAGAAAAATGCCATTGTTTTACAGATTTTTTCTGAATTGTTAGGATCAGGGTTGTCTCATTGACTTTAGCGGGGGGCCACTGGATGCAGGAACTTGATGCAAAGTGGATTCACCTTGCATGAATGGCTACCCCACCCTAGCAGCATACTTACCGATCCTACCATTTCACTGTGAGAATGTTACTGAACGTCATGTAGGATTGACCCAAAGTCTGGCCGGTTGACTTTTTATACGCTCATTCACCAAATCATCAGCATGCCTACTGATGAGTGTGATGTGCATGGTATTGCCATGCACGTGATAGTGACTGCAAAACATACTTGGTCAACAGCCACACAGGTCACACTGCTGGTGGCTGTACAAACAACTTTAACACTGTTACAAAATATGCACCACACTGTGAATCCACATCGAACAAGAATGATAAACACATTTCAGGAAAACACCCTCACTGTAACAAAACATAAACACAACATAACATAACACATACCCACAAGCCCATGCAGCGCTGATTCTTCCGGGTTACACCCCTGCTAACACCCAACCCCGCGCCCCAAAACATCACCGCCCCCCTCCATGCGTTGGTTGAGGTGGGCGGGTTTCGGTGGTGGGGGTGTATATTGTAACACATGGAATTCTGGGTTTTGTTTCTGTTGTGTTAATGTTGTTTTACGGTGAAGATGTTCTCTTGAAATGTGTTTGTCATTCTTGTTTGATGTGGCTGCACAATGTGGCGCATATTTGTTACATTGTTAAAGTTGTTTGTACGGCCACCGTCAGTGTGATATGTAAGGCTGTTGACTGTTGATTAAGTATGTCTTGCAGTCACTCATGTATGTCATATTACAGGGAAAAAAATGTAAATGTTAGTTTGAGCATAAACCTTTTATATGAGACTACATATATTTTTTGCCTTGAATGTGAAAATACACATAAATATTAAAAAAAAATAATTTACCTTAAAATTACATTAACATTACAAAACATTTCTTTTTGTTTTTACAAACCTTACAAAATGTTTTTTTTTCCAGTAAAACTCACAAAGATACATTTCTTCAGGCATTTTTTTGTAATTTTGCATGTGTATTTTTGGAGATATGGTTCAAAAACTGTCTTATTCAGTGTGACCAATATATGGCCAGTAAAACCAAATTTTTGTATTTGTGAACCTTTCCAAAATACTTAATTCAGGTAAAACTCACATAAAATCAATATTACAGGGTTTTTTAGACAGATTTCATGTTTGGTTTTGGAGTTATGTTTATGAACCTTTCATATTTAGTATGACAGTTATACTGTTATATTAAATAAAAAAAAATTGTATCTTTGCAAACACTGTAAAAGTACATTCTGTAAAAAAACGGGCATTTACAGGCAGCTACGGCTGCCAAACAAAAACCATAAAATTAAAGTAAAACATTGGAAACCAAATAATGATCAAAAACATTATATTTACAAAACTTTTCATGAAACGTTTTGGGGAGAAATATCGTAATTTTACAGATTTCTACTAAATTATTAAGATCAACCACCTTTAATAAAGTGACGATGCAAACAGTTCCGCAGAAAAAAAAACCTTTATTCTTCAGAGTTTTTCCAAATTATTACGATTAACCACCTTTAGTGAAGTGACAATGCTGGCGGTCCCACAAAAAAATAGCATTTTTCAACAGATTTTTTCTGAATTGTTAGGATCAGGGGTGTCTCATTGACTTTAGCAGGGGGCCACTGGATGCAGGAAATTGAAACAAAGTAGGTTAACCTTTCATGATTGGCTATCCCACCCTAGCTACATACTTACCATTCCTATCATTTCACCACGAGAATTTCACTGACCCTCATGTAGGGTTGACTCAAAGCTTGGCCAGGCGAATATGACACGTAATACCGTGGTGGGTTTTATTGAACGCTCATTCACCAAATCATCAGCGTGCCATTTGAAGCATGTGATGAGCACGGTTTTGTCGTTCATTTGAAAAGCGACTGCAAGATATACTTGGCCAACAGCCACACAGGTCACACTGACGGTGGCTGTACAAACAACTTTAACACTGTTACAAATATGCACCACACTGTGAACCCACATCGAACAAGAATGATAAACACATTTCAGGAAAACATCCTCACTGTAATAAAACATAAACACAACATAACAAATACCCAGAACCCCTAGCAGCGCTGACTCTTCCGGGCTACAATCCCGCTACCACCCAACCCCGTGCCCCAAAACATCACTGCCCCCCTCCGTGCGTTGGTTGAGCTGGGCGGGGTTTGGTGGTGGGGGTGTATATTGTATCACATGGAATTCTAGGAATTGTTTCTGTTGTGTTAATGTTGTGTTACGGTGACGATGTTCTCCTGAAATGTGTTTGTCATGTTTGTCTTGTTTGATGTGGCTCCACTGTGTGGCGCATATTTGTCCATCCATCCATTTCCTACCGCTTATTCCCTTTTGGGGTCGCGGGGGGCGCTGGCACCTATCTCAGCTACAATCGGGCGGAAGGCGGGGTACACCCTGGACAAGTCGCTACCTCATCGCAGGCGCATATTTGTAACATTGTTAAAGTCGTTTGTACGGCCACCGTCAGTGTGATCTGTAAGGCTGTTGACTGTTGATTAAGTATGTCTTGCAGTCATTCATGTATGTCATATTACAGGGAAAAAAAATGTAATAGTTAGTTTGAGCATAAACCTTTTATAAGAGGCTACATATATTTTTTGCCTTGAATGTGAAAATACACATAAATATTAAAAAAAATTGATTTACCTTAAAATTACATATAAAACTTTTAGATTGTTAGTATGGACAAATACTTTTATATAACAAGCTACATATTTAATTAAAGTTAATTACTCTAATTTTACATGAAATTGAAAGTAATTTGAGAAAACAGAAAATAATATGTATAATTAATTTGGTATTTTTCTGTAAAAAAATAGGAATATACATAGTTTGTCATTACTGGTATATTATTCAAAATAACAGGCGGTTTGTTTATTTACAGATAATGTCATGAATTCTACAGTTTTATAACATATCTAAAAAAAATTGAAAAATTACAGTAGAAATTTAGAGTAAACTAACCATAAAAATGTGTTGTTTTTTTTTACAGTGAACCTTACAAAAGATCATTTTTCTACTACAACTAACAAAGATACACAACTCTAGGCAGTATTAGCCGTTTTGCATGTGTTGTTTAAAAGTTGTGGTTGAAAACTTTTTTATTGCTTTTTTCGCATTATCTCAGGATTCCTATAACATTATTGTCATATTGAGTAAAACAACATTTTTTTGAATTGCACAGATTTAAAAAAGCAATCGTTTCGAGTAAAACTCCCAAAGATGCATTATTTCAGGCATTATTAGCAATGTGTGGTGTAGGAGTTATGTTTAAATAACTGTCATATTGAGTGTTACAGTATACAGTCATATTGAGTAAAACCTAATTTTTGGATTTGCAAACCATAGAAAATCAACTATATCTAGTAAAACTCACATGGATTCAATATCACAGGCATTTTTAGACATTTTGCACGTTCGGATTAGGAATTATGTTCGAATACATTTTTATTGCTCTTTTTGCATTATCTCAGGATTTTAAGTACATTACTGTCAAATTGGGTAAAACATTTCTTTTTGTTTTTGCAAACCTTATAAAATGTTTTTTTATTCAGTAAAACTCACAAAGATACATTTCTTCAGGCATTTTTTTGTAATTTTGCATGTAAATGACCGTTTTTTTACAGAATTTATTTTTACAGTGTTTTCAAAGATACAAGTTTGTTTTTTTATTCGATATGACAGTATTACTGTCATACTAAATATGAAAGGTTCATAAACATAACTCCAAAACCAAACATGAAATCTGTCTAAAAAAGCCTGTAATATTGACTTTATGTGAGTTTTACCTGAATTAGGTATTTTGGAAAGGTTCACAAATACAAAAATTTGGTTTTACTGCTCTCACATTGGTCACACTCAATAAGACAGTTTTTGAACCATATCTCCAAAATACACATGCAAAATTACAAAAAAATGCCTGAAGAAATGTATATTTGTGAGTTTTACTGGAAAAAAAACATTTTGTAAGGTTTGCAAAAACAAAAAGGAATGTTTTACCCAATTTGACAGTAATGTACTTAAAATCCTGAGATAATGCAAAAAGAGCAATAAAAATGTATTCCAACATAATTCCTAATCCAAACGTGCAAATTGTCTAAAAATGCCTGTGATATTGAATCCATGTGAGTTTTACTAGACACAGTTGCTTTTCTATTCTTTGCAAATACAAAAATTAGGTTTTATTCATTACGACTGTATACTGTAACACTCAATATGACAGTTACTTAAACATAACTCCTACACCACACATGAAAAATGGCTAATAATGCCTGAAATAATGCATCTTTGGGAGTTTTACTCGAAACGATTGCTTTTTTAAATCTTTGCAAATGCAAAAAATTGTTGTTCTACTCAATATGACTATAATGTTCTTAGAATCCTAAGATAATGCGAAAAAGCAATAAAAATGTTTTCAAACATAACTTCTATAAAACACTTGCCAAATGGCTAATAATGCCCAGAGACATGTATTTTCGTTAGTTGTACTAGAAACATGATCTTTTGTGAGGTTCAAAAAGACACAAGTTAGTTTTTTTATTCAATATAACAGTGTAACTGTCATACTAAATATGAAAGTTTTATAATCCTAACTCCAAAACCATATAAGAAATTTCTCTAAAAAAAGTCTGTAATATTGAATCTATGTGAGTTTTAGAAGAATCAGTCATTTTGGAAAAGTTCACAAATACAAAAATTTGATTTTACTGGCCTCATATTGATCACACTCAAAATGACAATTTTGAAACATAACTCCAAAAATATGCATGCAAAATGTCTAATAATGCCTGGAGAAATGTATCTTTGAGAGTTTTCCTGGAAAAAAAAACATTTGGTAAGGTTTGAATAAACAAAAAGTATGTTTTTACTAAATTTGACTGTAAATTACTTAGAATCCTGAGATAATACGAAAAAAAGCAATACAAATGTATTCCAACATAATTCCCAATCCAAACGTGCAACATGTCTAAAAAGGCCTGTGATATTCAATAAATGTGAGTTGTACTAGATACACTTGTTTTTCTATGGTTTGCAAATACAAATTTAGGTTTTACTCAATATGAATGTATACTGTAACACTAAATATGACAGTTATTTAAACATAATTTCTAGACCACACATGAAAAATGACTAATAATGCCTGAAATAATGCATGGTTGTGAGTATTACTCGAAACATGTGCTTTTTTAAATGTTGCAAATGTAAAATGTATTTTTTTACTCAATATGACTATAATGTTCTTTGAATTCTGAGATAATGCGAAAAAAAGCAATACAATTGTATTCAAACGAAACTTCCAAACAACACATGCAAAATGGCTAATAATGACGAGAGATATGGATTTTTGTTAGATGTACTAGAAAAATTATCTTTTGTAAGGTTATCAAAGACACAAATTAGTTTTTTTTGTTCAATATAATAGTATAACTGTCATACTAAATATGAAAGGTTTAAAATCATAACTCCAAAACCAAACATTTAATCTTCCTAAAAAAAAGCCTCTAATATTGAATTTATGTTAGTTTTAGCAGAATCATGTATTTTGGAAAGGTTCACACATACAAAAATTGGGTTTTACCGGCCTCATATTGGTCACACTCATAATGACAATTTTGAAACATAACTCCAAAAGTAGAAATGCAAAATGTCTAATAATGCCTGAAGAAATGTATCTTTGAGAGTTTTCCTGCAAAAAAATATTTGGTAAGGTTTGCAAAAAAAAAAAAAAATGTTTTTACTAAATTTGACAGTAATGTACTTAGAATCCTGAGATAATGCGAAAAAAGCAATAAAAATGTATTCCAACATAATTCCTAATCCAAACGGGCAAAATGTCTAAACATGCCTGTGGTAATGAAAAATGTGAGTTTTTTTTCTATAGTTTGCAAATAAAAAAATGAGATTTTACTCAATATGACTGTATACTGTAACACTCAATATGACAGTTATTTAAACATAACTCCTACACCACACATGAAAAATGGCTACAAAAGCCTGAAATAATGCATCTTTGGGAGTTTTACTCGAAACATATGCTTTTTTAAATATTGCAAATGAAAAAAGTATTTTTTTACTCAATATGACTATAATAGTCTTAGAATCCTGAGATAATGCGAAAAAAGCAATAAAAATGTATTCAAACATAACTTCTAAACAACACATACAAAATGGCTAATAATGCCTAGAGATATGTTTTTTTGTTAGTTGTACTAGAAAAATGATCTTTTGTAAGGTTTGCAAAGACACAAGTTAGTTTTTTTATTCAATATAACAGTGTAACTGTCATAATAAATATGAAAGGTTTATAATCATAACTCCAAAACCAAATATGACATTTGTCTTAAAAAGCCTTTAATATTGAATTTATGTAAGTTTTAGCAGAATCAGGTATTTTGGAAAGAATCACAAATACAAATATTAGATTTTACTGGCCTCATATTGGTCACACTCAAAATGACAGTTTTTGAAACATAACTCCAAAAATACACATGCAAAATGTCTAATAATGCCTGAAGAAATGCATCTTCGAGAGTTTTCCTGAAAAAAAAAAACATTTGGTAAGGTTTGCAAAAACAAAATTTGATTTGTTACTCAATTTGACAGTAATGTTCTTAGAATCCTGAGATAATGCGAAAAAAGCAATAAAAATGTATTCAAACATAACTTCTAAACAACACATGCAAAATGGCTAATAATGCCTAGAAATATGTTTTTTTGTTAGTTGTACTAGAAAAATGATCTTTTGTAAGGTTTGCAAAGACAGAAGTTAGTTTTTTTATTCAATATAACAGTGTAACTGTCATACTAAATATGAAAGGTTTATAATCATAATTCCAAAACCAAATATGAAATTTGTCTTAAAAAGCCTTTAATGTTGAATTTATGTAAGTTTTAGCAGAATCAGGTATTTTGGAAAGAATCACAAATACAAATATTAGATTTTACTGGCCTCATATTGGTCACACTCAAAATGACAGCTTTTGAAACATAACTCCAAAAATACACATGCAAAATGTCTAATAATGCCTGAAGAAATGCATCTTCGAGAGTTTTCCTGAAAAAAAAAATTTGGTAAGGTTTGCAAAAACAAAATTTGATTTGTTACTCAATTTGACAGTAATGTTCTTAGAATCCTGAGATAATGCGAAAAAAGCAATAAAAATGTATTCAAACATAATTCCTAATCCAAACGTGCAAAATGTCTAAAAATGCCTGTGATATTGAATACATGTGAGTTTTACTAGATACAGTTGTTTTTCAATGGTTTGCAAATACAAAAATGAGGTTTTACTCAATATGACTGTATACTGTAACACTCAATATGACAGTTATTTAAACATAACTCCTACACCACACATGAAAAATGGCTAATAATGCCTGAAATAATGCATCTTTGGGAGTTTTACTCGAAACATATGCTTTTTTAAATCTTGCAAATGCAAAAAGTAGTTTTTTACTCAATATGACTATAATAGTCTTAGAATCCTGAGATAATGCGAAAAAAGCAATAAATATGTATTCAAACATAACTTCTAAACAACACATGCAAAATGGCTAATAATGCCGAGAGATATGTTTTTTTGTTAGTTGTACTAGAAAAATGATCTTTTGTAAGGTTTGCAAAGACACAAGTTAGTTTTTTTATTCAATATAACAGTGTAACTGTCATAATAAATATGAAAGGTTTATAATCATAACTCCAAAACCAAATATGACATTTGTCTTAAAAAGCCTTTAATATTGAATTTATGTAAGTTTTAGCAGAATCAGGTATTTTGGAAAGAATCACAAATACAAATATTAGATTTTACTGGCCTCATATTGGTCACACTCAAAATGACAGTTTTTGAAACATAACTCCAAAAATACACATGCAAAATGTCTAATAATGCCTGAAGAAATGCATCTTCGAGAGTTTTCCTGAAAAAAAAAAACATTTGGTAAGGTTTGCAAAAACAAAATTTGATTTGTTACGCAATTTGTCAGTACTGTACTTAGAATCCTGAGATAATGCGAAAAAAACAATAAAAATGTATTCAAACATAATTCCTAATCCAAACCTGCAAAATGTCTAAAAATGCCTGTGATATTGAATACATGTGAGTTTTACTAGATACAGTTGTTTTTCAATGGTTTGCAAATACAAACATGAGGTTTTACTCAATATAACTGTATACTGTAACACTTAATATGACAGTTATTTAAACATAACTCCTACACCACACATGAAAAATGGCTAATAATGCCTGAAATAATGCATCTTTGGGAGTTTTACTCGAAACATATGCTTTTTTAAATCTTGCAAATGCAAAAAGTAGTGTTTTACTCAATATGACTATAATAGTCTTAGAATCCTGAGATAATGCGAAAAAAGCAATAAAAATGTATTCAAACATAACTTCTAAACAACACATGCAAAATGGCTAATAATGCCTAGAAATGTGTTTTTTTGTTAGTTGTACTAGAAAAATTATCTTTTGTAAGGTTTGCAAAGACAGAAGTTAGTTTTTTTATTCAATATAACAGTGTAACTGTCATACTAAATATGAAAGGTTTATAATCATAATTCCAAAACCAAATATGACATTTGTCTTAAAAAGCCTTTAATGTTGAATTTATGTAAGTTTTAGCAGAATCAGGCATTTTGGAAAGAATCACAAATACAAATATTAGATTTTACTGGCCTCATATTGGTCACACTCAAAATGACAGTTTTTGAAACATAACTCCAAAAATTCACATGCAAAATGTCTAATAATGCCTGAAGAAATGCATCTTCGAGAGTTTTCCAGAAAAAAAACATTTGGTAAGGTTTGCAAAAACCAAATTTCATTAGTTACTCAATTTGACAGTAATGTACTTAGAATCCTGAGATAATGCGAAAAAAGCAATAAAAATGTATTCAAACATAATTCCTAATCCAAACGTGCAAAATGTCTAAAAATGCCTGTGATATTGAATAGATGTGAGTTTTACTAGATACAGTTGTTTTTCAATGGTTTGCAAATACAAAAATGAGGTTTTACTCAATGTGACTGTATACTGTAACACTCAATATGACAGTTATTTAAACATAACTCCTACACCACACATGAAAAATGGCTAATAATGCCTGAAATAATGCATCTTTGGGAGTTTTACTCGAAACATATGCTTTTTTAAATCTTGCAAATGCAAAAAGTAGTTTTTTACTCAATATGACTATAATAGTCTTAGAATCCTGAGATAATGCGAAAAAAGCAATAAAAATGTATTCAAACATAACTTCTAAACAACAAATGCAAAATGGCTAATAATGCCTAGAGATATGTATTTTGGTTAGTTGTACTAGAAAAAATGATCTTTTGTAAGGTTTGCAAAGACACACGTTAGTTTTTTTCCCAATATAACAGTGTAACTGTCATACTAAATATGAAAGGTTTATAATCATAACTCCAAAACCAAATATGACATTTGTCTTAAAAAGCCTTTAATATTAAATTGATGTAAGTTTTAGCAGAATCAGGCATTTTGGAAAGAATCACAAATACAAATATAAGTTTTTACTGGCCTCATATTGGTCAAACTCAAAATGACAGTTTTTGAAACATAACTCCAAAAGTACACATGCAAAATGTCTAATAATGCCTGAAGAAATGCATCTTCGAGAGTTTTCCTGAAAAAAAAAATTTGGTAAGGTTTGCAAAAACAAAATTTGATTTGTTACTCAATTTGACAGTAATGTTCTTAGAATCCTGAGATAATGCGAAAAAAGCAATAAAAATGTATTCAAACATAATTCCTAATCCAAACGTGCAAAATGTCTAAAAATGCCTGTGATATTGAATACATGTGAGTTTTACTAGATACAGTTGTTTTTCAATGGTTTGCAAATACAAAAATGAGGTTTTACTCAATATGACTGTATACTGTAACACTCAATATGACAGTTATTTAAACATAACTCCTACACCACACATGAAAAATGGCTAATAATGCCTGAAATAATGCATCTTTGGGAGTTTTACTCGAAACATATGCTTTTTTAAATCTTGCAAATGCAAAAAGTAGTTTTTTACTCAATATGACTATAATAGTCTTAGAATCCTGAGATAATGCGAAAAAAGCAATAAATATGTATTCAAACATAACTTCTAAACAACACATGCAAAATGGCTAATAATGCCGAGAGATATGTTTTTTTGTTAGTTGTACTAGAAAAATGATCTTTTGTAAGGTTTGCAAAGACACAAGTTAGTTTTTTTATTCAATATAACAGTGTAACTGTCATAATAAATATGAAAGGTTTATAATCATAACTCCAAAACCAAATATGACATTTGTCTTAAAAAGCCTTTAATATTGAATTTATGTAAGTTTTAGCAGAATCAGGTATTTTGGAAAGAATCACAAATACAAATATTAGATTTTACTGGCCTCATATTGGTCACACTCAAAATGACAGTTTTTGAAACATAACTCCAAAAATACACATGCAAAATGTCTAATAATGCCTGAAGAAATGCATCTTCGAGAGTTTTCCTGAAAAAAAAAAACATTTGGTAAGGTTTGCAAAAACAAAATTTGATTTGTTACGCAATTTGTCAGTACTGTACTTAGAATCCTGAGATAATGCGAAAAAAACAATAAAAATGTATTCAAACATAACTTCTAAACAACAAATGCAAAATGGCTAATAATGCCTAGAGATATGTATTTTGGTTAGTTGTACTAGAAAAAATGATCTTTTGTAAGGTTTGCAAAGACACACGTTAGTTTTTTTCCCAATATAACAGTGTAACTGTCATACTAAATATGAAAGGTTTATAATCATAACTCCAAAACCAAATATGACATTTGTCTTAAAAAGCCTTTAATATTAAATTGATGTAAGTTTTAGCAGAATCAGGCATTTTGGAAAGAATCACAAATACAAATATAAGTTTTTACTGGCCTCATATTGGTCAAACTCAAAATGACAGTTTTTGAAACATAACTCCAAAAGTACACATGCAAAATGTCTAATAATGCCTGAAGAAATGCATCTTCGAGAGTTTTCCTGAAAAAAAAAATTTGGTAAGGTTTGCAAAAACAAAATTTGATTTGTTACTCAATTTGACAGTAATGTTCTTAGAATCCTGAGATAATGCGAAAAAAGCAATAAAAATGTATTCAAACATAATTCCTAATCCAAACGTGCAAAATGTCTAAAAATGCCTGTGATATTGAATACATGTGAGTTTTACTAGATACAGTTGTTTTTCAATGGTTTGCAAATACAAAAATGAGGTTTTACTCAATATGACTGTATACTGTAACACTCAATATGACAGTTATTTAAACATAACTCCTACACCACACATGAAAAATGGCTAATAATGCCTGAAATAATGCATCTTTGGGAGTTTTACTCGAAACATATGCTTTTTTAAATCTTGCAAATGCAAAAAGTAGTTTTTTACTCAATATGACTATAATAGTCTTAGAATCCTGAGATAATGCGAAAAAAGCAATAAATATGTATTCAAACATAACTTCTAAACAACACATGCAAAATGGCTAATAATGCCGAGAGATATGTTTTTTTGTTAGTTGTACTAGAAAAATGATCTTTTGTAAGGTTTGCAAAGACACAAGTTAGTTTTTTTATTCAATATAACAGTGTAACTGTCATAATAAATATGAAAGGTTTATAATCATAACTCCAAAACCAAATATGACATTTGTCTTAAAAAGCCTTTAATATTGAATTTATGTAAGTTTTAGCAGAATCAGGTATTTTGGAAAGAATCACAAATACAAATATTAGATTTTACTGGCCTCATATTGGTCACACTCAAAATGACAGTTTTTGAAACATAACTCCAAAAATACACATGCAAAATGTCTAATAATGCCTGAAGAAATGCATCTTCGAGAGTTTTCCTGAAAAAAAAAAACATTTGGTAAGGTTTGCAAAAACAAAATTTGATTTGTTACGCAATTTGTCAGTACTGTACTTAGAATCCTGAGATAATGCGAAAAAAACAATAAAAATGTATTCAAACATAATTCCTAATCCAAACCTGCAAAATGTCTAAAAATGCCTGTGATATTGAATACATGTGAGTTTTACTAGATACAGTTGTTTTTCAATGGTTTGCAAATACAAACATGAGGTTTTACTCAATATAACTGTATACTGTAACACTTAATATGACAGTTATTTAAACATAACTCCTACACCACACATGAAAAATGGCTAATAATGCCTGAAATAATGCATCTTTGGGAGTTTTACTCGAAACATATGCTTTTTTAAATCTTGCAAATGCAAAAAGTAGTGTTTTACTCAATATGACTATAATAGTCTTAGAATCCTGAGATAATGCGAAAAAAGCAATAAAAATGTATTCAAACATAACTTCTAAACAACACATGCAAAATGGCTAATAATGCCTAGAAATGTGTTTTTTTGTTAGTTGTACTAGAAAAATTATCTTTTGTAAGGTTTGCAAAGACAGAAGTTAGTTTTTTTATTCAATATAACAGTGTAACTGTCATACTAAATATGAAAGGTTTATAATCATAATTCCAAAACCAAATATGACATTTGTCTTAAAAAGCCTTTAATGTTGAATTTATGTAAGTTTTAGCAGAATCAGGCATTTTGGAAAGAATCACAAATACAAATATTAGATTTTACTGGCCTCATATTGGTCACACTCAAAATGACAGTTTTTGAAACATAACTCCAAAAATTCACATGCAAAATGTCTAATAATGCCTGAAGAAATGCATCTTCGAGAGTTTTCCAGAAAAAAAACATTTGGTAAGGTTTGCAAAAACCAAATTTCATTTGTTACTCAATTTGACAGTAATGTACTTAGAATCCTGAGATAATGCGAAAAAAGCAATAAAAATGTATTCAAACATAATTCCTAATCCAAACGTGCAAAATGTCTAAAAATGCCTGTGATATTGAATAGATGTGAGTTTTACTAGATACAGTTGTTTTTCAATGGTTTGCAAATACAAAAATGAGGTTTTACTCAATGTGACTGTATACTGTAACACTCAATATGACAGTTATTTAAACATAACTCCTACACCACACATGAAAAATGGCTAATAATGCCTGAAATAATGCATCTTTGGGAGTTTTACTCGAAACATATGCTTTTTTAAATCTTGCAAATGCAAAAAGTAGTTTTTTACTCAATATGACTATAATAGTCTTAGAATCCTGAGATAATGCGAAAAAAGCAATAAAAATGTATTCAAACATAACTTCTAAACAACAAATGCAAAATGGCTAATAATGCCTAGAGATATGTATTTTGGTTAGTTGTACTAGAAAAAATGATCTTTTGTAAGGTTTGCAAAGACACAAGTTAGTTTTTTTCCCAATATAACAGTGTAACTGTCATACTAAATATGAAAGGTTTATAATCATAACTCCAAAACCAAATATGACATTTGTCTTAAAAAGCCTTTAATATTAAATTGATGTAAGTTTTAGCAGAATCAGGCATTTTGGAAAGAATCACAAATACAAATATAAGTTTTTACTGGCCTCATATTGGTCGGACTCAAAATGACAGTTTTTGAAACATAACTCCAAAAGTACACATGCAAAATGTCTAATAATGCCTGAAGAAATGCATCTTCGAGAGTTTTCCTGAAAAAAAAAATTTGGTAAGGTTTGCAAAAACAAAATTTGATTTGTTACTCAATTTGACAGTAATGTTCTTAGAATCCTGAGATAATGCGAAAAAAGCAATAAAAATGTATTCAAACATAATTCCTAATCCAAACGTGCAAAATGTCTAAAAATGCCTGTGATATTGAATACATGTGAGTTTTACTAGATACAGTTGTTTTTCAATGGTTTGCAAATACAAAAATGAGGTTTTACTCAATATGACTGTATACTGTAACACTCAATATGACAGTTATTTAAACATAACTCCTACACCACACATGAAAAATGGCTAATAATGCCTGAAATAATGCATCTTTGGGAGTTTTACTCGAAACATATGCTTTTTTAAATCTTGCAAATGCAAAAAGTAGTTTTTTACTCAATATGACTATAATAGTCTTAGAATCCTGAGATAATGCGAAAAAAGCAATAAATATGTATTCAAACATAACTTCTAAACAACACATGCAAAATGGCTAATAATGCCTAGAGATATGTTTTTTTTGTTAGTTGTACTAAAAAAAGGTTCTTTTTTAAGGTTTGCAAAGACACAAGTTAGTTTTTTTATTCAATATAACAGTGTAACTGTCATACTAAATATGAAAGGTTTATAATCATAACTCCAAAACTAAATATGACATTTGTCTTAAAAAGCCTTTAATATTGAATTTATGTAAGTTTTAGCAGAATCAGGTATTTTGGAAAGAATCACAAAAACAAATATTAGATTTTACTGGCCTCATATTGGTCACACTCAAAATGACAGTTTTTGAAACATAACTCCAAAAATACACATGCAAAATGTCTAATAATGCCTGAAGAAATGCATCTTCGAGAGTTTTCCTTAAAAAAAAAAACATTTGGTAAGGTTTGCAAAATCAAAATTTGATTTGTTACTCAATTTGACAGAAATGTACTTAGAATCCTGAGATAATGCGAAAAAAGCAATAAAAATGTAATCAAACATAATTCCTAATCCAAACGTGCAAAATGTCTAAAAATGCCTGTGATATTGAATACATGTGAGTTTTACTAGATACAGTTGTTTTTCAATGGTTTGCAAATACAAACATGAGGTTTTACTCAATATAACTGTGTACTGTGACACTCAATATGACAGTTATTTAAACATAACTCCTACACCACACATGAAAAATGGCTAATAATGCCTGAAATAATGCATCTTTGGGAGTTTTACTCGAAACATATGCTTTTTTAAATCTTGCAAATGCAAAAAGTAGTGTTTTACTCAATATGACTATAATCCTGAGATAATGCGAAAAAAGCAATACAAATGTATTCAAACATAACTTCTAAACAACACATGCAAAATGGCTAATAATGCCTAGAAATATGTTTTTTTGTTAGTTGTACTAGAAAAATGATCTTTTGCAAGGTTTGCAAAGACAGAAGTTAGTTTTTTTATTCAATATAACAGTGTAACTGTCATACTAAATATGAAAGGTTTATAATCATAACTCCAAAACCGAATATGACATTTGTATTAAAAAGCCTTTAATATTGAATTTATGTAAGTTTTAGCAGAATCAGGTATTTTGGAAAGAATCACAAAAACAAATATTAGATTTTACTGGCCTCATATTGGTCACACTCAAAATGACAGTTTTTGAAACAAAACTCCAAAAATACACATGCAAAATGTCTAATAATGCCTGAAGAAATGCATCTTCGAGAGTTTTCCTTAAAAAAAACATTTGGTAAGGTTTGCAAAATCAAAATTTGATTTGTTACTCAATTTGACAGTAATGTACTTAGAATCCTGAGATAATGCGAAAAAAGCAATAAAAATGTAATCAAACATAATTCCTAATCTAAACGTGCAAAATGTCTAAAAATGCCTGTGATATTGAATACATGTGAGTTTTACTAGATACAGTTGTTTTTCAATGGTTTGCAAATACAAACATGAGGTTTTACTCAATATAACTGTGTACTGTAACACTCAATATGACAGTTATTTAAACATAACTCCTACGCCACACATGAAAAATGGCTAATAATGCCTGAAATAATGCATCTTTGGGAGTTTTACTCGAAACATATGCTTTTTTAAATCTTGCAAATGCAAAAAGTAGTGTTTTATCAATATGACTATAATCCTGAGATAATGCGAAAAAAGCAATACAAATGTATTCAAACATAACTTCTAAACAACACATGCAAAATGGCTAATAATGCCTAGAAATATGTTTTTTTGTTAGTTGTACTAGAAAAATGATCTTTTGTAAGGTTTGCAAAGACAGAAGTTAGTTTTTTTATTCAATATAACAGTGTAACTGTCATACTAAATATGAAAGGTTTATAATCATAATTCCAAAACCAAATATGAAATTTGTCTTAAAAAGCCTTTAATGTTGAATTTATGTAAGTTTTAGCAGAATCAGGTATTTTGGAAAAAATCACAAATACAAATATTAGATTTTACTGGCCTCATATTGGTCACACTCAAAATGACAGCTTTTGAAACATAACTCCAAAAATACACATGCAAAATGTCTAATAATGCCTGAAGAAATGCATCTTCGAGAGTTTTCCAAAAAAAACATTTGGTAAGGTTTGCAAAAACCAAATTTGATTTGTTACTCAATTTGACAGTAATGTTCTTAGAATCCTGAGATAATGCGAAAAAAGCAATAAAAATGTATTCAAACATAATTCCTAATCCAAACGTGCAAAATGTCTAAAAATGCCTGTGATATTGAATACATGTGAGTTTTACTAGATACAGTTGTTTTTCAATGGTTTGCAAATACAAAAATGAGGTTTTACTCAATATGACTGTATACTGTAACACTCAATATGACAGTTATTTAAACATAACTCCTACACCACACATGAAAAATGGCTAATAATGCCTGAAATAATGCATCTTTGGGAGTTTTACTCGAAACATATGCTTTTTTAAATCTTGCAAATGCAAAAAGTAGTTTTTTACTCAATATGACTATAATAGTCTTAGAATCCTGAGATAATGTGAAAAAAGCAATAAAAATGTATTCAAACATAACTTCTAAACAACACATGCAAAATGGCTAATAATGCCTAGAGATATGTTTTTTTGTTAGTTGTACTAGAAAAATGATCTTTTTTAAGGTTTGCAAAGACACAAGTTCGTTTTTTTATTCAATATAACAGTGTAACTGTCATACTAAATATGAAAGGTTTATAATCATAACTCCAAAACTAAATATGACATTTGTCTTAAAAAGCCTTTAATATTGAATTTATGTAAGTTTTAGCAGAATCAGGTATTTTGGAAAGAATCACAAAAACAAATATTAGATTTTACTGGCCTCATATTGGTCACACTCAAAATGACAGTTTTTGAAACATAACTCCAAAAATACACATGCAAAATGTCTAATAATGCCTGAAGAAATGCATCTTCGAGAGTTTTCCTTAAAAAAAACATTTGGTAAGGTTTGCAAAATCAAAATTTGATTTGTTACTCAATTTGACAGTAATGTACTTAGAATCCTGAGATAATGCGAAAAAAGCAATAAAAATGTAATCAAACATAATTCCTAATCTAAACGTGCAAAATGTCTAAAAATGCCTGTGATATTGAATACATGTGAGTTTTACTAGATACAGTTGTTTTTCAATGGTTTGCAAATACAAACATGAGGTTTTACTCAATATAACTGTGTACTGTAACACTCAATATGACAGTTATTTAAACATAACTCCTACGCCACACATGAAAAATGGCTAATAATGCCTGAAATAATGCATCTTTGGGAGTTTTACTCGAAACATATGCTTTTTTAAATCTTGCAAATGCAAAAAGTAGTGTTTTATCAATATGACTATAATCCTGAGATAATGCGAAAAAAGCAATACAAATGTATTCAAACATAACTTCTAAACAACACATGCAAAATGGCTAATAATGCCTAGAAATATGTTTTTTTGTTAGTTGTACTAGAAAAATGATCTTTTGTAAGGTTTGCAAAGACAGAAGTTAGTTTTTTTATTCAATATAACAGTGTAACTGTCATACTAAATATGAAAGGTTTATAATCATAATTCCAAAACCAAATATGAAATTTGTCTTAAAAAGCCTTTAATGTTGAATTTATGTAAGTTTTAGCAGAATCAGGTATTTTGGAAAGAATCACAAATACAAATATTAGATTTTACTGGCCTCATATTGGTCACACTCAAAATGACAGCTTTTGAAACATAACTCCAAAAATACACATGCAAAATGTCTAATAATGCCTGAAGAAATGCATCTTCGAGAGTTTTCCAAAAAAAACATTTGGTAAGGTTTGCAAAAACCAAATTTGATTTGTTACTCAATTTGACAGTAATGTTCTTAGAATCCTGAGATAATGCGAAAAAAGCAATAAAAATGTATTCAAACATAATTCCTAATCCAAACGTGCAAAATGCCTAAAAATGCCTGTGATATTGAATACATGTGAGTTTTACTAGATACAGTTGTTTTTCAATGGTTTGCAAATACAAAAATGAGGTTTTACTCAATATGACTGTATACTGTAACACTCAATATGACAGTTATTTAAACATAACTCCTACACCACACATGAAAAATGGCTAATAATGCCTGAAATAATGCATCTTTGGGAGTTTTACTCGAAACATATGCTTTTTTAAATCTTGCAAATGCAAAAAGTAGTTTTTTACTCAATATGACTATAATAGTCTTAGCATCCTGAGATAATGCGAAAAAAGCAATAAACATGTATTCAAACATAACTTCTAAACAACACATGCAAAATAGCTAATAATGCCTAGAGATATGTTTTTTGTTAGTTGTACTAGAAAAATGATCTTTTTTAAGGTTTGCAAAGACACAAGTTAGTTTTTTTATTCAATATAACAGTGTAACTGTCATACTAAATATGAAAGGTTTATAATCATAACTCCAAAACCAAATATGACATTTGTCTTAAAAAGCCTTTAATATTGAATTTATGTAAGTTTTAGCAGAATCAGGTATTTTGGAAAGAATCACAAATACAAATATTAGATTTTACTGGCCTCATATTGGTCACACTCAAAATGACAGTTTTTGAAACATAACTCCAAAAATACACATGCAAAATGTCTAATAATGCCTGAAGAAATGCATCTTCGAGAGTTTTCCTTAAAAAAAACATTTGGTAAGGTTTGCAAAATCAAAATTTGATTTGTTACTCAATTTGACAGTAATGTACTTAGAATCCTGAGATAATGCGAAAAAAGCAATAAAAATGTAATCAAACATAATTCCTAATCTAAACGTGCAAAATGTCTAAAAATGCCTGTGATATTGAAGACATGTGAGTTTTACTAGATACAGTTGTTTTTCAATGGTTTGCAAATACAAACATGAGGTTTTACTCAATATAACTGTGTACTGTAACACTCAATATGACAGTTATTTAAACATAACTCCTACGCCACACATGAAAAATGGCTAATAATGCCTGAAATAATGCATCTTTGGGAGTTTTACTCGAAACATATGCTTTTTTAAATCTTGCAAATGCAAAAAGTAGTGTTTTATCAATATGACTATAATCCTGAGATAATGCGAAAAAAGCAATACAAATGTATTCAAACATAACTTCTAAACAACACATGCAAAATGGCTAATAATGCCTAGAAATATGTTTTTTTGTTAGTTGTACTAGAAAAATGATCTTTTGTAAGGTTTGCAAAGACAGAAGTTAGTTTTTTTATTCAATATAACAGTGTAACTGTCATACTAAATATGAAAGGTTTATAATCATAATTCCAAAACCAAATATGAAATTTGTCTTAAAAAGCCTTTAATGTTGAATTTATGTAAGTTTTAGCAGAATCAGGTATTTTGGAAAGAATCACAAATACAAATATTAGATTTTACTGGCCTCATATTGGTCACACTCAAAATGACAGCTTTTGAAACATAACTCCAAAAATACACATGCAAAATGTCTAATAATGCCTGAAGAAATGCATCTTCGAGAGTTTTCCAGAAAAAAACATTTGGTAAGGTTTGCAAAAACCAAATTTGATTTGTTACTCAATTTGACAGTAATGTACTTAGAATCCTGAGATAATGCGAAAAAAGCAATAAAAATGTATTCAAAGATAATTCCTAATCCAAACGTGCAAAATGTCTAAAAATGCCTGTTATATTGAATAGATGTGAGTTTTACTAGATACAGTTGTTTTTCAATGGTTTGCAAATACAAAAATGAGGTTTTACTCAATGTGACTGTATACTGTAACACTCAATATGACAGTTATTTAAACATAACTCCTACACCACACATGAAAAATGGCTAATAATGCCTGAAATAATGCATCTTTGGGAGTTTTACTCGAAACATATGCTTTTTTAAATCTTGCAAATGCAAAAAGTAATTTTTTACTCAATATGACTAGAATAGTCTTAGAATCCTGAGATAATGCGAAAAAAGCAATAAAAATGTATTCAAACATAACTTCTAAACAACAAATGCAAAATGATTAATAATGCCTAGAGATATGTATTTTGGTTAGTTGTACTAGAAAAATGATCTTTTGTAAGGTTTGCAAAGACACAAGTTAGTTTTTTTTCCAATATAACAGTGTAACTGTCATACTAAATATGAAAGGTTTATAATCATAACTCCAAAACCAAATATGACATTTGTCTTAAAAAGCCTTTAATATTGAATTTATGTAAGTTTTAGCAGAATCAGGTATTTGGAAAGAATCACAAATACAAATATTAGATTTTACTGGCCTCATATTGGTCACACTCAAAATGACAGTTTTTGAAACATAACTCCAAAAATACACATGCAAAATGTCTAATAATGCCTGAAGAAATGCATCTTCGAGAGTTTTCCTGAAAAAAAAAACTTTTGGTAAGGTTTGCAAAAACAAAATTTGATTTGTTACTCAATTTGACAGTAATGTTCTTAGAATCCTGAGATAATGCGAAAAAAGCAATAAAAATGTATTCAAACATAATTCCTAATCCAAAGGTGCAAAATGTCTAAAAATGCCTGTGATATTGAATACATGTGAGTTTTACTAGATACAGTTGTTTTTCAATGGTTTGCAAATACAAAAATGAGGTTTTACTCAATATGACTGTATACTGTAACACTCAATATGACAGTTATTTAAACATAACTCCTACACCACACATGAAAAATGGCTAATAATGCCTGAAATGATGCATCTTTGGGAGTTTTACTCGAAACATATGCTTTTTTAAATCTTGCAAATGCAAAAAGTAGTTTTTTACTCAATATGACTATAATAGTCTTATAATCCTGAGATAATGCGAAAAAAGCAATAAAAATGTATTCAAACATAACTTCTAAAAAAACACATGCAAAATGGCTAATAATGCCGACGGATATGTTTTTTTGTTAGTTGTACTAGAAAAATGATCTTTTGTAAGGTTTGCAAAGACACAAGTTAGTTTTTTTATTCAATATAAGAGTGTAACTGTCATACTAAATATGAAAGGTTTATAATCATAATTCCAAAACCAAATATGACATTTGTCTTAAAAAGCCTTTAATATTGAATTTATGTAAGTTTTAGCAGAATCAGGTATTTTGGAAAGAATCACAAATACAAATATTAGATTTTACTGGCCTCATATTGGTCACACTCAAAATGACAGTTTTTGAAACATAACTCCAAAAATACACATGCAAAATGTCTAATAATGCCTGAAGAAATGCATCTTCGAGAGTTTTCCTGAAAAAAAAACTTTTGGTAAGGTTTGCAAAAACAAAATTTGATTTGTTACTCAATTTGACAGTAATGTACTTAGAATCCTGAGATAATGCGAAAAAAGCAATAAAAATGTAATCAAACATAATTCCTAATCCAAACGTACAAAATGTCTAAAAATGCCTGTGATATTGAATACATGTGAGTTTTACTAGATACAGTTGTTTTTCAATGGTTTGCAAATACAAAAATAAGGTTTTACTCAATATGACTGTATACTGTAACACTCAATATGACAGTTATTTAAACATAACTCCTACACCACACATGAAAAATGGCTAATAATGCCTGAAATGATGCATCTTTGGTAGTTTTACTCGAAACATATGCTTTTTTAAATCTTGCAAATGCAAAAAGTAGTTTTTTACTCAATATGACTATAATAGTCTTAGAATCCTGAGATATTGCGAAAAAAGCAATACAAATGTATTCAAACATAACTTCTAAATAACACATGCAAAATGGCTAATAATGCCTAGAGATATGTTTTTTTGTTAGTTGTACTAGAAAAATGATCTTTTGTAAGGTTTGCAAAGACACAAGTTAGTTTTTTTTCCCAAAATAACAGTGTAACTGTCATACTAAATATGAAAGGTTTATAATCATAACTACAAAACCAAATATGAAATTTGTCTTAAAAAGCCTTTAATATTGAATTTATGTAAGTTTTAGCAGAATCAGGTATTTTGGAAAGAATCACAAATACAAATATAAGTTTTTACTGGCCTCATATTGGTCACACTCAAAAGGACAGTTTTTGAAACATAACTCCAAAAATGCACATGCAAAATGTCTAATAATGCCTGAAGAAATGCATCTTCGAGAGTTTTCCTGAAAAAAAAAACATTTGGTAAGTTTTGCAAAAACAAAATTTGATTTGTTACTCAATTTGACAGTAATGTTCTTAGAATCCTGAGATAATGCGAAAAAAGCAATAAAAATGTATTCAAACATAATTCCTAATCCAAACGTGCAAAATGTCTAAAAATGCCTGTGGTATTGAATACATGTGAGTTTTACTAGATAAAGTTGTTTTTCAATGGTTTGCAAATACAAAAATGAGGTTTTACTCAATATGACTGTATACTGTAACACTCAATATGACAGTTATTTAAACATAACTCCTACACCACACATGAAAAATGGCTAATAATGCCTGAAATAATGCATCTTTGGGAGTTTTACTCGAAACATATGCTTTTTTAAATCTTGCAAATGCAAAAAGTAGTTTTTTAATTAATGTGACTATAATAGTCTTAGAATCCTGAGATAATGCGAAAAAAGCAATAAAATGTATTCAAACATAACTTCTAAACAACAAATGCAAAATGGCTAATAATGCCTAGAGATATGTATTTTGGTTAGTTGTACTAGAAAAATGATCTTTTGTAAGGTTTGCAAAGACACAAGTTAGTTTTTTATCCCAAAATAACAGTGTAACTGTCATACTAAATATGAAAGGTTTATAATCATAACTCCAAAACCAAATATGACACTTGTCTTAAAAAGCCTTTAATATTGAATTTATGTAAGTTTTAGCAGAATCAGGTATTTTGGAAAGAATCACAAATACAAATGTTGGATTTTACTGGCCTCATATTGGTCGCACTCAAAATGACAGGTTTTGAAACATAACTCCAAAAATACACATGCAAAATGTCTAATAATGCCTGAAGAAATGCATCTTCGAGAGTTGACCTGAAAAAAAAAACATTTGGTAAGGTTTGCAAAAACAACATTTGATTTGTTACTCAATTTGACAGTAATGTTCTTAGAATCCTGAGATAATGCGAAAAAGGCAATAAAAATGTATTCAAACATAATTCCTAATCCAAACGTGCAAAATGTCTAAAAATGCCTGTGATATTGAATACATGTGAGTTTTACTAGATACAGTTGTTTTTCAATGGTTTGCAAATACAAAAATGAGGTTTTACTCAATATGACTGTATACTGTAACACTCAATATGACAGTTATTTAAACATAACTCCTACACCACACATGAAAAATGGCTAATAATGCCTGAAATAATGCATCTTTGGGAGTTGTACTCGAAACATATGCTTTTTTAAATCTTGCAAATGCAAAAAGTAGTTTTTTACTCAATATGACTATAATAGTCTTAGAATCCTGAGATAATGCGAAAAAAACAATAAAAATGTATTCAAACATAACTTCTCAAAAAACACATGCACAATGGCTAATAATGCCTAGAGATATGTTTTTTTGTTAGTTGTACTAGAAAAATGATATTTTGTAAGGTTTGCAAAGACACAAGTTAGTTTTTTTATTCAATATAACAGTGTAACTGTCATACTAAATATGAAAGGTTTATAATCATAATTCCAAAACCAAATATGACATTTGTCTTAAAAAGCCTTTAATATTGAATTTATGTAAGTTTTAGCAGAATCAGGTATTTTGGAAAGAATCACAAATACAAATGTTGGATTTTACTGGCCTCATATTGGTCGCACTCAAAATGACAGGTTTTGAAACATAACTCCAAAAATACACATGCAAAATGTCTAATAATGCCTGAAGAAATGCATCTTCGAGAGTTGACCTGAAAAAAAAAACATTTGGTAAGGTTTGCAAAAACAACATTTGATTTGTTACTCAATTTGACAGTAATGTTCTTAGAATCCTGAGATAATGCGAAAAAGGCAATAAAAATGTATTCAAACATAATTCCTAATCCAAACGTGCAAAATGTCTAAAAATGCCTGTGATATTGAATACATGTGAGTTTTACTAGATACAGTTGTTTTTCAATGGTTTGCAAATACAAAAATGAGGTTTTACTCAATATGACTGTATACTGTAACACTCAATATGACAGTTATTTAAACATAACTCCTACACCACACATGAAAAATGGCTAATAATGCCTGAAATAATGCATCTTTGGGAGTTGTACTCGAAACATATGCTTTTTTAAATCTTGCAAATGCAAAAAGTAGTTTTTTACTCAATATGACTATAATAGTCTTAGAATCCTGAGATAATGCGAAAAAAACAATAAAAATGTATTCAAACATAACTTCTCAAAAAACACATGCACAATGGCTAATAATGCCTAGAGATATGTTTTTTTGTTAGTTGTACTAGAAAAATGATATTTTGTAAGGTTTGCAAAGACACAAGTTAGTTTTTTTATTCAATATAACAGTGTAACTGTCATACTAAATATGAAAGGTTTATAATCATAATTCCAAAACCAAATATGACATTTGTCTTAAAAAGCATTTAATATTGAATTTATTTAAGTTTTAGCAGAATCAGGTATTTTGGAAAGAATCACAAATACAAATGTTGGATTTTACTGTTCTCATATTGGTCACACTCAAAATGACAGTTTTTGAAACATAACTCCAAAAATACACATGCAAAATGTCTAATAATGCCTGAAGAAATGCATCTTCGAGAGTTATCCTGAAAAAAAAAAACATTTGGTAAGGTTTGCAAAAACAAAATTTGATTTGTTACTCAATTTGACAGTAATGTACTTATAATCCTGAGATAATGCGAAAAAAGCAATAAAAATGTATTCAATTATAACTTCTAAACAACACATGCAAAATGGCTAATAATGCCAAGAGATATGTATTTTTGTTAGTTGTACTAGAAAAAGCATCTTTTGTGAGGTTCACAAAGACACAAGTTATTTTTTTTATTCAATATAACAGTACTAAATATGAAAGGTTTATAATCATAACTCCAAAACCAAACATGAAATTTGTCTTAAAAACCCTGTAATATTGAATTTATGTGAGTTTTACCGGAATCAGGTATTTCGGAAAGGATCACAAATACAAAAATCAGGTTTTGTCAAAAATCAGGTTTTGTCAAAAATCAGGTTTGTCAAACTCAAAATGTCAGTTTTTGAAACATAACTCCAAAAATACACATGCAAAATGTCTAATAATGCCTGAAGAAATGCATCTTTGAGAGTTTTCCAGAAAAAAAACTTTTGGTAGGGTTGCAAAAACAAAAATGATTTTTTTTACTCAATTTGACAGTAATGTACTTAGAATCCTGAGATAATTTGAAAAAAGCAATAAAAACGTATTCCAACATAATTCCTAATCCAAACGTGCAAAATGTCTAAAAATGCCTGTGATATTGAATACATGTGAGTTTTACTAGATACAGTTGTTTTTCTATGGTTTGCAAATACAAAAATGAGGTTTTACTCAATATGACTGTATACTGTAACACTCAATATGACAGTTATTTAAACATAACTCCTACACCACACATGAAAAATGGCTAATAATGCCTGAAATAATGCATCTTTGGGAGTTTTATTCGAAACATATGCTTTTTTAAATCTTGCAAATGCAAAAAGTAGTTTTTTAATCAATATGACTATAATAGTCTTACAATCCTGAGATTATGCGAAAAATGCAATAAAAATGTATTCAAGCATAACTTCTAAACAACACATGGAAAATGGCTACTAATGCCAAGATATATGTATTTTTGTTAGTTGTACTAGAAAAATCATCTTTTGTGAGGTTCACAAAGACACAAGTTAGTTTTTTTATTCAATATAACGGTACTAAATATGAAAGGTTTATAATCATAACTCCAAAACCAAACATGAAATTTGTCTTGAAAAGCCTGTAATATTGAATTTATGTGAGTTTTACCGGAATCAGGTATTTTGAAAAGGATCAAAAATACAAAAATCAGGTTTTGTCAAAAATCAGGTTTGTCAAACTCTAAATGTCAGTTTTTGAAACATAACTCCAAAAATACACATGCAACATGTCTAATAATGCCTGAAGAAATGCATATTTGAGTGTTTTCCAGAAAAAAAACATTTGGTAGGGTTTGCAAAAACAAAAAGTATTTTTTTTACTCAATTTGACAGTAATGTACTAAGAATCCTGAGATAATGCGAAAAAAGCAATAAAAATGTATTCCAACATAATTCCTAATCCAAACGTGCAAAATGTCTAAAAATGCCTGTGATATTGAATACATGTGAGTTTTACTAGATACAGTTGTTTTTCAATGGTTTGCCAATACAAAAATGAGGTTTTACTCAATATGACTGTATACTGTAACACTCAATATGACAGTTATTTAAACATAACTCCTACACTACACATGAAAAATGGCTAATAATGCCTGAAATAATGCATCTTTGGGAGTTTTACTCGAAACATATGCTTTTTTAAATCTTGCAAATGCAAAAAGTAGTTTTTTACTCAATATAACTATAATAGTCTTAGAATCCTGAGATAATGCGAAAAAAGCAATAAAAATGTATTCACACATAACTTCTAAACAACACATGCAAAATGGCTAATAATGCCTAGAGATATGTTTTTTTATTAGTTGTACTAGAAAAATGATCTTTTGTAAGGTTTGCAAAGACACGAGTACTTTTTTTTATTCAATATAACAGTGTAACTGTCATACTAAATATGAAAGGTTTATAATCATAACTCCAAAACCAAATATGACATGTGTCTTAAAAAGCCTTTAATATTGAATTTATGTAAGTTTTAGCAGAATCAAGTATTTTGGAAAGAATCACAAATACGAATATTAAATTTTACTGGCCTCATATTGGTCACACTCAAAATGACAGTTTTTGAAACATAACTCCAAAAATACACATGCAAAATGTCTAATAATGCCTGAAGAAATGCATCTTCGAGAGTTTTCCTGAAAAAAAGACATTTGGTAAGGTTTGCAAAAACAAAATTTGATTTGTTACTCAATTTGACAGTAATGTACTTAGAATCCTGAGATAATGCGAAAAAAGCAATAAAAATGTATTCAAACATAATTCCTAATCCAAACGTGCAAAATGTCTAAAAATGCCTGTGATATTAAATACATGTGAGTTTTACTAGATACAGTTGTTTTTCAATGGTTTGCAAATACAAAAATAAGGTTTTACTCAAAATGACTGTATACTGTAACACTCAATATGACAGTTATTTAAACATAACTCCTACACCACACATGAAAAATGGCTAATAATGCCTGAAATAATGCATCTTTTGGAGTTTTACTCGAAACATATGCTTTTTTAAATCTTGCAAATGCAAAAAGTAGTTTTTTACTCAATATGACTATAATAGTCTTAGAATCCTGAGATAATGCGAAAAAAGCAATAAAAATGTATTCAAACATAACTTCTAAACAACACATGCAAAATGGCTAATAATGCCTACAGATATGTTTTTTTGTTAGTTGTACTAGAAAAATGATCTTTTGTAAGGTTTGCAAAGACACAAGTTAGTTTTTTTATTCAATATAACAGTGTAACTGTCATACTAAATATGAAAGGTTTATAATCATAACTCCAAAACCAAATATGACATTTGTCTTAAAAAGCCTTTAATATTGAATTTATGTAAGTTTTAGCAGAATCAGGTATTTTGGAAAGAATCACAAATACAAATATTAGATTTTACTGGCCTCATATTGGTCACACTCAAAATGACAGTTTTTGAAACATAACTCCAAATATACACATACAACATGTCTAATAATGCCTGAAGAAATGCATCTTCGAGAGTTTTCCTGAAAAAAAAGACATTTGGTAAGGTTTGCAAAAACAAAATTTGATTTTTTACTAAATTTGACAGTAATGTACTTAGAATCCTGAGATAATGCGAAAAATACAATAAAAATGTATTCAAACATAATTCCTAATCCAAACGTGCAAAATGTCTAAAAATGCCTGTGATATTGAATACATGTGAGTTTTACTAGATACAGTTGTTTTTCAATGGTTTGCTAATACAAAAATGAGGTTTTACTCAATATGACTGTATACTGTAACACTCAATATGACAGTTATTTAAACATAACTCCTACACCACACATGAAAAATGGCTAATAATGCCTGAAATAATGCATCTTTGGGAGTTTTACTCGAAACATATGCTTTTTTAAATCTTGCAAATGCGAAAAGTAGTTTTTTACTCAATATGACTATAATAGTCTTAGAATCCTGAGATAATGCGAAAAAAGCAATAAAAATGTATTCAAACATAACTTCTAAACAACACATGCAAAATGGCTATTAATGCCTACTGATATGTTTTTTGTTAGTTGTACTAGAAAAATGATCTTTTGTAAGGTTTGCAAAGACACAAGTTAGTTTTTTTATTCAATATAACAGTGTAACTGTCATACTAAATATCAATCAATCAATCAATGTTTACTTATATAGCCCTAAATCACTAGTGTCTCAAAGGGCTGCACAAACCACCACGACATCCTCGGTAGGCCCACATAAGGGCAAGGAAAACTCACACCCAGTGGGACATCGGTGACAATGATGACTATGAGAACCTTGGAGAGGAGGAAAGCAATGGATGTCGAGCGGGTCTAACATGATACTGTGAAAGTTCAATCCACAATGGATCCAACACAGTCGCGAGAGTCCAGTCCAAAGCGGGTCCAACTCAGCAGCGAGAGTCCCGTTCACAGCGGAGCCAGCAGGAAACCATCCCAAGCGGAGGCGGATCAGCAGCGCAGAGATGTCGAGGCGGATCAGCAGCGCAGAGATGTCCCCAGCCGATACACAGGCAAGCAGTACATGGCCACCGGATCGGACCGGACCCCCTCCACAGGGGAGAGTGGGACATAGAAGAAAAAGAAAAGAAACAGCAGATCAACTGGTCTAAAAAGGGAGTCTATTTAAAGGCTACAGTATACAAATGAGTTTTAAGGTGAGACTTAAATGCTTCTACTGAGGTGGCATCTTGAACTGTTACCGGGAGGGCATTCCAGAGTACTGGAGCCCGAACGGAAAACGCTCTATAGCCCGCAGACTTTTTTTGGGCTTTGGGAATCACTAACAAGCCGGAGTCCTTTGAACGCAGATTTCTTGCCGGGACATATGGTACAATACAATCGGCAAGATAGGATGGAGCTAGACCGTGTAGTATTTTATACGTAAGTAGTAAAACCTTAAAGTCACATCTTAAGTGCACAGGAAGCCAGTGCAGGTGAGCCAGTACAGGCGTAATGTGATCAAACTTTCTTGTTCTTGTCAAAAGTCTAGCAGCCGCATTTTGTACCAACTGTAATCTTTTAATGCTAGACATGGGGAGACCCGAAAATAATACGTTACAGTAGTCGAGGCGAGACGTAACAAACGCATGGATAATGATCTCAGCGTCTTTAGTGGACAGAATGGAGCGAATTTTAGCGATATTACGGAGATGAAAGAAGGCCGTTTTAGTAACGCTTTTAATGTGTGCCTCAAAGGAGAGAGTTGGGTCGAAGATAATACCCAGATTCTTTACCGCGTCGCCTTGTTTAATTGTTTGGTTGTCAAATGTTAGAGTTGTATTATTAAATAGAGATCGGTGTCTAGCAGGACCGATAATCAGCATTTCCGTTTTTTTGGCGTTGAGTTGCAAAAAGTTAGCGGACATCCATTGTTTAATTTCATTAAGACACGCCTCCAGCTGACTACAATCCGGCGTGTTGGTCAGCTTTAGGGGCATGTAGGGTTGGGTGTCATCAGCATAACAGTGAAAGCTAACACCGTATTTGCGTATGATGTCACCTAGCGGCAGCATGTAGATGCTGAAGAGTGCAGGGCCAAGGACCGAACCCTGGGGAACTCCACACGTTACCTTAACGTAGTCCGAGGTCACATTGTTATGGGAGACACACTGCATCCTATCAGTAAGATAAGAGTTAAACCAAGACAGGGCTAAGTCTGACATACCAATTCGTGTTTTGATACGTTCTAATAAAATATTATGATCGACGGTATCGAAAGCAGCGCTAAGATCGAGGAGCAGCATAATAGATGACGCATCAGAATCCATCGTTAGCAATAGATCATTAGTCATTTTTGCGAGGGCTGTCTCCGTCGAGTGATTTGCCCTGAAACCGGATTGAAAGGTTTCACATAGATTTTTAGACGCTAAGTGTTCATTTAACTGCTCCGCAACAATTTTTTCGAGGATTTTTGAAATAAAGGGAAAGTGAGACACCGGTCGGTAGTTTACCATGAGGTCAGGATCGAGGTTAGGTCTTTTAAGAAGAGGATGAATAACCGCTTTTTTGAATGCTAGGGGAACAGTGCCCGAGGGAAGTGATAAGTTTATAATATTTAGCACTGATGGACCTAATAATACAAAGAGCTCCTTGATCAGTTTCCCAGGAAGAGGGTCAAGTAAACATGTTGTTTGTTTTATTCCATTTACACGTTGTAACAATTCCTCTAATGTTATTTCCTCAAAACGAGAGAAACTATTTTGGAGGGCAGTATCCGCCGTATATACAATCGTGTCAGTGTTAATAGAACCCCGTTGTAGCTGGGACGCATTGTCTTTAATCTCCTTTCTAATGACTTCAATTTTCTTACTAAAGAATTGCATAAAGTCATCAGCTGAGTGGGTGGAGCTACTGGAAGGAGTCCCTTGTTGGGTTAGCGATGCTACCGTACTAAACAAAAATTTAGGATCGTTTTTATTACGGTGGATGAGATTTGAGTAATAATTAGCTTTAGCTAAGGTAAGCATGCGTTTATAAGTTATTAAACCATCACTAAATGCTTGATGGTGCACCTCAAGTTTAGTCGTGCGCCATTTGCGTTCCAGCTTTCTACATAATAATTTCTGAGCTCTAGTTTCTTCTGTAAACCACGGGGTGCGTTTTTTTGGAGCCTTTTTTAACTTTAGCGGTGCTATGTTATCAATGGTTTCGCGCAGGGCGTCGTTAAAGTTGTTAGTGAGGTTATCAATAGAGCCCACATACTTTGGGAATGGTGCCATTACCGAGGGCAGTAGGTCAGCAAAAGTTGTCGTTGTGGCCGTATTAATGTTGCGGCTGCTATAGCAGTTATTATTATTATTAGTTTGACGAACATGCGTCTGAACCTCGAATTTTATAAGGTAATGATCGGACAATACTTTAGTATACGGGAGTATCGTAACTTTGGAAGCGGTGATACCCCTGACAAGCACTAGGTCTATCGTATTACCGTTGCGATGCGTGGGTTCATTTATTATTTGTGTGAGACCACAGCTATCAATTATAGTCTGGAGCGCTACGCACGGTGGGTCCGATGGGGTATTCATATGGATATTAAAGTCCCCCATTATGATTATATTATCGGCGTGTGTCACTAGATCAGCAACGAACTCTGAGAATTCATTGATAAAGTCCGAACAGGGCCCTGGGGGGCGGTAGATAACAGCCAGGTGTAGAGGCAGCGGTGTGACAGACCTCATAGTAAGCACCTCAAACGATTTATATTTATTATTTATGTTAGGACTAAGGTTAAAGTTTTCGTTGTATATTAGTGCAACCCCCCCACCCCTTTTAAGCGGACGGGCAATATGCGCATGTGTAAAGTTAGGAGGACATGCCTCATTTAGCGCAAAAAAGTCGTTTGGTTTAAGCCAGGTTTCACTGAGACCGATGACGTTAAGATTGTTGTCTCTGATGATATCATTAACTAACAACGTTTTGGGAGACAATGATCTTATGTTTAAAAAACCTATATTATAGGTAGTGGGCTGTTTTAGGGAATTTTTGATCAAATTATCCGTAGTAGCAATATTAATAATGTTGTGTTTATTATGCCCAGTGCATTCAGTATAATTACGACCATATCTAGGAATTGATACGACGGGAATGTTCCGATTGTTTGATTGTTGCTTTGATAAACTGCACGCATCATGGTTAGCCTCCTCAGTAACGGGGATTTTCCGATTGTTTGTTTGTTGCTTTGATAAACTGCACGCATCATAGTTAGCCACCTCAGTAAAACACATGTCCAACTCTGAAACACTCGAAGCAGAAAAAACTTGTTCTAATTTAACTGACTCCTTACCCAGACCAGTAGTCTCGCATCCTTTATTTAAATCCGTCTTCAGGGTGGAGGAAAGTGGTGTTCTGTGGGGATTAGCCTTCTGCTTTGTTTTTAGCCCCGCTCGACATCCGCGTTTCCGATCACACCGCTGGCGTCTGCTCCGTAGACGGCCCCCGCTGCTACTAGACTCCGCTGCTTCACAGGCCGCTGGATGTAGCCGCCGACGTATCCCCATGCTAGTTAGCATGTTTAGCACGCCCGCGTCTATCAGTCCAAAACGGCCCGATATGTCCATATCCAGAAGTGTCTGGCGGTCGTACGTGATCACGGAGTGACCACGATGCGAGCCAGCCATGAAGTCTGCAGAACTGTCCGGCATTTCCGCCAAATGTTCCATCTTTAGCAAGAGCACCGCAGTGTCGCAGCCCGTCCGGGCGCCGCCATCTTGCCAAAAAAAAAAAATATGAAAGGTTTATAATCATAACTCCAAAACCAAATATGAAATTTGTCTTAAAAAGCCTTTAGTATTGAATTTATGTGAGTTTTAGCAGAATCAGGTATTTTGGAAAGAATCACAAATACAAATATTAGATTTTACTGGCCTCATATTGGTCACACTCAAAATGACAGTTTTTGAAACATAACTCCAAAAATACATCTGCAAAATGCCTAATAATGCCTGAAGAAATGCATCTTCGAGAGTTTTCCAGAAAAAAAAACATTTGGTAAGGTTTGCAAAAACAAATTTTGATTTGTTACTCAATTTGACAGTAATGTACTTAGAATCCTGAGATAATGCGAAAAAAGCAATAAAAATGTATTCAAACATAATTCCTAATCCAAGCGTGCAAAATGTCTAAAAATGCCTGTGATATTGAATACATGTGAGTTTTACTAGACACAGTTGTTTTTCAATGGTTTGCAAATACAAAAATGAGGTTTTACTCAATATGACTGTATACTGTAACACTCAATATGACAGTTATTTAAACATAACTCCTACACCACACATGAAAAATGGCTAATAATGCCTGAAATAATGCATCTTTGGGAGTTTTATTCGAAACATATGCTTTTTTAAATCTTGCAAATGCAAAAAGTAGTTTTTTACTCAATATGACTATAATAGTCTTACAATCCTGAGATTATGCGAAAATAGCAATAAAAATGTATTCAAGCATAACTTCTAAACAACAAATGGAAAATGGCTACTAATGCCAAGATATATGTATTTTTGTTAGTTGTACTAGAAAAATCCTCTTTTGTGAGGTTCACAAAGACACAAGTTAGTTTTTTTATTCAATATAACAGTACTAAATATGAAAGGTTTATAATCATAACTCCAAAACCAAACATGAAATTTCTCTTGAAAAGCCTGTAATATTGAATTTATGTGAGTTTTACCGGAATCAGGTATTTTGGAAAGGATCACAAATACAATAATCAGGTTTTGTCAAAAATCAGGTTTGTCAAACTCAAAATGTCAGTTTTTGAAACATAACTCCAAAAATACACATGCAAAATATCTAATAATGCCTGAAGAAATGCATCTTTGAGAGTTTTCCAGAAAAAAAAACTTTTGGTAGGGTTTGCAAAAACAAAAAGTAATTTTTTTACTCAATTTCACAATAATGTACCTAGACTCCTGAGATAATGCGAAAAAAGCAATAAAAATGTATTCCAACATTATTCCTAATCCAAACGTGCAAAATGTCTAAAAATGCCTGTGATATTGAATACATGTGAGTTTTACTAGATACAGTTGTTTTTCAATGGTTTGCAAATACAAAAATGAGGTTTTACTCAATATGACTGTATACTGTAACACTCAATATGACAGTTATTTAAACATAACTCCTACACCACACATGAAAAATGGCTAATAATGCCTGAAATAATGCATCTTTGGGAGTTTTACTCGAAACATATGCTTTTTTATATCTTGCAAATGCAAAAAGTAGTTTTTTACTCAATATGACTATAATAGTCTTAGAATCCTGAGATAATGCGAAAAAAGCAATAAAAATGTATTAAAACATAACTTCTAAACAACACATGCAAAATGGCTAATAATGCCTACAGATATGTTTTTTTGTTAGTTGTAGTAGAAAAATGATCTTTTGTAAGGTTTGCAAAGACACAAGTTAGTTTTTTTATTCAATATAACAGTGTAACTGTCATACTAAATATGAAAGGTTTATAATCATAACTCCAAAACCAAATATGACATTTGTCTTAAAAAGCCTTTAATATTGAATTTATGTAAGTTTTAGCAGAATCAGGTATTTTGGAAAGAATCACAAATACAAATATTAGATTTTACTGGCCTCATATTGGTCACACTCAAAATGACAGTTTTTGAAACATAACTCCAAAAATACACATAAAACATGTCTAATAATGCCTGAAGAAATGCATCTTCGAGAGTTTTCCTGAAAAAAAAAAAACATTAGGTAAGGTTTGCAAAAACAAAATTTGATTTGTTACTCAATTTGACAGTAATGTACTTAGAATCCTGAGATAATGCGAAAAAAGCAATAAAAATGTATTCAAACATAATTCCTAATCCAAACGTGCAAAATGTCTAAAAATGCCTGTGATATTGAATACATGTGAGTTTTACTAGATACAGTTGTTTTTCAATGGTTTGCAAATACAAAAATGAGGTTTTACTCAATATGACTGTATACTGTAACACTCAATATGACAGTTATTTAAACATAACTCCTACACCACACATGAAAAATGGCTAACAATGCCTGAAATAATGCATCTTTGGGAGTTTTACTCGAGACATGCTTTTTTAAATCTTGCAAATGCACAAAGTAGTATTTTACTCAATATGACTATAATAGTCTTAGAATCCTGAGATAATGCGAAAAAAGCAATAAAAAAGTTTTCAACCACAACTTTTAAACAACACATGCAAAACGGTTAATAATGCCTAGAGTTGTGTATCTTTGTTAGTTGTAGTAGAAAAATGATCTTTTGTATTGTTCACTGTAAAAAAAAAAATCCAATTTTTATGGTTAGTTTACTCTAAATTTCTACTTTAATTTTTCAATTTTTTTCGATAGGTTATAAAACTGTAGAATTCATGACATTATCTGTAAATAAACAAACCGCCTGTTATTTTGAATAATATACCAGTAATGACGAACTATGTATATTCCTATTTTTTTACAGAAAAATACCAAATTAATTATACATATTATTTTCTGTTTTCTCAAATTACTTTCAATTTCATGTAAAATTACAGTAATTAACTTTAATTAAATATGTAGCTTGTTATATAAAAGTATTTGTCCATACTAACAATCTAAAAGTTTTATATGTAATTTTAAGGTAAATCAATTTTTTTTAATATTTATGTGTATTTTCACATTCAAGGCAAAAAATATATGTAGCCTCTTATAAAAGTTTTATGCTCAAACTAACTATTATATTTTTTTTCCCTGTAATATGACATACATGAATGACTGCAAGACATACTTAATCAACAGTCAACAGCCTTACAGATCACACTGACGGTGGCCGTACAAACGACTTTAACAATGTAACAAATATGCGCCACATTGTGCAGCCACATCAAACAAGAATGACAAACACATTTCAGGAGAACATTTTCACCGTAACACAACATTAACACAACAGAAACAAAACCCAGAATTCCATGTGTTACAATATACACCCCCACCACCAAACCCCGCCCAGCTCAACCAACGCACGGAGGGGGGCGGTGATGTTTTGGGGCACGGGGTTGGGTGGTAGCGGGATTGTAGCCCGGAAGAGTCAGCGCTACTTGGGCTTCTGGGTATTTGTTATGTTGTGTTTATGTTTTATTACAGTGAGGATGTTTTCCTGAAATGTGTTTATCATTCTTGTTCGATGTGGGTTCACAGTGTGGTGCATATTTGTAACAGTGTTAAAGTTGTTTGTACAGCCACCGTCAGTGTGACCTGTGTGGCTGTTGGCCAAGTATATCTTGCAGTCGCTTTTCAAATGAACGACAAAACCGTGCTCATCACATGCCTCAAATGGCACGCTGATGATTTGATGAATGAGCGTTCAATAAAACCCACCACGGTATTACGTGTCATATTCGCCCGGCCAAGCTTTGAGTCAACCCTACATGAGGGTCAGTGAAATTCTCGTGGTGAAGTGATAGGAATGGTAAGTATGTAGCTAGGGTGGGATAGCCAATCATGCAAGGTTAACCTACTTTATATAAATTTCCTGCCTCCAGTGGCCCCCTGCTAAAGTCAATGAGACACCCCTGATTCTAACAATTCAGAAAAAATCTGTTGAACAATGGTATTTTTTTGTGGGACCGCCAGCATTGTCACTTCACTAAAGGTGGTTAATCGTAATAATTTGGAAAAACTCTGAAGAATAAAGGTTGTTTTTTCTGCGGAACTGTTTGCATCGTCACTTTATTAAAGGTGGTTGATCTTAATAATTTAGTAGAAATCTGTAAAATTACGATATTTCTTCCCAAAACGTTTCATGAAAAGCTTTGTAAATATAATGTTTTTGATCATTATTTGGTTTACAATGTTTTACTTTAATTTTATGGTTTTTGTTTGGCAGCCGTAGCTGCCTGTAAATGCCCGTTTTTTTACAGAATGTATTTTTACAGTGTTTGCAAAGATACAATTTTTTTTTATTTAATATAACAGTATAACTGTCATACTAAATATGAAAGGTTCATAAACATAACTCCAAAACCAAACATGAAATCTGTCTAAAAAAGCCTGTAATATTGACTTTATGTGAGTTTTACCTGAATTAAGTATTTTGGAACGGTTCACAAATACAAAAATTTGGTTTTACTGGCCATACATTGGTCACACTGAATAAGACAGTTTTTGAACCATATCTCCAAAAATACACATGCAAAATTACAAAAAAATGCCTGAAGAAATGTATCTTTGTGAGTTTTACTGAAAAAAAAAACATTTTGTAAGGTTTGCAAAAACAAAAAGAAATGTTTTGTAATGTTAATGTAATTTTAAGGTAATTTTTTTTTTTTTAATATTTATGTGTATTTTCACATTCAAGGCAAACAATATATGTAGTCTCTTATAAAAGGTTTATGCTCAAACTAACATTTACATTTTTTTCCCTGTAATATGACATACATGAGTGACTGCAAGACATACTTAATCAACAGTCAACAGCCTTACATATCACACTGACGGTGGCCGTACAAACAACTTTAACAATGTAACAAATATGCGCCACATTGTGCAGCCACATCAAACAAGAATGACAAACACATTTCAGGAGAACATTTTCACCGTAACACAACATTAACACAACAGAAACAAAACCCAGAATTCCATGTGTTACAATATACACCCCCACCACCTAACCCTGCCCACCTCAACCAACGCATGGAGGGGGGCGGTGATGTTTTGGGGCGCGGGGTTGGGTGTTAGCAGGGGTGTAGCCCGGAAGAATCAGCGCTGCATGGGCTTGTGGGTATGTGTTATGTTATGTTGTGTTTATGTTTTGTTACAGTGAGGGTGTTTTCCTGAAATGTGTTTATCATTCTTGTTCGATGTGGATTCACAGTGTGGTGCATATTTTGTAACAGTGTTAAAGTTGTTTGTACAGCCACCAGCAGTGTGACCTGTGTGGCTGTTGACCAAGTATGTTTTGCAGTCACTATCACGTGCATGGCAATACCATGCACATCACACTCATCAGTAGGCATGATGATGATTTGGTGAATGAGCGTATAAAAAGTCAACCGGCCAGACTTTGGGTCAATCCTACATGACGGTCAGTAACATTCTCACAGTGAAATGGTAGGATCGGTAAGTATGTTGCTAGGGTGGGGTAGCCATTCAAGCAAGGTGAATCCACTTTGCATCAAGTTCCTGCATCCAGTGGCCCCCCGCTAAAGTCAATGAGACAACCCTGATCCTAACAATTCAGAAAAAATCTTTAAAACAATGGCATTTTTCTGTGGAACCGCCAGCTTTGTCACTTCACTAAAAGTGGTTGATCGTAATAATTTGGAAAAACTCTTTAGAATAAAGGTATTTTTCTGCAGAACTGTTTGCATTGTCACTTTATTAAAGGTGGTTGATCTTAATAATTTTGTAAAAATCTGTAAAATTACGATATTTGTCCCCAAAACATTTCATGAACATTTCTGTAAATATAATGTTTTTGATCATTATTTGGTTTACAATGTTTTACTTTAATTTTATGGTTTTTGTTTGGCAGCCGTAGCTGCCAGTAAATGCCCGTTTTTTTTACAGAATTTGTTTTTACAGTGTTTGCAAAGATACCATTTTTTTTTATTTAATATAACTGTATAACTGTCATACTAAATATGAAAGGTTCATAAACATAACTCCAAAACCAAACATGAAATCTGTCTAAAAAAGCCTGTAATATTGACTTTATGTGAGTTTTACCTGAATTAGGTATTTTGGAAAGGTTCACAAATACAAAAATTTGGTTTTACTGGCCTCACATTGGTCACACTCAATAAGACAGTTTTTGAACCATATCTCCAAAAATACACATGCAAAATTACAAAAAAATGCCTGAAGAAATGTATATTTGTGAGTTTTACTGGAAAAAAAACATTTTGTAAGGTTTGCAAAAACAAAAAGAAATGTTTTACCCAATTTGACAGTAATGTACTTAAAATCCTGAGATAATGCAAAAAGAGCAATAAAAATGTATTCCAACATAATTCCTAATCCAAACGTGCAAATTGTCTAAAAATGCCTGTGATATTGAATCCATGTGAGTTTTACTAGATACAGTTGCTTTTCTATGTTTTGCAAATACAAAAATTTGGTTTTATTCAATATGACTGTATACTGTAACACTCAATATGACAGTTACTTAAACATAACTCCTACACCACACATGAAAAATGGCTAATAATGCCTGAAATAATGCATTTGCTTTTTTAAATCTTTGCAATGCAAAAAATTGTTGTTCTACTCAATATGACTATAATGTTCTTAGAATCCTAAGATAATACAAAAAAGCAATACAAATGTTTTCAAACATAACTTCTATAAAACACTTGCAAAATGGCTAATAATGCCTAGAGACATGTATTTTCGTTAGTTGTACTAGAAAAATGATCTTTTGTGAGGTTCAAAAAGACTCAAGTTAGTTTTTTTATTCAATATAACAGTTTAACTGTCATACTAAATATGAAAGGTTTATAATCTTAACTCCAAAACCATATAAGAAATTTCTCTAAAAAAAGTCTGTAATATTGAATTTATGTGAGTTTTAGCAGAATCAGTCATTTTGGAAAAGTTCACAAATACAAAAATTAGGTTTTACTGGCCTCATATTGATCACACTCAAAATGACAGTTTTTGAAACATAACTCCAAACATATGCATGCAAAATGTCTAATAATGCCTGAAGAAATGTATCTTTGAGAGTTTTCCTGGAAAAAAAAACATTTGGTAAGGTTTGAATAAACAAAAAGTATTTTTTTACTAAATTTGACTGTAAATCACTTAGAATCCTGAGATAATACGAAAAAAAGCAATACAAATGTATTCCAACATAATTCCCAATCCAACCGTGCAACATGTCTAAAAAGGCCTGTGATATTCAATAAATGTGAGTTGTACTAGATACACTTGTTTTTCTATGGTTTGCAAATACAAATTTAGGTTTTACTCAATATGAATGTATACTGTAACACTAAATATGACAGTTATTTAAACATAATTCCTAGACCACACATGAAAAATGACTAATAATGCCTGAAATAATGCATGGTTGTGAGTATTACTCGAAACATGTGCTTTTTCAAATGTTGCAAATGCAAAATGTATTTTTTTACTCAATATGACTATAATGTTCTTTGAATTCTGAGATAATGCGAAAAAAAGCAATAAAATTGTAATCAAACATAACTTCCAAACAACACATGCAAAATGGCTAATAATGACGAGAGATATGAATTTTTGTTAGATGTACTAGAAAAATTATCTTTTGTAAGGTTATCAAAGACACAAGTTAGTTTTTTTTGTTCAATATAACAGTATAACTGTCATACTAAATATGAAAGGTTTAAAATCATAACTCCAAAACCAAACATTAAATATTCCTAAAAAAAAGCCTGTAATATTGAATGTATGTTAATTTTAGCAGAATCATGTATTTTGGAAAGGTTCACAAATACAAAAATTGGGTTTTACCGGCCTCATATTGGTCACACTCATAATGACAATTTTGAAACATAACTCCAAAAGTAGAAATGTAAAATGTCTAATAATGCCTGAAGAAATGTATCTTTGAGAGTTTTCCTGAAAAAAAATATTTGGTAAGGTTTGCAAAAAAAAAAAAATTGTTTTACTAAATTTGACAGTAATGTACTTAGAATCCTGAGAAAATAAGAAAAAAGCAATAAAAATGTATTCCAACATAATTCCTAATCCAAACGGGCAAAATGTCTAAACATGCCTGTGGTAATGAAAAATGTGAGTTTTTTTTCTATAGTTTGCAAATAAAAAAATGAGATTTTACTCAATATGACTGTATACTGTAACACTCAATATGACAGTTATTTAAACATAACTCCTCACCACACATGAAAAATGGCTAATAATGCCTGAAATAATGCATCTTTGGGAGTTTTACTCGAAACATATGCTTTTTTAAATATTGCAAATGAAAAAAGTATTTTTTTACTCAATATGACTATAATAGTCTTAGAATCCTGAGCTACATCCAGCGGCCTGTGAAGCAGAGGAGTCTTGTAACAGCGGGGGCCGTCTACGGAGCAGACGCCAGCGGTGTGATCGGAAATGCGGATGTCGAGCGGGGCTAAAAACAAAGCAGAAGGCTAATCCCCGCAGAACACCACTTCCCTCCATCCTGAAGACGGATTTAAATGGAAAATGCGAGACTACTGGTCTGGGTAAGGAGTCAGTTAAATTAGAACACGTTTTTTCTGCTTTGAGTGTTTCAGAGTTGGACATGTGTTTTACTGAGGTGGCTAACTATCATGCGTGCAGTTTATCAAAGCAACAAACAAACAATTGGAAAATCCCCGTTACTGAGGTGGCTAACCATGATGCGTGCAGTTTATCAAAGCAACAATCAAACAATCGGAAAATTCCTGTCGTATCAAATCCTAGATATGGTCGTAACTATACTAAATGCACCGGGCATAATAAACACAACATTATTAATATTGCTACTACGGATAATTTGATCAAAAACTCCCTAAAACAGCCCACTACCTATAATATAGGTTTTTTAAACATAAGATCATTGTCTCCCAAAACGTTATTAATTAATGATATTATCAGAGACAACAATCTTAACGTCATCGGTCTCAGCGAAACCTGGCTTAAACCAAATAACTTTTTTGCGCTAAATGAGGCATGTCCTCCTAACTTTACACATGCGCATATTGCCCGTCCGCTTAAAAGGGGTGGGGGGGTCGCACTAATATACAACGAAAACTTTAACCTTAGTCCTAACATAAATAATAAATATAAATCGTTTGAGGTGCTTACTATGAAGTCTGTCACACCGCTGCCTCTACACCTGGCTGTTATCTACCGCCCCCCAGGGCCCTATTCGGACTTTATCAATGAATTCTCAGAGTTCGTTGCTGATCTAGTGACACACGCCGATAATAAAATCCAAACGTGCAAAATGTCCAAAAATGCCTGTGATATTGAATACTTGTGAGTTTTACTAGATACAGATGTTTTTCTATGGTTTGCATTTACAAAAATGAGGTTTTACTCAATATGACTGTATACTGTAACACTCAATATGACAGTTATTTAAACATAACTCCTACACCACACATGATAAATAGCTAATAATGCCTGAAATAATGCATCTTTGGGAGTTTTACTCGAAACATATGCTTTTTTAAATCTTGCAAGTGCAAAAAGTAGTTTTTTACTCAATGTGACTATAAAAGTCTTACAATCCTGAGATAATGCGAAAAAAGCAATAAAAATGTATTCAAACATAACTTCTAAACAACACATGCAAAATGGCTAATAATGCCTAGAGATATGTATATTGGTTAGTTGTACTCGAAAAACGATCTTTTGTAAGGTTTGCAAAGACACAAGTTAGTTTTTTTTATTCAATATAACAGTGTAACTGTCATACTAAATATGAAAGGTTTATAATCATAATTCCAAAACCAAATATGAAATTTGTCTTAAAAAGCCTTTAATATTGAATTTATGTGAGTTTTAGCAGAATCAGGTATTTTGGAAAGAATCACAAATACAAATATTAGATTTTACTGGCCTCATATTGGTCACACTCAAAATGACAGTTTTTTAAACAAAACTCCAAAAATACACATGCAAAATGTCTAATAATGCCTGAAGAAATGCATCTTCGAGAGTTTTCCTGAAAAAAAAAACATTTGGTAAGGTTTGCAAAAAAAAAATTTGATTTGTTACTCAATTTGACAGTAATGTACTTAGAATACTGAGATAATGCGAAAAAAGCAATAAAAATGTATTCCAACATAATTCTAAATCCAAACGTGCAACATGTCTAAAAATGCCTGTGATATTGAATACTTGTGAGTTTTACTAGATACGGATGTTTTTCTATGGTTTGCAAATACAAAAATGAGGTTTTACTCAATATGACTGTATACTGTAACACTCAATATGACAGTTATTTAAACATAACTCCTACACCACACATGATAAATAGCTAATAATGCCTGAAATAATGCATCTTTGGGAGTTTTACTCGAAACATATAATTTTTTTAAATCTTGCAAGTGCAAAAAGTAGGTTTTTACTCAATGTGACTATAATAGTCTTACAATCCTGAGATAATGCGAAAAAAGCAATAAAAATGTATTCAAACATAACTTCTGAACAACACATGCAAAATGGCTAATAATGCCTAAAGATATGTATATTGGTTAGTTGCACTCGAAAAATGATATTTTGTAAAGTTTGCAAAGACACAAGTTAGTTTTTTTATTCAATATAACAGTGTAACTGTCATACTAAATATAAAAGGTTTATAATCATAACTCCAAAACCAAATATGAAATGTGTCTTAAAAAGCCTTTAATATTGAATTTATGTAATTTTTAGAAGAATCAGGTATTTTGGAAAGAATCACAAATACAAATATTTGATTTTACTGGCCTCATATTGGTCACACTCAAAATGACAGTTTTTGAAACATAACTCCAAAAATACACATGCAAAATGTCTAATAATGCCCGAAGAAATGCATCTTCGAGAGTTTTCCTTAAAAAAAAAAACATTTGGTAAGGTTTGCGAAATCAAAATTTGATTTGTTACTCAATTTGACAGTAATGTACATTATCCTGAGATAATGCGAAAAAAGCAATAAAAATGTATTCCAACATAATTCCTAATCCAAACGTGCAAAATGTCTAAAAATGCCTGTGATATTGAATACATGTGAGTTTTACTAGATACGGTTGTTTTTCTATAGTTTGCAAATACAAAAATGAGGTTTTACTCGATATGACTGTATACTGTAACACTCAATATGACAGTTATTTAAACATAACTCCTACACCACACATGAAAAATGGCTAATAATGCCTGAAATAATGCATCTTTGGGAGTTTTACTCGAAACATATGCTTTTTTAAATCTTGCAAATGCAAAAAATAGTTTTTTACTCAATATGACTATAATAGTCTTAGAATCCTGAGATAATGCGAAAAAAGCAATAAAAATTTATTCAAACATAACTTCTAAACAACACATGCAAAATGGCTAATAATAGCTAGGGATATGTTCTTTTGTTAGTTGTACTAGAAAAAGGATCTTTTGTAAGGTTTGCAAAGACACAAGTTAGTTTTTTTATTCAATATAACAGTGTAACTGTCATACTAAATATGAAAGGTTTATAATCATAACTCCAAAACCAAATATGAAATTTGTCTTAAAAAGCCTTTAATATTTAATTAATGTAAGTTTTAGCAGAATCAGGTATTTTGGAAAGAATCACACATACAGATATTAGATTTTTCTGGCCTCATATTGGTCACACTCAAAATGACAGTTTTTGAAACATAACTCCAAAAATACACATGCAAAATGTCTAATAATGCCTGAATATATAATAGTCTTACAATCCTGACATAATGCGAAAAAAAGCAATACAAATGTATTCAAACATAACTTCTAAACAACAGATGCAAAATGGCTAATAATGACTAGAGATATGTATTTTTGTTAGTTGTACTAGAAAAATGATATTTTGTAAGGTTTGCAAAGACATACATTTTTTTAAATTTCAATATAACATTATAACTGTCATACTAAATATGAAAGGTTTATAATCATAACTCCAAAACTGAACACGATTTGTTTCTAAAAAAAAGCCTGTAATATTGAATGTATGTGAGTTTTACCAGATTCAGGTATTTTGGAAAGGTTCACAAATACAAAAATTAGGTTTTACTGGCCTCATATTGGTGATACTCAAAATGACCGTTTTTTTAGCATAACTATAAAGTAGAAATGTAAAATGTCTAATAATGCCTAAAGAAATGCATCTTTTAGAGTTTTCCCTGAAAAAAAAAACATTTGTTAGGGTTTGCAAAAACAAAAAGTAATGTTTTACTCAATATGACTCTATACTGTAACACTCAATATGACAGTTATTTAAACATAACTCCTACACCACACATGAAAAATGGCTACTAATGCCTGAAATAATGCATCTTTGGGAGTTTTACTGGGAACATATGCTTTTTTAAATCTTGCAAATGCAAAAAGTAGTGTTTTACTCAATATGACTATAATGTTCTTAGAATCCTGATATAATGCGAAAAAGCAATAGAAAAGTTTTCAAACATAACTTTTAAATAACACATGCAAAACGGCTAATAATGCCTAGAGATCTGTATCTTTGTTAGTTGTAGTAGAAAAACGATCTTTTGTAGGGTTCACTGGGAAAACAAAATCCTATTTGAATGGTTAGTTTACTCTAAATTTCGACTATAATTTTTCAATTTTTTTAAATAGGTTTTAAATCTGTAGAATTGAAGACATTATCCGTAAATAAAAAAAAAAGCCTGTTATTTTAAGTAATATGCCAGTAATTACAAACTATGTATATTCCTATTTTTTTTTATAGAAAAATACCAAATTATTTATACATATTATTTTCTGTTTTCTCAAATTACTTTCAATTTCATGTAAAATTACAGTAATTAACTTTAATTAAATATGTAGCTTGTTATATAAAAGTATTTGTTCTTACTAACAATCTAACAGTTTTATAAGTAATTTTAAGGTAAATCAAATTTTTTCAATATTTATGTGTATTTTCACATTCAAGTCGAAAAATATATGTAGCCTCTTATAAAAGGTGTATGCTCAAACTGTAATATGACGTACATGAAATACTGCAAGAGATTCTTAACAGTCAACAGCCGTACAGATCACACTGACGGTGGCCGTACAAACAACTTTAACAATGTTACAAATATGCGCCACACTGTGGAGCCACATCAAACAAGACTGACAAACACATTTCAGGAGAACATCGTCACCGTAACACAACATTAATACAACAGAAACAATTCCAAGAATTCCATGTGTTACAATATACACCCCCACCACCTAACCCCGCCCAGCTCAACCAACGCACGGAGGGGGGCGGTGATGTTTTGGGGCACGGGGTTGGGTTGTAGCGGGATTGTAGCCCGGAAGAGTCAGCGCTGCTTGGGCTTCTGGGTATTTGTTATGTTGTGTTTATGTTTTATTACAGTGAGGATGTTTTCCTGAAATGTGTTTATCATTCTTGTTCGATGTGGGTTCACAGTGTGGTGCATATTTGTAACAGTGTTAAAGTTGTTTTTACAGCCACCGTCAGTGTGTCCTGTGTGGCTGTTGACCAAGTATATCTTGCAGTCACTTTTCAAATGAACGACGAAGCCGTGCTCATCACATGCCTCAGTTGGCACGCTGATAATTTGATGAATGGGCGTTCAATAAAACCCACCACGGTATTACGTGCCATGTTCGCCCGGCCAAACTTTGAGTCAACCCTACATGAGGGTCAGTGAAATTCTCGTGTTGAAGTGATAGGAATGGTAAGTATGTCGCTAGGGTGGGATAGCCATTAATGCAAGGTTAACCCACTTTGTATCAATTTCCTGCATCCAGTGGCCCCCCGCTAAAGTCAATGAGACACCCCTGTTCCTAACAATTCAGAAAAAATCTGTTAAACAATGGTATTTTTCTGTGGAACCGCCAGCATTGTCACTTCACTAAAGGTGGTTGGTCGTAATAATTTCGAAAAACTCTGAAGAATAAAGGTATTTTTCTGCGGAACTGTTTGCAACGTCACTTTATTAAAGGTGGTTGATCGTAATAATTTGGAAAAACTGAAGAATAAAGGTTTTTTTTTCTGCGGAACTGTTTGCATCGTCACTTTATTAAAGGTGGTTGATCTTAATAATTTTGTAAAAATCTGTAAAATTACGATATTTCTCCCCAAAACATTTCATGAAAATTTCTGTAAATATAATGTTTTTGATCATTATTTGGTCTACAATGTTTTACTTTAATTTTATGGTTTTTGTTTGGCAGCCGTAGCTGCCAGTAAATGACCGTTTTTTTTTACAGAATTTATTTTTACAGTGTTTACAAAGATACAATTTTTTTTAAATTTAATATAACAGTATAACTGTCATACTAAATGTGAAAGGTTCATAAACATAACTCCAAAACCAAATATGAAATCTGTCTAAAAAAGCCTGTAATATTGACTTTATGTGAGTTTTACCTGAATTAGGTATTTTGGAAAGGTTCACAAATACAAAAATTTGGTTTTACTGGCCTCATATTGATCACACTCAAAATTACAATTTTGAAACATAACTCCAAAAATACACATGCAAAATTACAAAAAAATGCCTGAAGAAATGTATCTTTGTGAGTTTTATTGGAAAAAAAACATTTTGTAAGGTTTGCAAAAACAAAAATAAATGTTTTGTAATGTTTAGTTAATTTTAAGGTAAATTAATTTTTTTTAATATTTATGTGTATTTTCACACTCAAGGCGAAAAATATATGTAGCCTCTTATAAAAGGTTTATGCTCAAACTAACATTTACATTTTTTTCCCTGTAATATGACATACATGGGTGACTGCAAGACATACTTAATCAACAGTCAACAGCCTTACAGATCACACTGACGGTGGCTGTACAAACAACTTTAACAATGTTACAAATATGCGCCAAATTGTGGAGCCACATCAAACAAGAATGACAAACACATTTCAGGAGAACATCTTCACCGTAACACAACATTAACACAACAGAAACAATACCCAGAATTCCATGTGTTACAATATACACCCCCACCACCTAACCCCGCCCACCTCAACCAACGCACGGAGGGGGGCGGTGATGTTTTGGGGCGCGGGGTTGGGTGTTAGCAGGGGTGTAGCCCGGAAGAGTCAGCGCTGCATGGGCTTGTGGGTATTTGTTATGTTATGTTGTGTTAATGTTTTGTTACAGTGAGGATGTTTTCCTGAAATGTGTTTATCATTCTTGTTCGATGTGGATTCACAGTGTGGTGCGTATTTTGTAACAGTGTTAAAGTTGTTTGTACAGCCACCAGCAGTGTGACCTGTGTGGCTGTTGACCAAGTATGTCTTGCAGTCTCTATCACATGCATCACAATATAATGCACATCACACTCATCAGCAGGCATGCTGATGATTTGGTGAATGAGCGTATAAAAAGTCACCCGGCCAAACATTGGTCAATCCTACATGAGGGTCAGTAAAATTTTTACAGTGAAATGGTAGGATCGGTAAGTATGTTGCTAGGGAGGGGTAGCCATTCATGCAAGGTGAATCCACTTTGCATCAAGCTCTTGCATCCAGTGGCCCCCCACTAAAGTCAATGAAACACCCCTGATCCTAACTATTCAGAAAAAATCTGTAAAACAATGGTATTTTTCTGTGGAACCGCTAGCATTGTCACTTCACTAAAGGTGCTTGATCGTAATAATTTGGAAAAACTCTTTAGAATAAAGGTATTTTTCTGCAGAACTGTTTGCATTGTCACTTTATTAAAGGTGGTTGATCTTAATAATTTAGTAAAAATCTGTAAAATTAAGATATTTCACCCCAAAACGTTTCTTGAAAATTTCTGTAAATATAATATTTTTGATCATTATTTTGTTTACAATGTTTTACTTTAGTTTTATGGTTTTTGTTTGGCAGCCGTAGCTGCCAGTAAATGACCGTTTTTTATTTTTTTTATTTTTACAGTGTTTGCAAAGATAAAAGTTAGTTTTTTTAATTCAATATAACAGTAAAACTGTCATACTAAATATGAAAGGTTAATAAACATTACTCCAAAACCAAACATGAAATCTGTCTAAAAAAGCCGGTAATATTGACTTTATGTGAGTTTTACCTGAATGAGGTATTTTGGAAAGGTTCACAAATACAAAAATGTGGTTTTACTGGCCTCACATTGTTCACACTCAATAAGACAGTTTTTGAACCCTATCTCCAAAAATACACATGCAAAATTACAAAAAAATGCCTGAAGAAATGTATCTTTGTGAGTTTTACTGGATAAAAAAAAACATTTTGTAAGGGTTGCAAAAACAAAAAGAAATGTTTTACCCAATTTGACAGAAATGTACTTAAAATCCTGAGATAATGCAAAAAGAGCAATAAAAATGAATTCCAACATAATTCCTAATCCAAACTTGCAAAATGTCTAAAAATGCCTGTGATATTGAATACATGTGAGTTTTACTAGATACAGTTGATTTTCTATGGTTTGCAAATCCAAAAATTAGGTTTTACTCAATATGACTATATACTGTAACACTCAATATGACAGTTATTTAAACAGAACTCCTACACCACACATGGCTAATAATGCCTGAAATAATGCATCTTTGGGAGTTTTACTCGAAACGATTGCTTTTTTAAATCTTTGCAATGCAAAAAATTGTTGTTTTACTCAATATGACAATAATGTTCTTGGAATCCTGAGATAATGCGAATAAAGCAATAAAAATGTTTTCAAACACAACTTTTAAACAACACATGCAAAACGGCTAATAATGCCTAGAGATGTGTATCTTTGTTAGTTGTAGTAGAAAAAATATCTTTTGTAAGGTTCACTGTAAAAAAAAAAAAATCACATTTTTATGGTTAGTTTACTCTAAATTTCTACTGTAATTTTTCAATTTTTTTAGATAGGTTATAAAACTGTAGAATTCATGACATTATCTGTAAATAAACAAACCGCCTGTTTTTTTGAATAATATACCAGTAATGACGAACTATGTATATTCCTATTTTTTTACAGAAAAATACCAAATTAATTATACATATTATTTTCTGTTTTCTCAAATTACTTTCAATTTCATGTAAAATTACAGTAATTAACTTTAATTAAATATGTAGCTTGTTATATAAAAGTATTTGTCCATACTAACAATCTAAAAGTTTTATATGTAATTTTAAGGTAAATCAAATTTTTTTAATATTTATGTGTATTTTCACATTCAAAGCGAAAAATATATGTAGCCTCTTATAAAAGGTTTATGCTCAAACTAACTATTACATTTTTTTCCCTGTAATATGACATACATGAATGACTGCAAGACATACTTAATCAACAGTCAACAGCCTTACATATCACACTGACGGTGGCCGTACAAACGACTTTAACAATGTTACAAATATGCGCCACACTGTGGAGCCACATCAAACAAGACTGACAAACACATTTCAGGAGAACATCGTCACCGTAACACAACATTAACACAACAGAAACAATTCATAGAATTCCATGTGTTACAATATACACCCCCACCACCAAACCCCGCCCAGCTCAACCAACGCACGGAGGGGGGCGGTAGCGGGATTGTAGCCCGGAAGAGTCAGCGCTGCTTGGGCTTCTGGGTATTTGTTATGTTGTGTTTATGTTTTATTACAGTGAGGATGTTTTCCTGAAATGTGTTTATCATTCTTGTTCGATGTGGGTTCACAGTGTGGTGCATATTTGTACCAGTGTTAAAGTTGTTTGTACAGCCACCGTCAGTGTGACCTGTGTGGCTGTTGACCAAGTATAACTTGCAGTCGTTTTTCAAATGAACGACAAATCCGTGCTCATCACATACCTCAAATTGCACGCTGATGATTTGATGAATGAGCGTTCAATAAAACCCACCATGGTATTACGTGTCATATTCGCCCGGCCAAGCTTTGGGTCGACCCTACATGAGGGTCAGTGAAATTCTCGTGGTGAAATGATAGGAATGGTAAGAATGTGGCTAGGGTGGGGTAGCCAATCATGCAAGGTTAACCTACTTTGTATCATTTTCCTGCATCCAGTGGCCCCCTGCTAAAGTCAATGAGACACCCCTGATCCTAACAATTCAGAAAAAATCTGTTAAACAATGGTATTTTTCTGTGGAACCGCCAGCATTGTCACTTCACTAAAGGTGGTTGATCGTAATAATTTGGAAAAACTCTGAAGAATAAAGGTTTTTTTTTCTGCGGAACTGTTTGCATCGTCACTTTATTAAAGGTGGTTGATCTTAATAATTTAGTAAAAATCTGTAAAATTACGATATTTCTCCCCAAAACGTTTCATGAAATTTTTTGTAAATATAATGTTTTTGATCATTATTTGGTTTACAATGTTTTACTTTAATTTTATGGTTTTTGTTTGGCAGCCGTAGCTGCCAGTAAATGCCCGTTTTTTTACAGAATTTATTTTTACAGTGTTTGCAAAGATACAATTTTTTTTTATTTAACATAACAGTATAACTGTCATACTAAATATGAAAGGTTCATAAACATAACTCCAAAACCAAACATGAAATCTGTCTAAAAAAGCCTGTAATATTGACTTTATGTGAGTTTTACCTGAATTAAGTATTTTGGAAAGGTTCACAAATACAAAAATTTGGTTTTACCGGCCACACATTGGTCACACTGAATAAGACAGTTTTTGAACCATATCTCCAAAAATACACATGCAAAATTACAAAAAAATGCCTGAAGAAATGTATCTTTGTGAGTTTTACTGGAAAAAAAAAAACATTTTGTAAGGTTTGCAAAAACAAAAAGAAATGTTTTGTAATGTTAATGTAATTTTAAGGTAAATTATTTTTTTTTGATATTAATGTGTATTTTCACATTCAAGGCGAAAAATATATGTAGCCTCTTATAAAAGGTTTATGCTCAAATTAACATTTACATTTTTTCCCCTATAATATGACATACTTGAGTGACTGCAAGACATACTTAATCAACAGTCAACAGCCTTACAAATCACACTGACGGTGGCCGTACAAACAACTTTAACAATGTTACAAATATGCACCACATTGTGGAGCCACATCAAACAAGAATGACAATTACATTTCAGAAGAACATCTTCATCGTAACACAACATTAACACAACAGAAACAATACCCAGAATTCCATGTGTTACAATATACACCCCCACCACCTAACCCCGCCCACCTCAACCAACGCATGGAGGGGGGCGGTGATGTTTTGGGGCGCGGGGTTGGGTGTTAGCAGGGGTGTAGCCCGGAAGAGTCAGCGCTGCATGGGCTTGTGGGTATTTGTTATGTTATGTTGTGTTTATGGTTTGTTACAGTGAGGATGTTTTCCTGAAATGTGTTTATCATTCTTGTTCGATGTGGATTCACAGTGTGGTGCATATTTTGTAACAGTGTTAAAGTTGTTTGTACAGCCACCAGCAGTGTGACCCGTGTGGCTGTTGACCGGGTATGTTTTGCAGTCACTATCACGTGCATGACAATACCATGCACATCACACTCATCAGTAGGCATGCTGATGATTTGGTGAATGAGCGTATAAAAAGTCAACCGGCCAGACTTTGGGTCAATCCTACATGACGGTCAGTAAAATTCTCACAGTGAAATGGTAGGATTGGTAAGTATGTTGCTAGGGTGGGGTAGCCATTCATGCAAGGTGAATCCACTTTGCATCAAGTTCCTGCATCCAGTGGCCCCCCGCTAAAGTCAATGAGACAACCCTGATCCTAACAATTCAGAAAAAATCTGTAAAACAATGGAATTCTTCTGTGGAACCGCCAGCATTGTCACTTCACTAAAAGTGGTTGATCGTAATAATTTGGAAAAACTCTTTAGAATAAAGGTATTTTTCTGCAGAACTGTTTGCATCGTCACTTTATTAAAGGTGGTTGATCTTAATAATTTAGTAAAAATCTGTAAAATGACGATATTTCACCCCAAAACGTTTCATGAAAATTTCTGTAAATATAATATTTTTGATCATTATTTGGTTTACAATGTTTTACTTTAGTTTTATGGTTTTTGTTTGGCAGCCGTAGCTGCCAGTAAATGACCGTTTTTTTTTTAAATTATTTTTACAGTGTTTGCAAAGATAAAAGTTAGTTTTTTTATTCAATATAACAGTAAAACTGTCATACTAAATATGAAAGGTTAATAAACATAACTCCAAAACCAAACATGAAATCTGTCTAAAAAAGCCTGTAATATTGACTTTATGTAAGTTTTACCTGAATTAGGTATTTTGGAAAGGTTCACAAATACAAAAATTTGGTTTTACTGGCCTCACATTGTTCACACTCAATAAGACAGTTTTTGAACCCTATCTCCAAAAATACACATGCAAAATTACAAAAAAATGCCTGAAGAAATGTATCTTTGTGAGTTTTACTGGATAAAAAAAAACATTTTGTAAGGGTTGCAAAAACAAAAAGAAATGTTTTACCCAATTTGACAGTAATGTACTTAAAATCCTGAGATAATGCAAAAAGAGCAATAAAAATGTATTCCAACATAATTCCTAATCCAAACTTGCAAAATGTCTAAAAATGCCTGTGATATTGAATACATGTGAGTTTTACTAGATACAGTTGATTTTCTATGGTTTGCAAATCCAAAAATTAGGTTTTACTCAATATGACTATATACTGTAACACTCAATATGACAGTTATTTAAACATAACTCCTACACCACACATGGCTAATAATGCCTGAAATAATGCATCTTTGGGAGTTTTACTCGAAACGATTGCTTTTTTAAATCTTTGCAATGCAAAAAATTGTTGTTTTACTCAATATGACAACAATGTTCTTGGAATCCTGAGATAATGCGAATAAAGCAATAAAAATGTTTTCAAACACAACTTTTAAACAACACATGCAAAACGGCTAATAATGCCTAGAGATGTGTATCTTTGTTAGTTGTAGTAGAAAAATGATCTTTTGTAAGGTTCACTGTAAAAAAAAAAAATCACATTTTTATGGTTAGTTTACTCTAAATTTCTACTGTAATTTTTCAATTTTTTTAGATAGGTTATAAAACTGTAGAATTCATGACATTATCTGTAAATAAACAAACCGCCTGTTTTTTTGAATAATATACCAGTAATGACGAACTATGTATATTCCTATTTTTTTACAGAAAAATACCAAATTAATTATACATATTATTTTCTGTTTTCTCAAATTACTTTCAATTTCATGTAAAATTACAGTAATTAACTTTAATTAAATATGTAGCTTGTTATATAAAAGTATTTGTCCATACTAACAATCTAAAAGTTTTATATGTAATTTTAAGGTAAATCAAATTTTTTTAATATTTATGTGTATTTTCACATTCAAAGCGAAAAATATATGTAGCCTCTTATAAAAGGTTTATGCTCAAACTAACTATTACATTTTTTTCCCTGTAATATGAAATACATGAATGACTGCAAGACATACTTAATCAACAGTCAACAGCCTTACATATCACACTGACGGTGGCCGTACAAACAACTTTAACAATGTTACAAATATGCGCCACACTGTGGAGCCACATCAAACAAGACTGACATGACAAACACATTTCAGGAGAACATCGTCACCGTAACACAACATTAACACAACAGAAACAATTCATAGAATTCCATGTGTTACAATATACACCCCCACCACCAAACCCCGCCCAGCTCAACCAACGCACGGAGGGGGGCGGTGATGTTTTGGGGCACGGGGTTGGGCGGTAGCGGGATTGTAGCCCGGAAGAGTCAGCGCTGATTGGGCTTCTGGGTATTTGTTATGTTGTGTTTATGTTTTATTACAGTGAGGATGTTTTCCTGAAATGTGTTTATCATTCTTGTTCGATGTGGGTTCACAGTGTGGTGCATATTTGTAACAGTGTTAAAGTTGTTTGTACAGCCACCGTCAGTGTGACCTGTGTCGCTGTTGACCAAGTATATCTTGCAGTCGCTTTTCAAATGAACGACAAAACCGTGCTCATCACATTCCTCAAATGGCACGCTGATGATTTGATGAATGAGCGTTCAATAAAACCCACCACGGTATTACGTGTCATATTCGCCCGGCCAAGCTTTGAATCAACCCTACATGAGGGTCAGTGAAATTCTCGTGGTGAAATGATAGGAATGGTAAGTATGTAGCTAGGGTGAGATAGCCAATCATGCAAGGTTAATCTACTTTGTATCAATTTCCTGCATCCAGTGGCCCCCTGCTAAAGTCAATGAGACACCCCTGATCCTAACAATTCAGAAAAAAATCTGTTAAACAATGGTATTTTTCTGTGGAACCGCCAGCATTGTCACTTCAGTAAAGGTGATTGATCGTAATAATTTGGAAAAACTCTTTAGAATAAAGGTATTTTTCTGCAGAACTGTTTGCATTGTCACTTTATTAAAGGTGGTTGATCTTAATAATTTTGTAAAAATCTGTAAAATTACGATATTTCTCCCCAAAACATTTCATGAAAATTTCTGTAAATATAATGTTTTTGATCATTATTTGGTTTACAATGTTTTACTTTAATTTTATGGTTTTTGTTTGGCAGCCGTAGCTGCCAGTAAATGACCGTTTTTTTACAGAATTTATTTTTACAGTGTTTTCAAAGATACAAGTTTGTTTTTTTTATTCGATATAACAGTATTACTGTCATACTAAATATGAAAGGTTCATAAACATAACTCCAAAACCAAACATGAAATCTGTCTAAAAAAGCCTGTAATATTGACTTTATGTGAGTTTTACCTGAATTAAGTATTTTGGAAAGGTTCACAAATACAAAAATTTGGTTTTACTGGCCTCACATTGGTCACACTCAATAAGACAGTTTTTGAACCATATCTCCAAAAATACACATGCAAAATTACAAAAAAATGCCTGAAGAAATGTATATTTGTGAGTTTTACTGGAAAAAAAACATTTTGTAAGGTTTGCAAAAACAAAAAGAAATGTTTTACCCAATTTGACAGTAATGTACTTAAAATCCTGAGATAATGCAAAAAGAGCAATAAAAATGTATTCCAACATAATTCCTAATCCAAACTTGCAAAATGTCTAAAAATGCCTGTGATATTGAATACATGTGAGTTTTACTAGATACAGTTGATTTTCTATGGTTTGCAAATCCAAAAATTAGGTTTTATTCAATATGACTGTATACTGTAACACTCAATATGACAGTTACTTAAACATAACTCCTACACCACACATGAAAAATGGCTAATAATGCCTGAAATAATGCATCTTTGGGAGTTTTACTCGAAACGATTGCTTTTTTAAATGTTTGCAATGCAAAAAATTGTTGTTCTACTCAATAAGATAATGCAAAAAAGCAATAAAAATGTTTTCAAACATAACTTCTATAAAACACTTGCAAAATGGCTAATAATGCCTAGAGACATGTACTTTCGTTAGTTGTACTAGAAAAATGATCTTTTGTGAGGTTCAAAAAGACACAAGTTAGTTTTTTTATTCAATATAACAGTGTAACTGTCATACTAAATATGAAAGGTTTATAATCTTAACTCCAAAACCATATAAGAAATTTCTCCAAAAAAAGTCTGTAATATTGAATTTATGTGAGTTTTAGAAGAATCAGTCATTTTGGAAAAGTTCACTAATATAAAAATTAGGTTTTACTGGCCTCATATTGATCACACTCAAAATGACAATTTTGAAACATAACTCCAAAAATATGCATGCAAAATGTCTAATAATGCCTGAAGAAATTTATCTTTGAGAGTTTTCCTGGAAAAAAAACATTTGGTAAGGTTTGAATAAACAAAAAGTATTTTTTTACTAAATTTGACTGTAAATTACTTAGAATCCTGAGATAATACGAAAAAAAGCAATAAAAATGTATTCCAACATAATTCCCAATCCAACTGTGCAACATGTCTAAAAAGGCCTGTGATATTCAATAAATGTGAGTTGTACTAGATACACTTGTTTTTCTATGGTTTGCAAATACAAATTTAGGTTTTACTCAATATGAATGTATACTGTAACACTAAATATGACAGTTATTTAAACATAATTCCTAGACCACACATTAAAAATTACTAATAATGCCTGAAATAATGCATGGTTGTGAGTATTACTCGAAACATGTGCTTTTTTAAATGTTGTAAATGCAAAATGTATTTTTTTACTCAATATGACTATAATGTTCTTTGAATTCTGAGATAATGCGAAAAAAAGCAATAAAATTGTATTCAAACATAACTTCCAAACAACACATGCAAAATGGCTAATAATGACGAGAGATATGAATTTGTGTTGGATGTACTAGAAAAATTATCTTTTGTAAGGTTATCAAAGACACAAGTTAGTTTTTTTTGTTCAATATAACAGTATAACTGTCATACTAAATATGAAAGGTTTAAAATCATAACTCCAAAATCAAACATTAAATCTTCCTAAAAAAAAGCCTGTAATATTGAATGTATGTTAGTTTTAGCAGAATCATGTATTTTGGAAAGGTTCACACATACAAAAATTGGGTTTTACCGGCCTCATATTGGTCACACTCATAATGACAATTTTGAAACATAACTCCAAAAGTAGAAACGCAAAATGTCTAATAATGCCTGAAGAAATGTATCTTTGAGAGTTTTCCTGAAAAAAAATATTTGGTAAGGTTTGCAAAAAAAAAAAAATGTTTTTACTAAATTTGACAGTAATGTACTTAGAATCCTGAGAAAATAAGAAAAAAGCAATAAAAATGTATTCCAACATAATTCCTAATCCCAACGGGCAAAATGTCTAAACATGCCTGTGGTAATGAAAAATGTGAGTTTTTTTTCTATAGTTTGCAAATAAAAAAATGAGATTTTACTCAATATGACTGTATACTGTAACACTCAATATGACAGTTATTTAAACATAACTCCTACACCACACATGAAAAATGGCTAATAATGCCTGAAATAATGCATCTTTGGGAGTTTTACTCGAAACATATGCTTTTTTAAATATTGCAAATGAAAAAAGTATTTTTTTACTCAATATGACTATAATAGTCTTAGAATCCTGAGCTACATCCAGCGGCCTGTGAAGCAGCGGAGTCTAGTAGCAGCGGGGGCCGTCTACGGAGCAGACGCCAGCGGTGTGATCGGAAATGCGGATCTCGAGCGGGGCTAGAAACAAAGCAGAAGGCTAATCCCCACAGAACACCACTTCCCTCCATCCTGAAGACGGATTTAAATGGAAAATGCGAGACTACTGGTCTGGGTAAGGAGTCAGTTAAATTAGAACACGTATTTCTGCTTTGAGTGTTTCAGAGTTGGACATGTGTTTTACTGAGGTGGCTAACTATGATGCGTGCAGTTTATCAAAGCAACAAACAAACAATCGGAAAATCCCCGTTACTGAGGTGGCTAACCATGATGCGTATAGTTTATCAAAGCAACAATCAAACAATCGGAAAATTCCTGTCGTATCAATTCCTAGATATGGTCGTAATTATACTAAATGCACTGGGCATAATAAACACAACATTATTAATATTGCTACTACGGATAATTTGATCAAAAACTCCCTAAAACAGCCCACTACCTATAATATAGGTTTTTTAAACATAAGATCATTGTCTCCCAAAACGTTATTAGTTAATGATATTATCAGAGACAACAATCTTAACGTCATCGGTCTCAGCGAAACCTGGCTTAAACCAAATAACTTTTTTGCGCTAAATGAGGCATGTCCTCCTAACTTTACACATGCGCATATTGCCCGTCCGCTTAAAAGGGGTGGGGGGGTCGCACTAATATACAACGAAAACTTTAACCTTAGTCCTAACATAAATAATAAATATAAATCGTTTGAGGTGCTTACTATGAAGTCTGTCACACCGCTGCCTCTACACCTGGCTGTTATCTACCGCCCCCCAGGGCCCTATTTGGACTTTATCAATGAATTCTCAGAGTTCGTTGCTGATCTAGTGACACACGGCGATAATAAAATCATAATGGGGGACTTTAATATCCATATGGCACCATTCCCAAGGTATGTGGGCTCTATTGATAACCTCACTAACAACTTTAACGACACCCTGCGCGAAACCATTGATAACATAGCACCGCTAAAGTTAAAAAAGGCTCCAAAAAAGCGCAACTCGTGGTTTACAGAAGAAACTAGAGCTCAGAAATTATTATGTAGAAAGCTGGAACGCAAATGGCGCACGACTAAACTTGAGGTGCACCATCAAGCATGGAGTGATGGTTTAATAACTTATAAACGCATGCTTACCTTAGCTAAAGCTAAATATTACTCAAATCTCATCCACCGTAATAAAAACGATCCTAAATTTTTGTTTAGCACGGTAGCATCGCTAACCCAACAAGGGACCCCTTCCAGTAGCTCAACCCACTCAGCTGATGACTTTATGCAATTCTTTAGTAAGAAAATTGAAGTCATTAGAAAGGAGATTAAAGACAATGCGTCCCAGCTACAACGGAGTTCTATTAACACTGATACGATGGTATATACGGCGGATACTGCCCTCCAAAATAGTTTCTCTCGTTTTGAGGAAATAACATTAGAGGAATTGTTACAACGTGTAAATGGAATAAAACAGACAACATGCTTACTTGACCCTCTTCCTGGGAAACTGATCAAGGAGCTCTTTGTATTATTAGGTCCATCAGTGCTAAATATTATAAACTTATCACTTTCCTCGGGCACTGTTCCCCTAGCATTCAAAAAAGCGGTTATTCATCCTCTTCTTAAAAGACCTAACCTCGATCCTGACCTCATGGTAAACTACCGACCGGTGTCTCACCTTCCCTTTATTTCAAAAATCCTTGAAAAAATTGTTGCGGAGCAGTTAAATGAACACTTAGCGTCTAACAATCTATGTGAAACCTTTCAATCCGGTTTCAGAGCAAATCACTCCACGGAGACAGCCCTCGCAAAAATGACTAATGATCTATTGCTGACGATGGATTCTGATGCGTCATCTATGTTGCTGCTCCTCGATCTTAGCGCTGCTTTCGATACCGTCGATCATAATATTTTATTAGAACGTATCAAAACACGAATTGGTATGTCAGACATAGCCCTGTCTTGGTTTAACTCTTATCTTACTGATAGGATGCAGTGTGTCTCCCATAACAATGTGACCTCGGACTACGTTAAGGTAACGTGTGGAGTTCCCCAGGGTTCGGTCCTTGGCCCTGCACTCTTCAGCATCTACATGCTGCCGCTAGGTGACATCATACGCAAATACGGTGTTAGCTTTCACTGTTATGCTGATGACACCCAACCCTACATGCCCCTAAAGCTGACCAACACGCCGGATTGTAGTCAGCTGGAGGCGTGTCTTAATGAAATTAAACAATGGATGTCCGCTAACTTTTTGCAACTCAACGCCAAAAAAACGGAAATGCTGATTATCGGTCCTGCTAGACACCGAACTCTATTTAATAATACAACTCTAACATTTGACAACCAAACAATTAAACAAGGCGACACGGTAAAGAATCTGGGTATTATCTTCGACCCAACTCTCTCCTTTGAGGCACACATTAAAAGCGTTACTAAAACGGCCTTCTTTCATCTCCGTAATATCGCTAAAATTTGCTCCATTCTGTCCACTAAAGACGCTGGGATCATTATCCATGCGTTTGTTACGTCTCGCCTCGACTACTGTAACGTATTATTTTCGGGTCTCCCCATGTCTAGCATTAAAAGATTACAGTTGGTACAAAATGCGGCTGCTAGACTTTTGACAAGAACAAGAAAGTTTGATCACATTACGCCTGTACTGGCTCACCTGCACTGGCTTCCTGTGCACTTAAGATGTGACTTTAAGGTTTTACTACTTACGTATAAAATACTACACGTTCTAGCTCCATCCTATCTTGCCGATTGTATTGTACCATATGTCCCGGCAAGAAATCTGCGTTCAAAGGACTCCGGCTTGTTAGTGATTCCCAAAGCCCAAAAAAAGTCTGCGGGCTACAGAGCGTTTTCCGTTCGGGCTCCAGTACTCTGGAATGCCCTCCCGGTAACAGTTCGAGATGCCACCTCAGTAGAAGCATTTAAGTCTCACCTTAAAACTCATTTGTATACTCTAGCCTTTAAATAGACTCCCTTTTTAGACCAGTTGATCTGCCGTTTCTTTTCTTTTTCTTCTATGTCGCACTCTCCCTTGTGGAGGGGGTCCGGTCCGATCCGGTGGCCATGTACTGCTTGCCTGTGTATAGGCTGGGGACATCTCTGCGCTGCTGATCCGCCTCCGCTTGGGATGGTTTCCTGCTGGCTCCACTGTGAACGGGACTCTCGCTGCTGTGTTGGATCCGCTTTGGACTGGACTCTCGCGACTGTGTTGGATCCATTGTGGATTGAACTTTCACAGTATCATGTTAGACCCGCTCGACATCCATTGCTTTCCTCCTCTCTTAGGTTCTCAGAGTCATTATTGTCACCGACGTCCCACTGGGTCATTATTGTCACCGATGTCCCACTGGGTGTGAGTTTTCCTTGCCCTTATGTGGGCCTACCGAGGATGTCGTGGTGGTTTGTGCAGCCCTTTGAGACACTAGTGATTTAGGGCTATATAAGTAAACATTGATTGATTGATTGATTGATTGATAATGCGAAAAAAGCAATAAAAATGTATTCAAACATAACTTCTAAACAACACATGCAAAATGGCTAATAATGCCTAGAGATATGTTTTTTTGTTAGTTGTACTAGAAAAATGATCTTTTGTAAGGTTTGCAAAGACACAAGTTAGTTTTTTTTATTCAATATAACAGTGTAACTGTCATAATAAATATGAAAGGTTTATAATCATAACTCCAAAACCAAATATGAAATTTTTCTTAAAAAAACCCTTTAATATTGAATTTATGTAAGTTTTAGCAGAATCAGGTATTTTGGAAAGGTTCACAAATAAAAATATTAGATTTGACTGGCCTCATATTGGTCACAATCAAAATGACAGTTTTTGAAACATAACTCCAAAAATACACATGCAAAATGTTTAATAATGCCTGAAGAAATGCATCTTCGAGAGTTTTCCAGAAAAAAAACATTTGGTAAGGTTTGCAAAAACAAAATTTGATTTGTTACTCAATTCGACAGTAATGTACTTAGAATCCTGAGATAATGCGAAAAAAACAATACAAATGTATTCCAACATAATTCCTAATCCAAACGTGCAAAATATCTAAAAATGCCTGTGATATTGAATACTTGTGAGTTTTACTAGATACAGTTGTTTTTCTACGGTTTGCAAATACAAAAATGAGGTTTTACTCAATATGACTGTATACTGTAACACTCAAAAGGACAGTTATTTAAACATAACTCCTACACCACACATGAAAAATGGCTAATAATGCCTGAAATAATGCATCTTTGAAGTTTTCCTCGAAACATATGCTTTTATTAAATCTTGCAAATGCAAAAAGTAGTTTTTTACTCAATATGACTATAATAGTCTTAGAATCCTGAGAAAATGCGAAAAAAGCAATAAAAATGTATTCAAACATAACTTCTAAACAACACATGCAAAATGGCTAATAATGCCTAGAGATATGTTTTTTTGTTAGTTGTACTAGAAAAATGATCTTTTGTAAGGTTTGCAAAGACACAAGTTAGTTTTTTTATTCAATAAAACAGTGTAACTGTCATACTAAATATGAAAGGTTTATAATCATAACTCCAAAACCAAATATGAAATTTGTCTTAAAAAGCCTTTAATATTGAATTTATGTAAGATTTTAGCGATATTACGGAGATGAAAGAAGGCCGTTTTAGTAACGCTTTTAATTTGTGCCTCAAAGGAGAGAGTTGGGTCGAAGATAATACCCAGATTCTTTACCGTGTCGCCTTGTTTAATTGTTTGGTTGTCAAATGTTAGAGTTGTATTATTAAATAGAGTTCGGTGTCTCGCAGGACCGATAATCAGCATTTCCATTTTTTTGGCGTTGAGTTGCAAAAAGTTAGCGGACATCCATTGTTTAATTTCATTAAGACACGCCTCCAGCTGACTACAATCCGGCGTGTTGGTCAGCTTTAGGGGCATGTAGAGTTGGGTGTCATCAGCATAACAGTGAAAGCTAACACCGTATTTGCGTATGATGTCACCTAGCGGCAGCATGTAGATGCTGAAGAGTGCAGGGCCAAGGACCGAACCCTGGGGAACTCCACACGTTACCTTAACGTAGTCCGAGGTCACATTGTTATGGGAGACACACTACATCCTATCAGTAAAATAAGAGTTAAACCAAGACAGGGCTAAGTCTGACATACCAATTCGTGTTTTGATACGTTCTAATAAAATATTATGATCGACGGTATCGAAAGCAGCGCTAAGATCGAGGATTAGCAACATAGATGACGCATCAGAATCCATCGTTAGCAATAGATCATTAGTCATTTTTGCGAGGGCTGTCTCCGTCGAGTGATTTGCCCTGAAAGTGGATTGAAAGGTTTACATAGATTGTTAGACGCTAAGTGTTCATTTAACTGCCCCGCAACAATTTTTTCGAGGATTTTTGAAATAAAGGGAAGGTGAGACACCGGTCGGTAGTTTACCATGAGGTCAGGATCGAGGTTAGGTCTTTTAAGAAGAGGATGAATAACCGCTTTTTTGAATGCTAGGGGAACAGTGCCCGAGGAAAGTGATAAGTTTATAATATTTAGCACTGATGGACCTAATAATACAAAGAGCTCCTTGATCAGTTTCCCAGGAAGAGGGTCAAGTAAACATGTTGTTTGTTTTATTCCATTTACACGTTGTAACAATTCCTCTAATGTTATTTCCTCAAAACGAGAGAAACTATTTTGGAGGGCAGTATCCGCCGTATATACAATCGTGTCAGTGTTAATAGAACCCCGTTGTAGCTGGGACGCATTGTCTTTAATCTCCTTTCTAATGACTTCAATTTTCTTACTAAAGAATTGCATAAAGTCATCAGCTGAGTGGGTGGAGCTACTGGAAGGAGTCCCTTGTTGGGTTAGCGATGCTACCGTACTAAACAAAAATTTAGGATCGTTTTTATTACGGTGGATGAGATTTGAGTAATAATTAGCTTTAGCTAAGGTAAGCATGCGTTTATAAGTTATTAAACCATCACTAAATGCTTGATGGTGCACCTCAAGTTTAGTCGTGCGCCATTTGCGTTCCAGCTTTCTGCATAATAATTTCTGAGCTCTAGTTTCTTCTGTAAACCACGGGGTGCGCTTTTTTGGAGCCTTTTTTAACTGTAGCGGTGCTATGTTATCAATGGTTTCGCGCAGGGCGTCGTTAAAGTTGTTAGTGAGGTTATCAATAGAGCCCACATACTTTGGGAATGGTGCCATTACCGAGGGCAGTAGGTCACTAAGAGTTGTCGTTGTGGCCGTATTAATGTTGCGGCTGCTATAGCAGTTATAATTATTATTAGTTTGACGAACATGCGTCTGAACCTCGAATTTTATAAGGTAATGATCGGACAATACTTTAGTATACAGGAGTATCGTAACTTTGGAAGCGGTGATACCCCTGACAAGCACTAGGTCTATCGTATTACCGTTGCGATGCGTGGGTTCATTTATTATTTGTGTGAGACCACAGCTATCAATTATAGTCTGGAGCGCTACGCACGGTGGGTACGATGGGGTATTCATATGGATATTAAAGTCCCCCATTATGATTATTTTATCGGCGTGTGTCACTAGATCAGCAACGAACTCTGAGAATTCATTGATAAAGTCCGAACAGGGCCCTGGGGGGCGGTAGATAACGGCCAGGTGTAGAGGCAGCGGTGTGACAGACCTCATAGTAAGCACCTCAAACGATTTATATTTATTATTTATGTTAGGACTAAGGTTAAAGTTTTCGTTGTATATTAGTGCGACCCCCCCACCCCTTTTAAGCGGACGGGCAATATGCGCATGTGTAAAGTTAGGAGGACATGCCTCATTTAGCGCAAGAAAGTCGTTTGGTTTAAGCCAGGTTTCACTGAGACCGATGACGTTAAGATTGTTGTCTCTGATGATATCATTAACTAACAACGTTTTGGGAGACAATGATCTTATGTTTAAAAAACCTATATTATAGGTAGTGGGCTGTTTTAGGGAATTTTTGATCAAATTACCCGTATTAGCAATATTAATAATGTTGTGTTTATTATGCCCAGTGCATTTAGTATAGTTACGACCATATCTAGGAATTGATACGACGGGAATGTTCCGATTGTTTGATTGTTGCTTTGATAAACTGCACGCATCATGGTTAGCCTCCTCAGTAACGGGGATTTTCCGATTGTTTGTTTGTTGCTTTGATAAACTGCACCTATCATAGTTTGACAGTAATGTACTTAGAATCCTGAGATAATGCGAAAAAAGCAATAAAAATGTATTCCAACATAATTCCAAATCCAAACGTGCAAAATGTCTAAAAATGCCTGTGATATTGAAAACTTGTGAGTTTTACTAGATACAGATGTTTTTCTATGGTTTGCAAATACAAAAATGAGGTTTTACTCAATATGACTGTATACTGTAACACTCAATATGACAGTTATTTAAACATAACTCCTACACCACACATGATAAAGAGCTAATAATGTCTGAAATAATGCATCTTTGGGAGTTTTACTCGAAACATATGCTTTTTTAAATCTTGCAAGTGCAAAAAGTAGTTTTTTACTCAATGTGACTATAATACTCTTAGAATCCTGAGATAATGCGAAAAAAGCAATAAAAATGTATTCAAACATAATTTCTAAACAACACATGCAAAATGGCTAATAATAGCTAGGGATATGTTTTTTTGTTAGTTGTACTAGAAACATGATCTTTTGTAAGGTTTGCAAAGACACAACTTAGTTTTTTTATTCAATATAACAGTGAAACTATCATACTAAATATGAAAGGTTTATAATCATAACTCCAAAACCAAATATGAAATTTGTCTTAAAAAGCCTTTAATATTGAATTTATGTAAGTTTTACCAGAATCAGGTATTTTGGAAAGACTCACAAATACAAATATTATATTTTACTGGCCTCATGTTGGTCACACTCAAAATGACAGTTTTGGAAACATAACTCCAAAAATACACATGCAAAATGTCTAATAATGCCTGAAGAAAGGCATATTTGAGAGTTTTCCTGAAAAAAAAAAAACATTTGGTGAAGTTTGCAAATATATTTTTTTTTTTTTACTCAATTTGACGGCAATGTACATAGGATCCTGAGATAATGCGAAAAAAGCAATAAAATCTATTCCAGAATAATTCCTAATCCAAACATGCAAAATGTCTAAAAATGCCTGTGGTATTGAATACTTGTGAGTTTTACTAGATACAGTTGTTTTTCTATGGTTTGCAAATACAAATATGAGGTTTTACTCAATATGACTGTATAATGTAACACTCAATATGACAGTTATTTAAACATAACTCCTACACCACACATGAAAAATGGCTAATAATGCCTGAAATAATGCATCTTTGGGAGTTGTACTCGAAACATATGCTTTTTTGAATCTTCCAAATGCAAAAAGTAGTTTTTTACTCAATATGACTATAATAGTCTTACAAATCCTAAGATAATGCGAAAAAAGCAATAAAAATGTATTCAAACATAACTTCTAAACAACACATGCAAAATGGCTAGTAATGCCTAGAGAAATATGTATTTTTGTTAGTTGTACTAGAAAAATGATCTTTTGTAAAGTTTGCAAAGACATAAGATAGTTTTTTTATTTAATATAACAGTATAACTGTCATACTAAATATGAAAGGTTTATAATCATAACTCCAAAACCAAACATAAAATTTGACTTAAAAAGCCTGTAATTTTGAATTTATGTGAGTTTTACCGGAATCAGGTATTTTGGAAAGGTTCACAAATACAAATATCAGGTTTTACTGGCCTCATATTGGTCAAACTCAAAATGTCAGTTTTTGAAACATAACTCCAAAAATACACATGCAAAATGTCTAATAATACCTGAAGAAATGCATCTTTGAGACTATTCCTGAAAAAAAAAAAAAAATTGGTTGGGTTTTCAAAAACAAAAAGTATTTTTTTTACTCAATTTGACAGTAATGTACTTAGAATCCTGAGATAATTTGAAAAAAGCAATAAAAACGTATTCAAACATAATTCCTAATCCAAACGTGCAAAATGTCTAAAAATGCCTGTGATATTGAATACATGTGAGTTTTACTAGATACAGTTGTTTTTCTATGGTTTGCAAATACACAATTGAGGTTTTACTCAATATGACTGTATACCGTAACACACAATATGACGTTATTTAAACATAAGTCCTACACCACACATGAAAAATGGCTAATAATGACTGAAATAATGCATCTTTGGGAGTTTTACTCGAAACATATCCTTTTTTAAATCTTGCAAATGCAAAATGTAGTTTTTTACTCAATATGACTATAATGTTCTTAGAATCCTGAGATAATGCGAAAAAAGCAATAAAAATGTATTCAAACATAATTTCTAAACAACACATGCAAAATGGCTAATAATGCCTAGAGATATGTATTTTTGTTAGTTGTACTAGAAAAATGATCTTTTGTAAGGTTTGCAAAGACATAAGTTAGTTTTTTTATTCAATATAACAGTATAACCGTCATAATAAATATGAAAGGTTTATAATCATAACTCCAAAACTAAACACGATTTTTTTTCTAAAAAAGCCTGTAATATTGAATGTATGTGAGTTTTACCAGAATCAGGTATTTTGGAAAGGTTCACAAATACAAAAATTAGGTTTTACTGGCCTCATATTGGTGATACTCAAAATGAACGTTTTTGAAACATAACTCCAAAAGTAGAAATGCAAAATGTCTAATAATGCGTGAAGAAATGTATCTTTGAGACTTTTATTGGAAAAAAAAAACATTTGGTAAGGCTTGCAAAAACAAATTTTAGTTATTTTATTGAATTTTACAGTAATGTACTTAGAATCCTGAGATAATGCGAAAAAAGCAATAAAAATAAATTCCAACAAAATTCCTAATCCTAACGTGCAAAATGTCTAAAAAGGCCTGTGATATTGAATATTGTGAGTCTTACTAAATACAGTTGTTTTTCTATGGTTTGCAAATACACAATTTAGGTTTTACTCAATACGACTGTATACTCTATCACACAATATGACAGTTATTTAAACATAACTCCTACACCACACATGAAAAATGGCTAATAATGCCTGAAATAATGCATCTTTGGGAGTTTTACTCGAAACATATGCTTTTTCAAATTTTGCAAATGCAAAAAGTAGTTTTTACTCAATATGACTATAATAGTCTTACAATCCTGACATAATGCGAAAAAAAGCAATAAAAATGTATTCAAACATAACTTCTAAACAACACATGCAAAATGGCTAATAATGACTAGAGATATGTATTTTTGTTAGTTGTACTAGAAAAATGATCTTTTGTAAGGTTTGCAAAGACATACATTTTTTATTTATTTCAATATAACATTATAACTGTCATACTAAATATGAAAGGTTTATAATCATAACTCCAAAACTAAACACAATTAGTTTCTAAAAAAAAAGCCTGTAATATTGAATGTATGTGAGTTTTACCAGATTCAGGTATTTTGGAAAGGTTCACAAATACAAAAATTAGGTTTTACTGGCCTCATATTGGTGATACTCAAAATTACCGTTTTTTTTAACATAACTCCAAAAGTAGAAATGTAAAATGTCTAATAATGCCTAAAGAAATGCATCTTTTAGAGTTTTCCCTGAAAAAAACAAACATTTGGTAGGGTTTGCAAAAACAAAAAGTAATGTTTTACTCAATTTAACAGTAATGTACTTAGAATTCTGAGATAATGCGAAAAAAGCAATAAAAATGTATTCCAACACAATTCCTAATCCAAACGTGCAAAATGTCTAATGTCTTACTCGGAACATATGCTTTTTTAAATCTTGCAAATGCAAAAAGTAGTGTTTTACTCAATATGACTATAATGTTCTTAGAATCCTGAGATAATGCGAAAAAGCAATACAAAAGTTTTCAAACATAACTTTTAAACAACACATGCAAAACGGTTAATAATTCCTAGAGATGTGTATCTTTGTTAGTTGTAGTAGAAAAATTATCTTTTGTAGGCTTCACTGGGAAAACAAAATCCTATTTGTATGGTTAGTTTACTCTAAATTTCGACTATAAGTTTTAAATTTTTTTAAATAGGTTTTAAATCTGTAGAATTGAAGACATTATCTGTAAATAAAAAAAATGCCTGTTATTTTAAGTAATATGCCAGTAATGACAAACTATGTATATTCCTATTTTTTTTACAGAAAAATACCAAATTATTTATACATATTATTTTCTGTTTTCTCAAATTACTTTCAATTTCATGTAAAATTAGAGTAATTAACTTTAATTAAATATGTAGCTTGTTATATAAAAGTATTTTTTCATACTAACAATCTAACAGTTTTATATGTAATTTTAAGGTAAATCAAATTTTTTCAATATTTATGTGTATTTTCACATTCAAGTCGAAAAATATATGTAGCCTCTTATAAAAGGTGTATGCTCAAACTGTAATACGACGTACATGAAATACTGCAAGAGATTCTTAACAGTCAACAGCCATACAGATCACACTGACGGTGGCCGTACAAACATCTTTAACAATGTTACAAATATGCGCCACACTATGGAGCCACATCAAACAAGACTGACAAACACATTTCAGGAGAACATCGTCACCGTAACACAACATTAACACAACAGAAACAATTCCAAGAATTCCATGTGTTACAATATACACCCCCACCACCTAACCCCGCCCAGCTCAACCAACGCACGGAGGGGGGCGGTGATGTTTTTTGGCACGGGGTTTGGTGGTAGCGGGATTGTAGCCCGGAAGAGTCAGCGCTGCTTGGGCTTCTGGGTATTTGTTATGTTGTGTTTATGTTTTATTACAGTGAGGATGTTTTCCTGAAATGTGTTTATCATTCTTGTTCGATGTGGGTTCACAGTGTGGTGCATATTTGTAACAGTGTTAAAGTTGTTTGTACAGCCACCGTCAGTGTGACCTGTGTGGCTGTTGACCAAGTATATCTTGCAGTCACTTTTCAAATGAACGACGAAACCGTGCTCATCACATGCCTCAGTTGGCACGCTGATGATTTGATGAATGAGCGTTCACCAAAACCCACCACGGTATTACGTGTCATGTTCGCTTGGCCAAGCATTGAGTCAACCCTACATGACGGTCAGTGAAATTCTCGTGTTGAAGTGATAGGAATGGTAAGTATGTCGCTAGGGTGGGATAGCCATTAATGCAAGGTTAACCCACTTTGTATCAATTTCCTGCAACCAGTGGCCCCCCGCTAAAGTCAATGAGACACCCCTGTACCTAACAATTCAGAAAAAATCTGTTAAACAATGGTATTTTTCTGTGGAACCGCCAGCATTGTCACTTCACTAAAGGTGGTTGGTCGTAATAATTTGGAAAAACTCTGAAGAATAAAGGTATTTTTCTGCGGAACTGTTAGCATCGTCACTTTATTAAAGGTGGTTGATCGTAATAATTTGGAAAAACTCTGAAGAATAAAGTTTTTTTTTTCTGCGGAACTGTTTGCATCGTCACTTTATTAAAGGTGGTTGATCTTAATAATTTGGTAAAAATCTGTAAAATTACGATATTTCTCCCTTAAACGTTTCATGAAAATTTCTGTAAATATAATGTTTTTGATCATTATTTGGTTTACAATGTTTTACTTTAATTTTATGGTTTTTGTTTGGCAGCCGTAGCTGCCAGTAAATGACCGTTTTTTTTACAGAATTTATTTTTACAGTGTTTGCAAAGATACAATTTTTTTTAATTTAATATAACAGTATAACTGTCATACTAAATGTGAAAGTTTCATAAACATAACTCCAAAACCAAACATGAAATATGTCTAAAAAAGCCTGTAATATTGACTTTATGTGAGTTTTACCTGAATTAGGTATTTTGGAAAGGTTCACAAATACAAAAATTTGGTTTTACTGGCCACACATTGGTCACACTGAATAAGACAGTTTTTGAACCATATCTCCAAAAATACACATGCAAAATTACAAAAAAATGCCTGAAGAAATGTATCTTTGTGAGTTTTACTGGAAAAAAAAACATTTTGTAAGGTTTGCAAAAACAAAAAGAAATGTTTTGTAATGTTAATGTAGTTTTAAGGTAAATTAATTTTTTTAAATATTTATGTGTATTTTCACATTCAAGGCAAAAAATATATGTAGCCTCTTATAAAAGGTTTATGCTCAAACTAACATTTACATTTTTTTCCCTGTAATATGACATACATGAGTGACTGCAAGACATACTTAATCAACAGTCAACAGCCTTACAGATCACACTGACGGTGGCCGTACAAACAACTTTAACAATGTTACAAATATGCGCCACATTGTGGAGCCACATCAAACAAGAATGACAAACACATTTCAGGAGAACATCTTCACCGTAACACAACATTAACACAACAGAAACAATACCCAGAATTCCATGTGTTACAATATACACCCCCACCACCTAACCCCGCCCACCTCAACCAACGCACGGAGGAGGGCGGTGATGTTTTGGGGCGCGGGGTTGGGTGGTAGCAGGGGTGTAGCCCGGAAGAGTCAGCGCTGCATGGGCTTGTGGGTATTTGTTATGTTATGTTGTGTTTATGTTTTGTTACAGTGAGGATGTTTTCCTGAAATGTGTTTATCATTCTTGTTCGATGTGGATTCACAGTGTGGTGCGTATTTTGTAACAGTGTTAAAGTTGTTTGTACAGCCACCAGCAGTGTGACCTGTGTGGCTGTTGACCAAGTATGTCTTGCAGTCTCTATAACATGCATGACAATATCATGCACATCACACTCATCAGTAGGCATGCTGATGATTTGGTGAATGAGCGTATAAAAAGTCACCCAGCCAGACTTTGGTCAATCCTACATGAGGGTCAGTAAAATTCTAACAGTGAAATGGTAAGGTCGGTAAGTATGTTGCTAGGGTGGGGTAGCCGTTCATGCAAGGTGAATCCACTTTGCATCAAGCTCTTGCATCCAGTGGCCCCCCACTAAAGTCAATGAGATGCCCCTGATCCTAACAATTCAGAAAAAAATTGTAAAACAATGGTATTTTTCTGTGGAACCGCCAGCATTGTCACTTCACTAAAAGTGGTTGATCGTAATAATTTGGAAAAACTCTTTAGAATAAAGGTATTTTTCTGCAGAACTGTTTGCATCGTCACTTTATTAAAGGTGGTTGATCTTAATAATTTAGTAAAAATCTGTAAAATGGTATTTCACCCCAAAACGTTTCATGAAAATTTCTGTAAATATAATATTTTTGATCATTATTTGGTTTACAATGTTTTACTTTAGTTTTATGGTTTTTGTTTGGCAGCCGTAGCTGCCAGTAAATGACCGTTTTTTTACAAAATTTATTTTTACAGTGTTTGCAAAGATAAAAGTTAGTTTTTTTTATTCAATATAACAGTAAAACTGTCATACTAAATATGAAAGGTTAATAAACATAACTCCAAAACCAAACATGAAATCTGTCTAAAAAAGCCAGTAATATTGACTTTATGTGAGTTTTACTTGAATTAGGTATTTTGGAAAGGTTCACAAATACAAAAATGTGGTTTTACTGGCCTCACATTGGTCACACTCAATAAGACAGTTTTTGAACCCTATCTCCAAAAATACACATGCAAAATTTCAAAAAAATGCCTGAAGAAATGTATCTTTGTGAGTTTTACTGGATAAAAAAAACCTTTTGTAAGGGTTGCAAAAACAAAAAGAAATGTTTCACCCAATTTGACAGTAATGTACTTAAAATCCTGAGATAATGCAAAAAGAGCAATAAAAATGTATTCAAACATAATTCCTAATCCAAACGTGCAATTTGTCTAAAAAAGCCTGTAATATTGAATTTGTGTGAGTTTTAGGAAAACTCTCGAAGATGCATTTCTTCAGGCATTATTAGACATTTTGCATGTGTATTTTTGGAGTTATGTTTCAAAAACTGTCATTTTGAGTGTGACCAATATGAGGCCAGTAAAATCTAATATTTGTATTTGTGATTCTTTCCAAAATACCTGATTCTGCTAAAACTTACATAAATTCAATATTAAAGGCTTTTTAAGACAAATGTCATATTTGGTTTTGGAGTTATGATTATAAACCTTTCATATTTAGTATGACAGTTACACTGTTATATTGAATAAAAAAATTAACTTGTGTCTTTGCAAACCTTACAAAAGATCATTTTTCTAGTACAACTAAGAAAAAAACATATCTCTAGGCATTATTAGCCATTTTGCATGTGTTGTTTAGAAGTTATGTGTGAATACATTTTTATTGCTTTTTTCGCATTATCTCAGGATTCTAAGACTATTGTAGTCATATTGAGTAAAAAACTACTTTTTGCATTTGCAAGATTTAAAAAAGCATATGTTTCGAGTAAAACTCCCAAAGATGCATTATTTCAGGCATTATTAGCCATTTTTCATGTGTGGTGTAGGAGTTATGTTTAAATAACTGTCATATTGAGTGTTACAGTATACAGTCATATTGAGTAAAACCTCATTTTTGTATTTGCAAACCATTGAAAAACAACAGTATCTAGTAAAACTCACATGTATTCAATATCACAGGCATTTTTAGACATTTTGCACGTTTGGATTAGGAATTATGTTTGAATACATTTTTATTGCTTTTTTCGCATTATCTCAGGATTCTAAGTACATTACTGTCAAATTGAGTAACAAATCAAATTTTGTTTTTGCAAACCTTACCAAATGTCTTTTTTTTCAGGAAAACTCTCGAAGATGCATTTCTTCAGGCATTATTAGACATTTTGCATGGGTATTTTTGGAGTTATGTTTCAAAAACTGTCATTTTGAGTGTGACCAATATGAGGCCAGTAAAATCTAATATTTGTATTTGTGATTCTTTCCAAAATACCTGATTCTGCTAAAACTTACATAAATTCAATATTAAAGGCTTTTTAAGACAAATGTCATATTTGGTTTTGGAGTTATGATTATAAACCTTTCATATTTAGCATGACAGTTACACAGTTATATTGAATAAAAAAAACTAACTTGTGTCTTTGCAAACCTTACAAAAGATAATTTTTCTAGTACAACTAACAAAAAAACATATCTCTAGGCATTATTAACCATTTTGCATGTGTTGTTTAGAAGTTATGTTTGAATACATTTTTATTGCTTTTTTCGCATTATCTCAGGATTCTAAGACTATTACAGTCATATTGAGTAAAAAACTACTTTTTGCATTTGCAAGATTTAAAAAAGCATATGTTTCGAGTAAAACTCCCAAAGATGCATTATTTCAGGCATTATTAGCCATTTTTCATGTGTGGTGTAGGAGTTATGTTTAAATAACTGTCATATTGAGTGTTACAGTATACAGTCATTTTGAGTAAAACCTCATTTTTGTATTTGCAAACCATTGAAAAACAACCGTATCTAGTAAAACTCACATGTATTCAATATCACAGGCATTTTTAGACATTTTGCACGTTTGGATTAGGAATTATGTTTGAATACATTTTTATTGCTTTTTTCGCATTATCTCAGGATTCTAAGTGCATTACTGTCAAATTGAGTAACAAATAAAAATTTTATTTTGCAAACCTTACCAAATGTCTTTTTTTTCAGGAAAACTCTCGAAGATGCCTTTCTTCAGGCATTATTAGACATTTTGCATGTGTATTTTTGGAGTTATGTTTCAAAAACTGTCATTTTGAGTGTGACCAATATGAGGCCAGTAAAATCTAATATTTGTATTTGTGATTCTTTCCAAAATACCTGATTCTGCTAAAACTCACATAAATTCAATATTAAAGGCTTTTTAAGACAAATTTCATATTTGGTTTTGGAGTTATGATTATAAACCTTTCATATTTAGTATGACAGTTGCACTGTTATATTGAATAAAAAAACTAACTTGTGTCTTTGCAAACCTTAAAAAAGATATTTTTTCTAGTACAACTAACAAACAAACATATCTCTAGGCATTATTAGCCATTTTGCATGTGTTGTTTAGAAGTTATGTTTGAATACATTTTTATTGCTTTTTTCGCATTATCTCAGGATTCTAAGACTATTATAGTCATATTGAGTAAAAAACTCCTTTTTGCATTTGCAAGATTTAAAAAAAAATATGTTTCGAGTAAAACTCCCAAAGATGCATTATTTCAGGCATTATTAGCCATTTTTCATGTGTGGTGTAGGAGTTATGTTTAAATAACTGTCATATTGAGTGTTACAGTATACAGTCATATTGAGTAAAACCTCATTTTTGTATTTGCAAACCATTGAAAAACAACTGTATCTAGTAAAACTCACATGTATTCAATATCACAGGCATTTTAAGACATTTTGCACGTTTGGATTAGGAATTATGTTTGAATACATTTTTATTGCTTTTTTCGCATTATCTCAGGATTCTAAGTACATTAATGTCAAATTGAGTAACAAATCAAATTTTGTTTTTGCAAACCTTACCAAATGTCTTTTTTTTCAGGAAAACTCTCGAAGATGCATTTCTTCAGGCATTATTAGACATTTTGCATGTGTATTTTTGGAGTTATGTTTCAAAAACTGTCATTTTGAGTGTGACCAATATGAGGCCAGTAAAATCTAATATTTGTATTTGTGATTCTTTCCAAAATACCTGATTCTGCTAAAACTTACATAAATTCAATATTAAAGGCTTTTTAAGACAAATGTCATATTTGGTTTTGGAGTTATCATTATAAACCTTTCATATTTAGTATGACAGTTACACTGTTATATTGAATAAAAAAATTAACTTGTGTGTTTGCAAACCTTACAAAAGATCATTTTTCTAGTACAACTAACAAAAAAAAACATATCTCTAGGCATTATTAGCCATTTTGCATGTGTTGTTTAGACGTTATGTGTGAATACATTTTTATGGCTTTTTTCGCATTATCTCAGGATTCTAAGTACATTACTGTCAAATTGAGTAACAAATCAAATTTTGTTTTTGCAAACATTACCAAATGGTTTTTTTTTTCAGGAAAACTCTCGAAGTTGCATTTCTTCAGGCATTATTAGACATGTTGTATGTGTATTTTTGGAGTTATGTTTCAAAAACTGTCATTTTGAGTGTGACCAATATGAGGCCAGTAAAATCTAATATTTGTATTTGTGATTCTTTCCAAAATACCTGATTCTGCTAAAACTTACATAAATTCAATATTAAAGGCTTTTTAAGACAAATGTCATATTTGGTTTTGGAGATATGATTATATACCTTTCATATTTGGTATGACAGTTACACTGTTATATTGAATAAAAAAACTAACTTGCGTCTTTGCAAACCTTACAAAAGATAATTTTTCTAGTACAACTAACAAAAAAACATATCTCTAGGCATTATTAGCCATTTTGCATGTGTTGTTTAGAAGTTATGTTTGAATACATTTTTATTGTTTTTTTACCATTATCTCAGGATTCTAAGACTATTATAGTCATATTGAGTAAAAAACTACTTTTTGCATTTGCAAGATTTAAAAAAGCATATGTTTCTAGTAAAACTCCCAAAGATGCATTATTTCAGGCATTATTAGCCATTTTTCATGTGTGGTGTAGGAGTTATGTTTAAATAACTGTCATATTGAGTGTTACAGTATAGAGTCATATTGAGTAAAACCTCATTTTTGTATTTGCAAACCATTGAAAAACAACTGTATCTAGTAAAACTCACATGTATTCAATATCACAGGCATTTTTAGATATTTTGCACGCTTGGATTAGGAATTATGTGTGAATACATTTTTATCGCTTTTTTCGCATTATCTCAGGATTCTAAGTACATGACTGTCAAATTGTGTAACAAATCAAATTTTGTTTTTGCAAACCTTACCAAATGTTTTTTTTTTCAGGAAAACTCTCGAAGATGCATTTCTTCAGGCAGTATTAGACATTTTGCATGTGTATTTTTGGAGTTATGTTTCAAAAACTGTCATTTTGAGTGTGACCAATATGAGGCCAGTAAAATCTAATAGTTGTATTCGTGATTCTTTCCAAAATACCTGATTCTGCTAAAACTTACATAAATTCAATATTAAAGGCTTTTTAAGACAAATGTCATATTTGGTTTTGGAGTTATGATTATAAACCTTTCATATTTAGTATGACAGTTACACTGTTATATTGAATAAAAAAACTAACTTGTGTCTTTGCAAACCTTACAAAAGATCATTTTTCTAGTACAACTAAAAAAAAACATATCTCTAGGCATTATTAGCCATTTTGCATGTGTTGTTTAGAAGTTATGTGTGAATACATTTTTATTAGTTTTTTCGCATTATCTCAGGATTCTAAGACTATTATAGTCATATTGAGTACAAAACTACTTTTTGCATTTGCACGATTTAAAAAAGCATATGTTTCGAGTAAAACTCCCAAAGATGCATTATTTCAGGCATTATTAGCCATTTTTCATGTGTGGTGTAGGAGTTATGATTAAATAACTGTCATATTGAGTGTTACAGTATACAGTCATATTGAGTAAAACCTCATTTTTGTATTTGCAAACCATTGAAAAACAACTGTATCTAGTAAAACTCACATGTATTCAATATCACAGGCATTTTTAGACATTTTGCACGTTTGGATTAGGAATTATGTTTGAATACATTTTTATTGCTTTTATCGCATTATCTCAGGATTCTAAGTACATTACTGTCAAATTGAGTAACAAATCAAATGTTGTTTTTGCAAACCTTACCAAATGTTTTTTTTTTCAGGAAAACTCTCGAAGATGCATTTCTTCAGGCATTATTAGACATTTTGCATGTGTATTTTTGGAGTTATGTTTCAAAAACTGTCATTTTGAGTGTGACCAATATGAGGCCAGTAAAATCTAATATTTGTATTTGTGATTCTTTCCAAAATACCTGATTCTGCTAAAACTTACATAAATTCAATATTAAAGGCTTTTTAAGACAAATGTCATATTTGGTTTTGGAGTTATGACCATAAACCTTTCATATTTAGTATGACAGTTACACAGTTATATTGAATAAAAAAACAAACTTGTGTCTTTGCAAACATTACAAAAGATCATTTTTCTAGTACAAATAACAAAAAAACATATCTCTAGGCATTATTAGCTATTTTGCATGTGTTTTTTAGAAGTTATGTTTGAATACATTTTTATTGCTTTTTCGCATTATCTCAGGATTATAAGACTATTATAGTCATATTGAGTAAAAAACTACTTTTTGCATTTGCAAGATTTAAAAAAGCATATCTTTCGAGTAAAACTCCAAAAGATGCATTATTTCAGGCATTATTAGCCATTTCTCATGTGTGGTGTAGGAGTTATGTTTAAATAACTGTCATATTGAGTGTTACAGTATACAGTCATATTGAGTAAAACCTAATTTTTGTATTTGCAAACCATTGAAAAACAACTGTATCTAGTAAAACTCACATGTATTCAATATCACAGGCATTTTTAGACATTTTTGCACATTTGGATTAGGAATTATGTTTGAATACATTTTTATTGCTTTTTTCGCATTATCTCAGGATTCTAAGTACATTACTGTCAAATTGAGTAACAAATCAAATGTTGTTTTTGGAAACCTTACCAAATGTTTTTTTTTTCAGGAAAACCCTCGAAGATGCATTTCTTCAGGCATTATTAGACATTTTGCATGTGTATTTTTGGAGTTATGTTTCAAAAACTGTCATTTTGAGTGTGACCAATATGAGGCCAGTCAAATCTAATATTTGTATTTGTGATTCTTTCCAAAATACCTGATTCTGCTAAAACTTATATAAATTCAATATTAAAGGCTTTTTAAGACAAATATCGTATTTGGTTTTGGAGTTATGATTATAAACCTTTCATATTTAGTATGACAGTTACACTGTTATATTGAATAAGAAAAACTAACTTGTGTCTTTGCAAACCTTACAAAAGATCATTTTTCTAGTACAACTAACAAAAAAACATATCTCTAGGCATTGTTAGCCATTTTGCATGTGTTGTTTAGAAGTTATGTTTGAATACATTTGTATTGCTTTTTTCGCATTATCTCAGGATTCTAAGACTATTATAGTCACATTAATTAAAAAACTACTTTTTGCATTTGCAAGATTTAAAAAAGCATATGTTTCGAGTAAAACTCCCAAAGATGCATTATTTCAGGCATTATCAGCCATTTTTCATGTGTGGTGTAGGAGTTATGTTTAAATAACTGTCATATTGAGTGTTACAGTATACAGTCATATTGAGTAAAACCTCATTTTTGTATTTGCAAACCATTGAAAAACAACTGTATCTAGTAAAACTCACATGTATTCAATATCACAGGCATTTTTAGACATTTTGCACGTTTGGATTAGGAATTATATTGGAATACATTTTTATGGCTTTTTTCGCATTATCTCAGGATTCTAAGTACATTACTGTCAAATTGAGTAACAAATCAAATTTTCTTTTTGCAAACCTTACCAAAAGTTTTTTTTTTCAGGAAAACTCTCGAAGATGCATTTCTTAGGCATTATTAGACATTTTGCATGTGTATTTTTGGAGTTATGTTTCAAAAACTGTCATTTTGAGTGTGACCAATATGAGGCCAGTAAAATCTAATATTTGTATTTGTGATTCTTTCCAAAATACCTGATTCTGCTAAAACTCACATAAATT